>NC_091287.1:388610666-388933393 GCF_032444005.1 Ranitomeya imitator
TTTCAATTTATTTTTTATTTTTATTTTCAATTTTTCTTATTTTTTTTTACTTAACTTCATTTCATTCAATTACATGCACTAGATCACTGTTCTTCCAGTACTTTTCTATTTTTTCACCGCCATTTCACTCTTCATTGAATTACCCCTCAGTATTGCCCCATAGGACAGGAACTATCTTGAATCTGTCCAGGTTCCCTCCTTGCTCGACCCTCCCAGCTCTCAGTCATCAGTGGATAGGAGAACATGTCCAGTGTTTCCGTGCATGCGCAGACCTTCATGCGTCTCAAGCCTTGGTCCAACAGCCACTGCCCTAACCCAGGGATTCCGCGCATGTGCAAATCTTCATGTGACCCAAGCCTCGGTCTGACAGCCGCTGCCCTGACATGGGAAGAGCTGCTGAGAGCCTCAGCCGAGCGCACATAGATTACTTCTGGTTTTTAGCACCATCTCATCACCGCCGTCGCCCTATTGAAACCACTGCCACCAATACATGTCCTCCCTCTGAAGTGGACACGCCACATACCACTAGTGTTGAGCGATACCTTCCGATATTTGAAAATGTCGGTATCGGATTGGATCGGCCAATATTCAAAAAATATCAGATACCGATACCCGATACCAATGCAAGTAAATGGGACCAAAATATCGGAATTAAAATAAACCCTTTCTTTCCTTGTAGGTTAGTTCTACATGAAGGAAAACAACTAAGAATAATGTAGGATGCATTAGGGGAGTTGGAGGAGACATTAAAGGCATAGAGGTTTTAGCCCAATCACATGGAATAGCAGGAATTAATTTTTTTTTTAAGACGTTCGGAGTTACAAAGATATTAACTGTGTTAAGATTTTTTAGATTTTGTCAGATATTGATGTTTCACTAATTCCATGCTCTTGACCTTCTTTTTTACTTCTCCCACACTTTCTTCTTCATCATCCTCAGCAGCAGCATCTTTTACATCAACTTCTTCTTCACTTTATTCATCTTCTTCTTCTTCACCTTCTTCCTATTATTCTTTTCTGTTGCATTCTTCATATTCTTTTTATTAAACTATTATTCTTCTTCATATTCTACTTCTTCATCATATTCTTATTTGTGACAGGCATTCCTGTTGTTATCTATAAAAGTTTGAAGATTACACCTTCCGTTCTGCCTGTCACAAAAGAGTTACAATTACAACAGCAGGCTTTTTCCAGGGGCACCACGAGGAGGAATGGACTCACCCCAATACACTGCTTAGTCTTCTTCTGCTTATAATTTAGATAATATCTTTGCTCTGATTTTTAGTCTTATGCTTAATGTTCTTCTGCTCTTTGTTCTGCAGCTTCTTGTTCTTCTTCTGCTTCTTGGTCTTCAGGGTCGTCGTCTCCAGGGTCGTCGCCTACAGGGGTCGTCGTCTCTGGGGTCATCGTCGTCTTAGGGGTCGTCGTCTCTGGGGTCATCGTCGTCTTAGGGGTGGTCTTCAGGGACGTTGTCTTTAGGGTCTTGAACTTGAAAATGTAGCAGAAGGTACAAGAAGGCTGAGGAAATGCCGAGAACCAGCTGATGGTACTGGAACCCGGATGGCTACCCGAAGGTTCAAGAGCCAATGGAATTACCGAGGACCAGCTGACGGTACTGGAACCTGGTTACTAAGCAGGAGGTACCCGTGCCAGAAAGCAATACCAAGGACCACCTGACATTGGTGTAACTTGGATACCCAGAAGGAGGCACCTAAGCCAAAGGCTCTGCCCAGAACCAGCTGATGGTACTGGAACCAGGATGGGGAGCAGAAGGTATAAGAGCCAAAGACACTGCCGAGAACCATCTGACGATACTGGAACCCGAATGGGTAGCTGAAGGTACAAGAGCCAATGGAACAACCGAGGACCAGCTGACGTTACTGGAACCCGGTTACTAAGCAGGAGGTACCCATGCCAGAAAGCACTACCATGGACCACCTGATGTTGGTGGAACTCGGATACCCAGAAGGAGGCACCTAAGCCAAAGGCTCTGCCCGGAACCAGCTGACGGTACTGGAACCAGGATGGGGAGCAGAAAGTACAAGAGCAAAAGACACTGCCGAGAACCAGTTGATGGTACTGGAACCCAGATGGGTAGCCGAAGGTACAAGAGCCAATGGAACAACTGAGGACCAGCTGACGTTACTGGAACCCGGTTACTAAGCGGGAGGTACCCGTGCCAGAAAGCACTACCAAGGACCACCTGACGTTGGTGGAACTCGGATGCCCAGAAGGAGGCACCTAAGCCAAAGGCTCTGCCCCGAACCAGCTGACGGTACTGGAACCAGGGGAACCTATTCAAGATTGCTTTCCTATGAACCAGCTAATGGTGCTGGAACTCAGATAGGCAGCAGAAGGTCCACAGGAAAAACAAAAGTTGCTAGGCTGCGTGCCGGCCGTAGTTACCAAAAATCCACAGTCCTACAGGGGGTGCTTGTACTATTGGCACTATGGAACCAGCCTTGATTGCCAGTTCCCACAGCCCACATAGGAAGCACCTAAACTGCAGGCACCATAGAGTCGGCTAACCCAACCGCAACATGACATGACAACGTATTGGAGGCAAAGTGACCTTGACACTACCCAGAAACAGCTGGCGTGCTGGAACCAGCCTGGGCTGGGGGGAGTACCCATGCCAAAGACACATCTCAGCAGCGAATGGCAGTGTTGGAGTCCAAGGAGTACATGACAAGCAAAGCGTAGGCTGAGGCCTATTTGGAGCAAGTTGAAAGGGAACCTTTAACCCCCCAGGCATTAGCAACTAGAAGAGCCACCGTGTGCAGCAGTAATGCTGCACAAGGAAAAGGTGGCTCTTTTAATTATGCTCCTTGCACACGCTGAACGAAATGCTTATAAAATTTGGTCCCTCATACCGTGAAACTGTCCCGGAGGTCGGACTTCCCTTCATAACGAGACGCAGCACAGCTGTCATTCATACCCCCTTGGCACCGGGCGCAGCCTCCTCAGTGTTGTTTGTTTGTGTACCTGAGCCTGCACTGTTATGTTATCCCTTGGCCATGCGCAGTTAGCGCTGCCCATCTTCTGACATCATTTGATGCCTGACTTCGCCTGTGCGGTCGCACTGCCCGAGATCACACCCCGCAGTGTCTTCTGATTTATTCACACTGCGGGGCTGGGATTCATGGCCTTGCGCAGTGCATATCTTCGCCTCTCACTCATCTCCTTCCGCCTTCTTCAGACTGTGCGGCGTCAGCTGATCCTTAATCACATGCCATGGCCGTGACACCGCACAGTATGAAGAAGGCGACAGGAGATGAGTGAGAGGCGAAGGTATGCACTGCACATGCCCATGAATCACAGCACCGCAGTGTCTTCAGATTTATTCACACTGCGGGGCTGGGATTCATGGCCTTGCGCAGTGCATATCTTCCCCGCTCACTCATCTCCTTCCGCCTTCTTCAGACTGTGCAGCGTCAGCTGATCCCTAACCACATGCCACGGCCGTGACGCCTGTTATGACCTGGTGGTTAAGAGGCCACACTGAAATGACCTGGTGGCTAAAACGCAACATGGAACGAGCTCTGAGAAGGTGGTATCTCTACTGACCGCAGTCCCTAATCCTAACAACACAACTAGAAATAGCCGTGGGATGTTCCTGACACTCCCTAGACACCTCGTCACAGCCTAAGATATAACTACCCCTAAAGAAGGAAATAGGAAGCTATCTTGCCTCAGAGAAACCCCCAAAAGGAAAGACAGCCCCCCACAAATATTGACTGTGAAAGGAGAGGGAAAAGACGAACACAGAAATGAAATTAGAATTCAGCAAAGGGGAGGCCAATACTAAACTAGATAGACAGAGAGCAAAGGATACTATGCGGTCAGTATTAAAAACTACAAAATCCACGCAGAGTTTACAAAAATGAACTCCACACCGACTCACGGTGTGGAGGGGCAAATCTGCTTTCCCAGGGCTTCCAGCTAGCCTAAATAAGACATAGTGACAAGCTGGACAAAAGAGACAAAATGCAAAGCAATAGAGTCCAAACAAATGGACAAACAAACTAGCAAAACTTATCTTTTGCAGACAAGGACTGGCCATATGAGAAATCCAAGGGAAGAATCAAAACCAACCAAGAACATTGACAGCAGGCATGGACTAAACCCCAGAGCAGGTTTAAATAACAAACCCAGGCAAGGCGATTAGTGAAGGCAGCTGCTACAGCTACCTAACGGAGCAGCAGTTCCACTTGAAACCACCAGAGGGAGCCCAAGGGCAGAACTCGCAAACATACCATTAGCAACCACAAGAAGGAGCTCCAGAACGGAACTCACAACAGTACCCCCCCTTGAGGAGGGGTCACCGAACCCTCACCAAAGCTCCCAGGCCGATCAGGACGAGCCAAATGGAAAGCATGAACCAAATCGGGAGCATGAACATCGGAGGCAACAACCCAAGAATTATCCTCCTGGCCATAACCCTTCCACTTGACCAGATACTGAAGCTTCCGCCTCGAAAAATGAGAATCCAAAATCTTCTCTACCACATATTCCAATTCCCCCTCAACCAACACCGGAGCAGGAGGATCAACGGAGGGAACCATAGGTACCACATATCTCCGCAACAAGGATCTATGGAACACATTATGAATGGAAAAGCAAGCTGGAAGGGCCAAACGAAAAGACACTGGATTGATAATTTCAGAAATCTTATAAGGCCCAATAAAGCGAGGCTTGAACTTAGGGGAAGAAACCTTCATAGGAACATGACGAGAAGACAACCAGACCAAATCCCCAACACGAAGCCGGGGACCAACACACCGACGACGGTTAGCAAAACGCTGAGCCTTCTCCTGAGACAACGTCAAATTGTCCACCACATGAGTCCAAATTTGCTGCAACCTGTCCACCACAAAATCCACACCAGGACAGTCAGAAGGCTCAAGCTGCCCTGAAGAAAAACGAGGATGAAAACCAAAGTTACAAAAAAAAGGCGAAACCAAGGTAGCCGAACTAGCTCGATTATTAAGGGCAAACTCGGCCAACGGCAAAAAGGTCACCCAATCATCCTGATCAGCAGACACGAAGCATCTCAAATAGGTTTCCAAGGTCTGATTGGTTCGCTCCGTTTGGCCATTTGTCTGAGGATGGAATGCAGAAGAAAAAGACAAATCAATGCCCATTCTAGCACAAAAGGACCGCCAAAACCTAGAAACGAACTGGGAACCTCTGTCAGACACAATATTCTCCGGAATACCATGCAAACGAACCACATGCTGAAAAAATAATGGAACCAAATCAGAAGAGGAAGGCAACTTAGGCAACGGCACCAAATGGACCATCTTAGAAAACCGTTCACAAACCACCCAGATGACAGACATCTTCTGAGAAACAGGAAGATCAGAAATAAAATCCATGGAAATATGCGTCCATGGCCTCTCAGGAATAGGCAAAGCCAAAAGCAACCCGCTGGCACGGGAACAGCAAGGCTTAGCCCGAGCACAGGTCCCACAGGACTGCACAAACGAACGCATATCCCGCGACAAGGAAGGCCACCAAAAGGACCTAGCCACCAAATCTCTGGTACCGAAAATCCAACAACACCGAACCATGAACCTCAGAAATTACCCTACTAGTCCATCTATCAGGAACAAACAATTTCCCCACAGGACAGCGGTCAGGTTTATCAGCCTGAAACTCCTGAAGTACCCGCCGTAAATCAGGGGAGATGGCAGAAAGAATCACCCCCTCCTTGAGGATCCCAGCCGGCTCAAGAACTCCCAGAGAATCAGGCAAAAAACTCCTAGAAAGGGCATCAGCCTTCACATTCTTAGATCCAGGAATATACGAGACCACAAAATCAAAACGTGAGAAAAACAAAGACCACCGAGCCTGTCTAGGATTCAACCGCTTAGCAGACTCGAGGTAAATCAGATTCTTGTGATCAGTCAGGACCACCACGCGATGCTTGGCTCCCTCAAGCCAATGTCGCCACTCCTCAAATGCCCACTTCATAGCCAACAACTCCCGATTGCCGACATCATAATTACGCTCAGAAGACAAAAATTTTCTGGAGAAGAAGGCACATGGTTTCATCAAAGAGCCATCAGAATTTCTCTGAGACAAAATGGCCCCTGTCCCAATCTCAGAAGCATCAACCTCAACCTGAAAAGGGAGAGAAACATCTGGCTGACGCAACACAGGGGCAGAAGTAAAACGACGTTTAAGCTCCAGAAAGGCCTCAACAGCCGCAGAGGACCAATTCACCACATCAGCGCCCTTCCTCGTCAAATCGGTCAGAGGCTTCACCACACTAGAAAAATTAGCAATAAAGCGACGATAAAAATTGGCAAAGCCCAAAAATTTCTGAAGGCTCTTTACAGATGTAGGTTGAGTCCAATCATGAATGGCCTGGACTTTAACAGGGTCCATTTCAATAGCCGAAGGAGATAAAATGAAACCCAAAAAAGAAACCCTCTGAACTCCAAAGAGGCACTTAGACCCCTTCACAAACAACGCATTAGAACGAAGGACCTGAAACACCATCCTAACCTGCTTCACATGAGACTCCCAATCATCGGAGAAAACCAAAATATCATCCAAATACACAATCATAAATTTATCCAGATAATTCCGGAAGATATCATGCATAAAGGACTGAAATACCGATGGAGCATTAGAGAGCCCGAATGGCATCACAAGATATTCAAAATGGCCTTCAGGCGTATTGAATGCTGTTTTCCATTCATCACCTTGTTTAATACGCACAAGATTATATGCCCCTCGGAGGTCGATTTTAGTAAACCAACTAGCACCCTTAATCCAAGCAAACAAATCAGAAAGCAAAGGTAACGGATACTGGAATTTGACAGTGATCTTATTGAGAAGGCGATAATCTATACAGGGTCTCAAGGAGCCATCCTTCTTGGCAACAAAAAAAAATCCCGCTCCCAACGGTGAAGAAGACGGGCGAATATGCCCTTTCTCCAAGGACTCCTTTACATAACTCCGCATAGCGGCATGCTCTGGCACAGATAGATTGAAAAGTCGGCCCTTAGGGAACTTACAGCCAGGAATCAAATTAATGGCACAATCGCAGTCCCTATGAGGAGGCAGGGAACTGGACTTGGGCTCATCAAATACATCCTGGAAATCTGACAAAAACTCAGGAACTTCAGAAGAAGGGGACGAGGAAATGGACATCAAAGGAATATCACTATGTATCCCCTGACAACCCCAACCAGTCACAGACATAGATCTCCAATCCAGCACTGGATTATGTTCCTGTAACCATGGAAAACCCAGCACAACAACATCATGCAAATTATGCAACACCAAAAAACGAATATTTTCCTGATGTGCTGGAGCCATGCACATGGTTATCTGTGTCCATTACTGAGGTTTATTCTTGGAAGAATGCGGCTCAGCGGGAGCATGCGCTGTAGCGATGTGCCACAGGCACCCGGAAGTGAGCTGGGTAGTGACGTCACACGCCACCAATCGCACTGATGGCGGCAGGCTTTAAAGAGAAATAGGCATCAGAGTCTTTCATTATCATCACACCGCATCAGGACACTACTTATCGCTTTATCGAGCCTCCTGAGGAGCCCCTATTGGGCGAAACGCGTAGAGGCGTTACGTATCTGCATGGCAACCGGCAGGCGAAGGGAGATAAGTGCCTTTAGTCCTTGGCTATAGTGGAGATTTTCTATAGATGGACATGTTAATGATTATGTCAGGGCACTATAATTGATTCTCTCATTGTTGTGGCCACACACAGGATTTATGCCAAATATCCTTCTCCTTTATCGCCGAAAATGCCGATTTTTTGCCTGCTGTGTTCCTTGTTCTGTTTTTAAACTTGTGGGGATCTAGGGTTCCTTTAGCATAGGAGCACCTGTGTATATCTATAGCGGTTTCCCTATCTGTGGGTAGGGGGTTTCCCTAGGGGATACAGGGTACTACAGGGCCCCAAGGGATAGCCGCCGTGGAGTGGGGGCGCCAAAATCGTTTCCCCCATAGGGTGCCAACCCCCACAGTTAGGTAGGTGCGAGAATAGCATATATTAGGGACACCTAGCCACCCCATTTTTTATTAAGTGTTTATATGTGAGCACAGTGTATGTCTTTTTTTGATTTTTGTGTTTATTTTTTGTGGTGTGAACCAATATGTGGGTTCTTAATAAAGATTTATAGTTCTTTAGGGTTTGCATACGATTATATACATTTTTGAGACCCTAGTTATATATATTTTTTTCTTCTTTAAGTTTATTCTTGGCCAATGGCGTAGCATCAATCCCCCTTAAGGGAATAGGACTCTGCAAAGGTTCCAAGGAAAAACCACAGCGCCTGGCAAACTCTAAGTCCATTAAGTTCAGGGCAGCGCCAGAATCCACAAATGCCATAACAGAAAAGGACGACAATGAGCAAATCAGGGTAACAGACAAGAGAAATTTAGGCTGCACAGTACTAATGGTAACAGACCTAGGGACCCTCCTAGTACGCTTAGGGCAATCAGAAATAGCATGAGCTGAATCACCACAGTAAAAACACAGGCCATTCTGACGTCTGAATTTCTGCCTTTCTGCTCTAGTCAAAATCCTATCACATTGCATAGGCTCAGGACTTCGCTCAGAGGACACTGCCATATGGTGCACCGCCTTGCGATCACGCAAGCGCCGATCAATCTGAATGGCTAGAGACATAGACTCGCTCAAACCGGCAGGCGTAGGAAAGCCCACCATTACATCTTTAAGGGTTTCAGAAAGACCTTTCCTGAAAATAGCAGCCAGCGCCTCTTCATTCCATTTAGTGAGTACAGACCATTTTCTAAATTTCTGGCAAAATAACTCTGCCGCTTCCTGACCCTGACACAGGGCCAACAGTGTTTTCTCAGCATGCTCTACAGAGTTAGGTTCGTCATACAACAATCCGAGCACCTGAAAAAATGCATCTACATTCAATAATGCCGGATTTCCTGTTTCAAGAGCAAATGCCCAGTCTTGAGGATCACCACGCAGTAAGGATATGATGATTTTCACCTGCTGAATGGGATCACCAGAAGAACGGGGTTTCAAAGCAAAAAACAATTTGCAGCTATTTTTAAAGTTCAAAAACTTGGATCTGTCCCCAAAAAACAAATCAGGAGTAGGAATTCTTGGCTCTAGAGCCGGAGTCTGAACAATATAATCTTGGATACTCTGGACTCTTGCAGCAAGTTGATCCACACGAGAAAACAAACCCTGAACCTCCATACCAGAGCATATATCCAGCACCACCCAGATATCAAGAGGGAAAAAAAAAGCAGAACAGAGCACAGAAAAAAAATGGTTCAGAACTCTTTTTTTTTTTCCTTCTTTTGAGACGCATTCAATTCATTCTTGGCCTGCTGTACTGTTATGACCTGGTGGTTAAGAGGCCACACTGAAATGACCTGGTGGCTAAAACGCAACATGGAACGAGCTCTGAGAAAGTGGTATCTCTACTGACCGCAGTCCCTAATCCTAACAACACAACTAGAAATAGCCGTGGGATGTTCCTGACACTCCCTAGACACCTCGTCACAGCCTAAGATATAACTACCCCTAAAGAAGGAAATAGGAAGCTATCTTGCCTCAGAGAAACCCCCAAAAGGAAAGACAGCCCCCCACAAATATTGACTGTGAAAGCAGAGGGAAATGACAAACACAGAAATGAAATTAGAATTCAGCAAAGGGGAGGCCAATACTAAACTAGATAGACAGAGAGCAAAGGATACTGTGCGGTGAGTATTAAAAACTACAAAATCCACGCAGAGTTTACAAAAATGAACTCCACACCGACTCACGGTGTGGAGGGGCAAATCTGCTTTCCCAGAGCTTCCAGCTAGCCTAAATAAGACATAGTGACAAGCTGGACAAAAGAGACAAAATGCAAAGCAATAGAGTCCAAACAAATGGACAAACAAACTAGCAAAACTTATCTTTTGCAGACAAGGACTGGCCATATGAGAAATCCAAGGGAAGAATCAAATCCAACCAAGAACATTGTCAGCAGGCATGGACTAAAGCCCAGAGCAGGTTTAAATAACAAACCCAGGCAAGGCGATTAGTGAAGGCAGCTGCTACAGCTACCTAACGGAGCAGCAGTTCCACTCAAAACCACCAGAGGGAGCCCAAGGGCAGAACTCGCAAACATACCATTAGCAACCACAGGAGGGAGCTCCAGAACGGAACTCACAACAGACGCCGCACAGTATGAAGAAGGCGACAGGAGATGAGTGAGAGGCGAAGATATGCACTGCGCATGCCCATGAATCCCAGCACCGCAGTGTCTTCAGATTTATTCACACTGCGGGGCTGGGATTCATGGCCTTGCGCAGTGCATATATTCGCCTCTCACTCATCTCCTTCCGCCTTCTTCAGACTGTTCGGCTTCAGCTGATCCGTAATCACATGCCATTAGGATTCTCCAGGTCATTATGAGTTCATAGACACCAAGCATGTCTAGGTTCTCTTTTATCTAAGTGGTAAAAGAAGTTACAAAGTTTGCTAAAAAGAAAAAAATAGCGCAATTTTCCGATACCAGTAGCATCTCCATTTTTCGTGATTTGGGGTCGGGTGAGGGCTTATGGATCGCCCCCAGGCACAGGGCCATGCGTTTCGGTACCGGGCCTCTCTGGTTTGGTTCTGAGACTGTCAGGGTGGCTAGACCCGGTCCGCGACCCTGCTAAGGGGCATCCAATAAAGGTGGTATAGTCTGTCAGGGGTTCGTGATGCCACCTGTGGTGTTCGGTCAGGGTGATGGAATAGCAGCTGGATGGTATACCTTCCCACAGGTGAAGTATGTCCCCAGGGCTTCCCAGTAAGGTGGATAGTGATGGTGTGAGGTGCAGGCAATAACGAGGACACAAGGTTGCAGTCTCTTTACCTCTTTACTGAAGACTTCAAGATCCTCAATCCAGAGCACGTTTAACAGGGCTATCAGAGACAGGCCGGTCTGATGGGCACTTCCAGAGTTTCCCTCGCAGATGGAAATCGTTGCCCACCACTAGCGCCTGTGTTTTGTAGTTCTACCCTGCTGAGCATTCGGAATAGTCCTCACAACTGCTGTTCTCGTTCGTCGTTCTCTACAGCTCTCTCTCTCGTTAGTTCCAGATGTTGCTAGTTTCTTGTCCCCCAGTATGTTTTGGCTAGGACGCACCCGTATGACGGGAAGGCTTGGAGGTCTTCCGGGACCCTAGAGATGCCCCTCTCCCAATGTTGCCCCCTATGTCTTCTTAGGAAATTTAAGGTAGACAGCCAACCTATAATTAACTGTCCTGCGGAGTTTGAAGTAAGGCCTGAAGTCAGTTACTCCCGCGGTGTTCCGGCCACCGGCTACGCGCCTCAGTAGGATGTTGCCTCGGTCTCAAGGCACGACTCCTACTGGTACTCCTTTTGCTAGATCTCGTTTACACTGTTCCACAATATCCTTCCTTTCTTGTCTCTTTCTTAGGATACCGCCGCAAGGAGGTGCAGGCACGGTTCCGTAACGTTCTGTTCTGTTTGCTAGGCACCTGCCAGGTTCCCACGCTTGACAGGGACCCCCCTGTGCCTTCTCCCTGCAACACCCCCTGCCACGGGATGTTGCCTGAATCCAACCCAGTCAGCTTCTGACTAACTTTCTATCCAAACCCTAGTTTTACCAGTGTGAGGAGGGGCCCAATAAATAAAGCCTTTTGCTCCCCCTAGTGGCCAGAGTGTGAAGTGTAATATGTGCTGGTAATACCTGGTCAGGAGAATTCATTCAGTGTCATCAGACGTACCATCACTCCCCTTAGTGGCAGAGTGTCATACTGCAACGACCAGGTCTCTGGGGCGCTGCACTCCCCCCTGGTTAAATCCAGTACTCCTGGACTGGGAAGAAGAACAACAATACATAGCAGCAAAAGACATACAAAATTTTTGAAATGCTAAAACAAGTAAATAGAACAATGCTTCCCTTTATGGGAGGTGAGGACACAAACAAAATTAAATATTTTAAAATAACATGTTGACTATAAATAACTCTCAGTACCCAGCGGGGTATTCTACCAAGTGCAAACTCTGAACAATAAGTTAACTTTTCCTTTAAGGGCGTATACGCTGAACCCACTAAAGGCCTACTATAAAATGCTATATAAATAACTCAACTTTTCTTTCCATTCTAACTTCCCCAATGCAGGACCGCCTAGCTGGCTGGGGCTACTGTCATTGTGCCGACCATCTTTCTACAGTTCTCAGGAGGACTCTCTCACTAACCCCTACGGGTTCACTTTCAAGCTTTCCTGTCCTCAGTCTCTATCAACATTATCGAACTTTCTAAATTTCAACATTATTAACGTTTCAACTTTTATTAAAGCAATCATGTAAACATTCCCTTTAAGAGGGAACCAAGTTTCTAGAAAGTAGTGCAGATCTTCTCTGTCTGCAAGTCCACTGAAAGCAAGACCTTCTGCGTCATGTTCAGAAGCATTATCTTCGCAAAGTCTTCTTTCACTTGTAAAACCAGTAGGGAGCACTTGTTAAATGCTGCTGTCAGAGTTTGACAGCGGCATTTAACTAGTTAATGGGCATGGGTGGATTGTGATTCCGCTCGCGCCCATTGCGGGCACATGTCAGCTGTTGAAAACAGCTGACATGTCGCGGGTTTGAGGTGGGCTCACCGCCGGAGCCCACCTCAAAGTGGGGGATACTGCCAGCTGACGTACTATTCCGTCAGCTGGAAGAAAGGGGTTAAAGTTATCTGGGCACACAAATCTCCAAGGGTGCCCAAACTTTTGCATCACCCTATTTGCTTTTTAGTGATTTTTAAAATGTAAAAAATGACAATATAATTTTTTTTTGCTTAAAATACAAAGTAAATGTTTCACCTTTAACTTTAGGCCTTTTAGAGATCATTTCATCTTCAATTTGCTTAACTGTTCCCAATAACAATAATTTTGACCAGGGGTGCCCAAACTTTGACATGACACTGTAAGTGCAAATATTGGCCACACAGATCAAAGTAGGATACGTCTCAGGTTTTGTTTTTCCCACAAAAAATATAAGACAGGTGAAAAAGCATATTCACTATAACAGGTGTGTGATCTCTTTGGAAACATGATAGATAGCACACATACCAAAAATTCGAATATGTGAAAAAGCCCTTCTTGACTGAGATGGGAGATGGAAGAAGGCTCTAGTTTACATATGGCTTTATTAATGTAGAAAGAAAACATTCTATAACTCTCCACTATAGACTATAAGCTATTTTAGACTATTTATGAAAAGTTCAGTTTCTAAGTAATCTACAGTCATGGGCGACAGTGTTGGCATCCTTGAAATTGTTCCATAAAATGAAGTATTTCTGCCAGAAAATTATTGCAATTACACATGTTTTGTAATATACATGTTTATTTCCTTTCTGTGTATAGAAGCAACACCATAAATAAAGAAAAAAATGCAAATTAAACATAGCTTCACATAAAACCCAAACAATGAGCAGGACAAAATTGTTGGCACCCTCAACTTAATAATTGGTGTTCATTGGGATTTAGATCTGGACTTGCATCAGAAGAACAGTCCCTGAAGGGGTAGGCTGAAGAAAAAAAGATCACTGGAAACTCACACTGGGGACAGTCTGCAGTGAGGTGAGTGAGGAGCAGCACCTACTCCCTGTCAACAGAGCATCAGTTTCTCCTATTGATAAGGTGGGACTACAGGTGACATGCTGATTGACAGCTGGCTTCCCCCAATTAGGCAGCAGGAACCAGCTGTCAATCAGCATGACACTAGTAGTATTTCCCTGTCACCTGAAAGAGAAACTGCTGCCCTGTTGACAGGCAGCAGCTGAGCCTCTGGCAGGAGCGGTCTATGACCGACCCCGGGTAGTAGAACAGGCAGGAGGTTGCCTCTGTTAGAAGCTACATGCCTTTTTTCTAAGGTTCCAGATATCCTCCTTAAAGATTGCTGTTCACCAGAGGAAACCACATAACTTAAAGGAGCTGGTGCAGTTTTGCCTTGAGGATTGGGCAAAACTCTTAGCGGCAAGATCTGGAAAGCTCATGCAGACTTATCCAAAGCAACTTGCAGCTGTAAATACCACAAAACGAGGCTCTACAAGGTACTGACTTTAGATGGAGTGAATAATTATGCACACTGAAGTTTTCATTTATTTTGTTCTATTTGTTGTTTGCTTCACAAAAAAAGATAACCAAATGTTCACAGTTGTTGGTATGTTCTTTACATGAATTGATGCAAAACATGAAAAATGCCAAGGGGATATCTTGCTGTGACTTAAGTAAATAGGGAAAGGGGTCCTGCACTGTACCTAGAGCTGGGATCCAAATGTTCCCTGCTCCCAGTGTGTGATAGTAGCCAAGCATAAAAAACTTGTATAAATCTGGTATCCCTGTAATCACACTGACCACAAAAATAAAGTAATTAATCAATTATACTGCATAAAAAAGGCGGATAAAACAATTAGAACAAATACTTGACCTGCTGTTAATTTGTTCATTCTGCCTCCCAAATGTCGCAGTAAGGCTCGGCTCACATTTATCCAGCGCTCTACGCTGAGCTCTTACACCAGTGGTAGATGAAGACACTGTGGACATGGTCTTGCCTGTGATCCAGTAGTGTCTTTTTAAGTGTGCATAAAAGCGTAGTTTTGTGCACCTCTGAAAAGAAGGACACCTGTTAACAGAGGCCAGACGGAGATCAGAGTAACTCTGCTGCCTCATTATAGTGAATGGATCCCTCAGGGTTTTCATCTAAATCACGTAATTCAGAGATTTAATTGGAAACCCCGATGTACCTGCTCAATGTAGTGCACAGGATAAATGTGAACCAAAATGTTATGTAAAATGTTCCCAATAAAAGCTTCAACTCAATCCACAAAACAGCTAAATCCCACTTAGGTCAGTCTTCTGTCAATGAAAACATAGGGGTTTCCATGGTACTTGTAGCACACATGCTTTGAAAAACCAATAAAACGAATTATGTACTTCCAAATCCAAATGCCTTTTGAGTCTTAGTTTGCCTATACTACATTTAACATCAACATTTGTCATTTCTGTAGCGATGAGAGCCCACTTAATTTATGGGTTCATGTTTCCAGAAGCATGGGCTGGGTATAATGTATTGATAAGTTCAACATACAAACACTATAATGTACTGGGCACTACAATGTACTGGGCACTAGAATAGCAGATTTGCAAAATCAGCACTACACCTGTAAGTAAATTCCAAGATGGGTGCAATTTCCAAAATGGGGTTACTGGAGGGGGATTATGCTCCTCTGGCACTCTGTATATGGAGTCCTCAAACAATTCTACAAAATTTGTTCTCAAAAATTCAAATAGCTCTCTGTCTGTCCGGAGACTCTCCGTGGTGGCTAAGTGTACTGTACAGCAACTTTTGTGGTATTGCCACTTTCAGCAGAAATTGTGTGACAAATATTGGTTCTGTTCTTAGTAATTTTTCCATGTGAAAATGTAAAATCTGAGGTTAAAACGATTTTTTTGTGGTAAAAATATAATTATTTTTTTAATTCACTGCCCAAAAGTATAACATTTTGTGAAACACCCTTGATGTCAATATAATCACTGAACACTTAGATGAATTTATTGAGAGTTGTAATTTGTAAAATGAGATCACTTATGTTTTAGCACCTCAAGGGTTCTTCCAGTGTGTCATGGCACTAGCAAACCATCACAGCAAAATGTGCACTATAATATGGTACTCCTTCCCTTTTGAGCTTTCCACTGTGCCTGAAAAGTATTTCCCAATTACATGTAGGGTACTGGCAAACTCAGGAGAAATTGTACAACAAGCTGTACATTTTTTTTCTATTACCCCTATAAAAATTAAAAACTTGGGGCTAAAACAAGATTTTAGTGTTAAATATCCTTTCGTCACCGTCCAATGGTTCTGTGAGGCATATATGGTGTCAACATGCTTACTGCACCCCTAGAAGAATTCTTAGTGAGGGGCATGTAGTTTGTAAAATTGAGTCTCTTATGGGGGTTCCAGCTGTTTTGGCACCTCAAGGGATCTGCTAATGTGACATTGCACCCTCAAACCAATCCAGCAAAATCTTCCCTTCTGAGTAGAGATGAGCAAATTTGATTGGCAAATGTTCGCCAAACATAAATTTGGCATGAATATAGCACATTCAGATCCGTGATCAGAAAGTCGAGCAAAATTGCATAAAATCGGTAAAAATTTGTATCATTTGGTAAAAGTGCAGGAAAATATTTGCGTTGCCACAAAATATTTCCCGCACTTTAGCAATGATATTGGTGGTGTAACATGAGCGTTTGGCAAGTGGATGATGAGGGGAGGTGGTTTGCAGAGCTCAGAGGTGCGGCGTTCTTGTAAGCACATCACAGCAGTCTTTTTTTCCTAACTTTATGGGCGCACACTGCGACTAGCCAGTTAGGGCACAGGAAACACCCACAATGTTCTGACACAGTGGCTTGTGTCATTGGCTGCTGAAATCACATGTTCCTCTGCATATCAATAGCGGACAGGTTGTTTTAGGGCCATTATGACACTGATACAGTGCAGAGAGACTGCTCATGCCGCTGCCACTGTTTGCATCAAGATTTCAGCTACTTAGCTAAGCGGCTGTAAAGCAGACAGATAGTGTAGGTTGATAGTGTCCAGTGTGGCTGTAAAATTTACCTTCCAGAATTTTTTTTTTGGGGGGAGGTTAATTACTGAGGTTATCAGACAAGGCCGGCAGGTACATGTCCTACAAGTGTGCTGTGTTGTGCACTGCTTCTATTGTGCTCCGTGGACGAGTATAGCATTCTAAATAATATTATTTCAGTAGGTAAATGTGAAAAAGCCTGCTGTATCACACATTTTAGCTAGCTAGATAGGTGGCTGTATATCAGTCAGATACTGTAGGTAGCTAGTGTCCAGTGTGGCTGTAAAATTTACTTTAATTATTATTATTTTTTTGTCATACTAAGGTGCACAAACAAATCCAGCAGGGCATGTGTTGTGCAGTGCTTCTATTGTGATCCATGCACGAGTACAGCATTCTAATTCACATGTAGCAAGTGAAAAAAAAATTAAACAGCTAGCTGTATCCCACCTTGTAATTTAGTGCTGTGGTGAAATAAAACTGCCTTCACACCTAAAGGCACATAAAAAAATAATATTTTTTCCAGGTGCTAAATGTGAAACAGCCTTCTGTATCCCACATAGTCATTTTGTGGCAGTGATAGTATCTGTCTGTAGACCTAAGGCATATTAAAAGAAAATTATAATTTGTCAATTGCAAAAAGTTAGACAACCTGCTGTATCACACTTTGTCATTTGTTTGGGTTGAAATACAACTGTACAGGCCTGATCCAGAGGCCACAAACAAATTCTTCTGTTAGTAACGTCATACAGTAAGGGACCTGACTTTAAAAATATTTTTGTAGCATCTAGTGTGCTATAGAGGGCTGATACATGGGACACAAAAAAATCTTCTTTTATTAACTTCATACAGTAAAGGACCTGATTTTAAAAAGAGTTTGTAGCATCTAGTGTGTTATAGAGGCCTGATACATAGGCCACAAAAAATCTTCTGTTATTAACATCAAACAGTAAGGGACCTGGTTTTAAAAAGAGTTTGCAGCATCTAGTGTGTTATAGAGGCCTGCTACATAGGCCACAAACAAATTCTTTTGTTACTAACGTCACATAGCAAGGGACTTGAGTTGAAAATTATTTTTGTAGCATCTAGTGTGTTATAGAGGGCTGATACATAGGCCACAAAAAATCTTATGTTATTAATGTCATACAGTAAGGGACCTGATTTTAAAAAGAGTTTGTAGCATCTAGTGTGTTATAGAGGGCTGATTCATAGGCCGCGGTGGAACTGGGATTAGGCTTGGTGTTCAAGGTGTACATGGAGTAGATGGTAATGTTGGTGAAAGCACTAGTGAAGCAACGTCATGTCCTATGCTAAGACAACTTATGTTACTGGACAGGCTAGAGCACTACCTTTCTTTAGCAGCCGCACAGCCTTGTCGATGATGCCGAGAAAGAGCATGTACTCGAGTGGATGGCAAGTGCAGCTTCAAGTGGCCTTTCCTCCTCTTCCTCAACCGCAACATCACACCCAGTACAGTCCACAGATGTGGCAAAAAAATTTCCCTTGCTTCCCCCCACATCCCAACTAGCCAAAAGTTCAACTGATGGCATGGAACCACAGATGGGTGATTCTAAAGAGCTGTTCACACATTCTATGCCATGTTCATCAGAAGTGTACTCAAAAGCTTTGCAGAGTCAATATGAGGAAATGTGCACCGATGCCCCAAAAGCAGATGGTCATCACAGTACCCCAGTACCAATAACCAAGTTGCCATTATTTTTCAAAGAAAGCTGTGCCTGTGCTATACCAGCATGTAGCAGACATCACCCATTCCTTGACAAAATCTATATCTGCCAGGGTGCATTTCACCACAGACACTTGGAGGAGTAAGCATGGCCAAGAGCATTACATCTCGCTAACTGGGCACTGGGTGATTCTGGTGGCTGTGGGGACAGGCGCTGCTCCACAAGTGTTGGAATCCCCAAGGCTTGCAGGCCAAACCTCTACATTAAACACTTCCTCCACTTTTTCTAGCTCCTCTATCTCCTCTATGGCCTCCACCTGCACCCTCAACTTCTGCCTTCATGAGACACGCGTTCCAACAGTGCATAGCGAACCCCCACCACCTCCTTACTGCGCAGCCTGGGCACACCAAAATCCGTCAGTCTTAAAACTGATATGCCTTGGTGATCAGTCATACTGTCATGATCCAGGTCAGGGTTTGCTTCATGTTACTCTCTCCCCGGTCTGGTCATGCTGGGGTTAACCTTCTCTGCCTCATTCTGGGTTCGGTGTGGCTATTTCAGCCTGCTGTGCCTGCAGACAAATGTCAGTGATAGTTCATGCTCCCAGGCTAGAGCATCTGACCCCTTGATACCTTGTTTATATCCTCTGCCCATTTACTCTCTTCCTGTGACTTCTCTTATCTGCCACACCGCATGTCTTAGTATTCGCTCCCTGTTCTTGGACCTCTTGGTATGTGACCCGGCTTTTTTCTGACCTGTTTTACTGTCTCTCATCTCTGTTATGTATGCTCCCATCTGACTCTGACTTCTGGCTTGTATTTGACCGCGTGTATTGCTGTGACCTCTGGTACTTCTTGCCCTGTTTCTGACTCAGCCTGTCTGACCACTCTTTCGCCACCATGTTGTGCTTGTGCTGCTGCTCAGTGATGTTACGCTGTTTGTGCAACCTCTCTTCAATGATCAATGGCTGTCTCTGCTGAACCTGGATCCAGGGAAGGCCGCGTCCAATAACAGTGCGAACCTGGTGGCAGCCCTACAGTGAGGCATGCTTGCTCACACAAGTGTCTTGCATGGCTCATATCTTCAACCTGGTGTTGCAGCATTTTCTCACCCACTATCCTGGCCTGGGAGACCTGCTCCAGAAAGCACGTATGCTGTGTGCTCATTTCCGCTGATCGCACACCTCTGTTAATGGACTTACATCGATACAGAGGTCTTTGTTCATGCCAGTTAACAGGATGATATGTGATGTGCCAACATGGTGGATTTCCACTCTGCACATGTTGCAGTGACTGTGGCAGCAGCAACGAGCCCTGACGCAGTATGTCATGTCATATAGTTTGGGCCAGGGCAGTATGGAGGTGGCACTTATAACATTTATAGAGTGGGACACAGATTAAGGACCTCTCCAGCCTTCTGCACAGTTTCAAAATGTCTACTAAGATGGTTAGGGCTGACGATTCCATCATCAGCATCACTATTCCAGTCATTTATATGCTGGAGCAGACTTTAAATAGCATGCGGGAGGAGATGGTGGTCCCAGAAGGCTACGGAAGGGATACCATTGTCTCGAAGTTCAAGACTGTCATCACACAGGTGGGTGGCAAGTGAGGAGGGAGCACTGCGATCCAGGGAGGCTGGTGATGATGATAACAGGCAAACTGTTATCGAAGGTGCAAGATCCAAGGACAAAATATAGGAGGAAGAGGTGATGGGCGAGCATAAGAGGATAATCCTCCCCTCTCTGTTGTTCAGGGTTGGTGGGAGGGTACAGAGGAAATGAGCTTCATTGTTACACAGCCACCCACACAGCATGGTCTCAGACTTCATGGTAGAGCCCTACATAAGAGTGCCTTCTTGCTGCACTATCTGCAACATGATCTCTGTATAGTTATGATTAGGAATAATGCTGACTACTGGGTTGCCACTTTATTAGATCCACATTATAAAACAACATTTTGCAAGATAATTCCCACCCTAGAAAGGGACCCGCAAATGCTGGAGTATCGAAACACACTTGTATACAACCATAAGAGAGCTTTTCCCCAAGACAGCAGTGAAGCACACATTTCGCATTGCAGCTGTAGACTTCCAACCTCCGGCACGTCAATTCAACAACATTCAAACATTAGCAGCAGCGGTGGAAGTGGAAGAAGGAAATTCAGTGAGTCCTTTGACACATTTTTTAGACCAACTCGTGCACCAGCACAACAGCGTCCAAGTCTTACACATGGTGAACGAATGGAGAGGATGGTGCAGGAGTATCTAGAACTAAATATCAATACCATCAGGGAGGGTTTAGATCCTTTCACATTTTGGTCTTGCAAAATGGATGAGTGGCCTGAGCTTGCCTCACATGCCTTGGAGGTTTCATCGTGCCCGGCAGCCAGCGTTCTCTCATAACGTGTCTTCAGTGCTGCTGATGGTGTCCCGATGGATAAGCGCATACTGCTGTCCCCTGAAAGTGTTGACTTCCTAACTTTCATTAAAATGAACAAGTCATCGATCTCCAAGGACTTTTGCACCCCAATCGCAGACTGAACAGACTGTACTCTGTGATATCTTTAGTGTACACAAATTTTTTGTAATGTGAACAGTCATGGTTTGTCTACATCTGCTGTGTTAGCTGTAGTGAAAGACATGTCTGACCCATTTATACTATTTCTATTCTCGTAAAAGTTATTCCACTTCAGTGGTGTCAGGCACTCATTTTTAAAAATTTGAAAACTCCAAGTTGGGTGTCCATTTGCTGATTTGGGTGAGGGGAAAAACCTGTCTTCCCCATTATACTATTTCTAGTGTGGTGAAATTGATGCCACTTTGGTGATATCTGCAAATAATTTTTGGAAATGTGAACACTCATGGTTGAGTGTCCATCAGCTGGATTGGGTATAGTGAAAGACCTGTCAATCCTTATTATACTATTTCAACAGTGGTGAAATTGATGCCACTTTGGTGGTATCTGCAAATAATAAGACGTTTTATCAGCCATGTGAGACAGATGCATAATGGAGATATAAACTTCACGTCACTTGTATTTCTTGGTTTAGAAAGAGATTTTTTACTGCAACGAGGCGGGGATCTGAATAGGTTCCTTCTAAGAAGGGAGGCGACAAGGATATTACGTACTAACGCATTGGGCCCAATGGACCTTAATGAGAAAATAGATATGTCGGTCTTTCTGTAAGTTTTTTCATTATTTGATGTGTTTTTTTATTTTTAATTTTTTTTTTTTTACTGTTGCTGTTTATTTGATTTTTTTGCTTTTCGTTTTCTTTGGTTAAAATTGCTTGTGTTCCTTTTTATTTGTGAGCAACTAATGTTTTATATGTTTGATTCATGTTTTTTCTTTGTTCTTCTCTTTTTTATGTTTCAGATTTTGGGGTAGGGAGAGTTTTTTGGTATGATGTCATTTCGGGGGAGGGGTTGCATTTGTATATATTGTTACCTCATTTCCCGTTCTGACATTGGGATCTGTGGAAGCACCATGTGCGCGTAACAGATGTCATCCTGTGGTCAACATGATCTCCTTGTCTATTTGGCACATGTCATAATAAAGACTTCATTGTTTTACCGGGCTGGGTTAGTGCAAACCTCCTTTTTTTCTTTTTTTTCTTCAATAGGGAACACTTCTTGTTGTGTACATTTGCTGGTTTGGGTGTTGTGAAAGTCCTATCAGTCCCTCTTCTGCTATTTCTAGTGTGTTGAAATTGATGCCACTTCTGTTGGGTATGGCGCTCATTTCTTTAAATGTGAACACTCCTTGTTGAGTGTCCATCTGCTGGTTTTGGTATAGTGAAAGACCTGTTGGTCCCTATTCTACTATTTCTACTTGTGGTGTCTGCCAATAATTTTTGGAAATGTGAACGCTCCTGGTTAGGTCTACTTCATGCGTGTTGCATGTAGCAGTAGACCTCTGAGAACGTCAGACCTCCACTTCCTTGCACTCAACTACCCATGTTACTTTCCTTAAATTTTTCTGACTATGGTAGTCTACAAAACTAATATTTGTGCCACCTGAGTGTGCCTCAACATGAAAGCAGGTACAGGTGTTGCATGTGGTATCAGGGCTAGCAGCAAAGGGGCCCTACACCGATCCCTGGCTGATTGCTGCCGTTCCATGCTGCAATTTATACTGTGGGTGAATTGAGGTCACTTTCCTGGTGTTTGTCCCTCATTTGATGTGTCTTCAGAGTTTTTGGGGCTGTTTTTGACTCCCATTTACTGTAATGGTGTTTGGTTATGTCCGGCAAATATTCGTCAAGTTAATCGGTGAATACGTGCTCATTCGGCGAATGTGACCTGAACCAAATATTGAGATATTCGCTCATCTCTACTTTTAAGCTTTGCGCTATGCCTCAAGTGCAGTTTTCAACCACATATTGGGTGTTGGTGTACTCAGGAGAAATTGTGTAACAAATTGCACAATTCACTTTTTCTTATTATGCTTTTGAAAATTAAAAACTTGGAGCCAAAGCAAAGCTTTTTTTGTTGAAAAGAATTTTCCATTTACTCAGCCCAATCTTATGCAATTCTGTGAATCACCTGAGGTATAAAAATGTGCAATACACCCCTAGATGAATTCCTCAAAAGATTTAGTTTTCAAAATGGGGCCAGTTGTGTGGGTTTCTGCTGTTTTGGCATGTCAGGGGCTCTTCAAATGTGACATGGCATCAACAATCTTTTACAGCCAAAATTGTGCTCCAGAATTCAATTGGCGCTCCTTCACTTTCGAGCCCTGTCATATGCCCAAACAGTCGTTTTCCTCCACATATGGGGTATCAGTGTACTCAGGAGAAATTGCACAACAAATTGTAGGGACTATTTTTTCTTGTTACCCTTGTCAAAATGGTGCTAAATCAACATTTTTGTGGGAAAAAAATTATTTTTTTTCTTTTACATTCCTTTACTTTCTGTGAATCACCTAAAGGGTTAATAAACCTCTTGACTGTGGTTTTGACCATTTTTGAAATGGTGTTGCTTTTGGGTACTTTCTGTCACATAAGCCCCTCAAAGTCACTTCAAATGCGATGTGGTTCCTAAATAATAGTTTTTTTTTTAATTTTGTTGGAAAATAGAAAAATTGATGATCAATTTTAAGTTTTCTAATTTCCTAACAAAAAAAACTAAGCTTTAAAAATAATGCTGTAAATTAGACATGTGTAAATGTTAATTCTTATCATTTTTGGTTGGTATAACTATTTTGTTTAATGGCATAAAAATGTAAAATGCTTGAAAATTGTGTCATTTTCACATTTTTTGACAAATGTTATGATATGATAATTTCATAAATAAACGCAAATCATATTGACCAATATGTACCATTAACATGAATTTAAGTGTGATAAACATGCAATAGAATAGGAAACCTAGAAGGGGGGAAACACTTTTTTACACCACTGCATGGTTCAAAAAGATGTGGTAAATGTTATTTATTAACTATTTTGTGTGTTATAAGTCTCTGATTTAAGGGCATAAGAATTAAAAGTTTGAAGATTGTGAAATTTTCAATATTTTCACCAAATTTCCCATATTTTTAGAAATAAATGCAAGTCATATTGAACAAATGTTACCATTATCATGTAGTATAATGTTTCACAAAAAAAATATTCTCAGAATCACTTGGATATGTTGAAGCGTTCCCGAGCTTTTACCACATAAAGTCATGATGGTCAGTGTTGTAAAATTTGGCATGGTTAGGAAGGTGAAAGCAGGCTTGGAGGTGAACTCTTTAACCCCTTAGTGACAGAGCCAATTTGGTACTTAATGACCGAGCCAATTTTTGCAATTCTGACCACTGTCACTTTATGAGGTTATAACTCTGGAACGCTTCAACGGATCCCGCTGATTCTGAGACTGTTTTTTCGTGACATATTGTACTTCATGTTAGTGGTAACATTTCTTCGATATTACTTGCGATTATTTATGAAAAAAACGGAAATATGGCGAAAATTTTTAAAATTTTGCAATTTTCAAACTTTCTATTTTTATGCCCTTAAATCAGAGAGATATGTCACGAAAAATAGTTAATAAATAACATTTCCCACATGTCTACTTTACATCAGCACAATTTTGGAAACAAAATTTTTTTTTGTTAGGGAGTTATAAGGGTTAAAAGTTGACCAGCAATTTCTCATTTTTACAACACCATTTTTTTTTAGGGACCACATCACATTTGAAGTCATTTTGAGGGGTCTATATGATAGAAAATAATGAAGTGTGACACCATTCTAAAAACTACACCCCTCAAGGTTCTCAAAACCACATTCAAGAAGTTTATTAACCCTTTACGTGCTTCACAGGAACTGAAACAATGTGGAAGGAAAAAATGAACATTTAACTTTTTTTTGCAAACATCTTAATTCAGAACCATTTTTTTTATTTTCACAAGTGTAAAAACAGAAATGTAACCATAAATTTTGTTATGCAATTTCTCCTGAATACGCCAATACCCCATATGTGGGGGTAAACCACTGTTAGGGCGCACCGCAGAACTTAGAAGTGAAGGAGCGCCGTTTGACTTTTTCAATGCAGAATTGGCAGGAATTGAGATCGGACGCCATGTCACGTTTAGAGAGCCCCTGATGTGCCTAAACAGTGGAAACCCCCCACAAGTGACACCATTTTGGAAACTAGACCCCTTAAGGAACTTATCTAGATGTGTGGCGAGCACTTTGAACCCCCAAGTGCTTCACAGAAGTTTATAACGTAGAGCCGTGAAAATAAAAAAATCGCTTTTGTTTACACAAAAATGATCTTTTTGCCCACAAATTCTTATTTTCCCAAGGGTAACAGGAGAAATTAGACCACAAAAGTTGTTGTGCGATTTCTCCTGAATACGTCGATACCCCATATGTGGGGGTAAACCACTGTTTGGGCGCACCGCAGAGCTTGGAAGTGAAGGAGCGCCGTTTTACTTTTTCAATGTAGAATTGGCTGGAATTGAGATTGGACGCCATGTCGCGTTTGGAGAGCCCCTGATGTGCCTAAACAGTGGAAACCCCCCACAAGTGACACCATTTTGGAAACTAGACCCCTTAAGGAACTTATCTAGATGTGTGGCGAGCACTTTGAACCCCCATGTGCTTCACAGAAGTTTATAACGTAGAGCCGTGAAAAAAAAAAAATCGCATTTTTTCTACAAAAATGATCTTTTTGCCCACAAATTTTTATTTTCACAAGGGTAACAGGAGAAATTAGACCACAAAAGTTGTTGTGCAATTTCTCCTGAGTACGCTGATACCCAATATGTGGGGGTAAACCACTGCTAGGGCGCACCGCAGAGCTTGGAAGAGAAGGAGTGCCGTTTTACTTTTTCAATGTAGAATTGGCTGGAATTGAGATCGGACGCCATGTCGCGTTTGGAGAGCCCCTGATGTGCCTAAACAGTAGAAATCCCCCACAAGTGACCCCATTTTGGAAACTAGACCCCCCATGGAACTTATCTAGATGTGTGGTGAGAACCTTGAATGCCCAAGTGCTTCACAGAAGTTTATAATGCAGAGCCGTGAAAATAAAAAATATTTTTTTTTTCCACAAAAAAGATATTGTAGCCCCCAAGTTTTAATTTTTACAAAGGTAACAAGAGAAATTGGACCCCAAAAGTTGTTGTCCAATTTGTCTTGAGTATGCTGGTACCCCATATGTGGGGGTAAACCACTGTTTGGGCGCACGGCAGAGCTCGGAAGGAAGGAGCGCCGTTTTGGAATGCAGACTTTGATAGAATGGTCTGCGGGTATTATGTTGCATTTGCAGAGCCCCTGATGTACCTAACCAGTAGAAACCCTCCACAAGTGACCCCATTTTGGAAACTAGACCCCCCAAGGAACTTATCTAGATGTGTGGTGAGAACTTTGAATGCCCAAGTGCTTCACAGAAGTTTAGAATGCAGAGTCGTGAAAATAAAAAATATTTTTTTTTTCACAAAAAAGATTTTGTAGCCCCCAAGTTTTTATTTTCACAAGGGTAACAGGAGAAATTGGACTGCAATAGTTGTTGTCCAATTTATGCCGAGTACGCTGATGTGCCATATGTGGGGGTAAACCACTGTTTGGGCGCACGGCAGAGCTCGGAAGGGAAGGAGCGCCTTTTTGGAATGCAGACTTTGATAGAATGGTCTGTGGGCATTATGTTGCGATTGCAGAGCCCCTGATATACCTAAACTGTAGTAACCCCCCACAAGTGACCCCATTTTGGAAACTAGACCCCCCAAGGAACTTATCTAGATGTGTGGTGAGAACTTTGAATGCCCAAGTGCTTCACAGAAGTTTAGAATGCAGAGTCGTGAAAATAAAAAATATTTTTTTTTTTCACAAAAAAGATTTTGTAGCCCCCAAGTTTTTATTTTCACAAGGGTAACAAGAGAAATTGGACCCCAGAAGTTGTTGTCCAATTTATCCCGAGTACGCTGATGCCCCATATGTGGGGGTAACCCACTGTTTGGGCGCACGGCAGAGCTCAGAAGGGAGGGAGCACCATTTGACTTTTTGAGCGCAAAATTGGCTGTCGTGTTTGGAGACCCCCTGATGTACCTAAACAGTGGAAACCCCCCAATTCTAGCTCCAACCCCTAACCCTAATCCCAACCTGATCCATAATCCTAATCACTAACCCTAACCATAATCACAACCCTTACCCCAAAACAACCCTAATGTCAACCCTAACCATAACCCTAATCAAAACCCTAAATCCAACACACCCCTAATCCTAATCTCAACCCTAACCCTAATCCCAATACACCCCTAATCACAACCCTAACCTTAACCCTAATCCCAAACCTAACCCTAATCCCAAGCGTAACCCTAATGCCAACCCTAACCCTAATACCAACCCTAATCCAAACCCTAAACCTAATCCCAGCTCTAACCCTAACTTTAGCCCCAACCCTAGCCCTAACTTTAGCCCCAACCCTAACCCTAGCCCTAAGGCTACTTTCACACTTGCGTTGTTTGGCATTCCGTCGCAATCCGTCGTTTTGGACAAGAAACGGATCCTGCAAATGTGCCCGCAGGATGCGTTTTTTGCCCATAGTATTGCCGACGGATCGTGACGGATGGCCACACGTCGCGTCCGTCGTGCACTGGATCAGTTGTGTTTTGGCGGAGCGTCGGCACAAAAAAACGTTCAATGAAACGTTTTTTTGTACGTCGCATCCGCCATTTCTGACCGCGCATGCGTGGCCGTAACTCCGCCCCCTCCTCCCCAGGACATAGATTGGGCAGCGGATGCGTTGAAAAACTACAGCTGCTGCCCACGTTGTGCACAATTTTCACAACGTGCATTGGTATGTCGGGCCGACGCATTGCGACGGCCCCGTACCGACGTAAGTGTGAAAGAAGCCTAACCCTAAATTTAGCCCCAACCCTAACCCTAAATTTAGCCCCAACCCTAACCCTAAATTTAGCCCCAACCCTACCCCTAACCCTACCCCTAACCCTAACCTAACCCTAGCCGTAACCCTACCCCTAACCCTAACCTAACCCTACCCCTAACCTAACCCTAGCCGTAACCCTACCCCTAACCTAACCCTAGCCCTAACCCTACCCCTACCCTAACCCTACCCCTAACCCTACCCCTAACCCTACCCCTAACCTAACCCTAACCCTAACCCTACCCCTAACCCTACCCCTAACCCTACCCCTAACCTAACCCTAACCCTACCCCTAACCTAACCCTACCCCTAACCCTAACCCTACCCCTAACCCTACCCCTAACCCTACCCCTAACCTAACCCTAACCCTACCCCTAACCCTACCCCTAACCCTAACCCTAATTTTAGCCCTAACTGCTGTTCTCCTGCCGGCCGGCAGATGGAGACAGATGGCGGGCGCACTGGGCATGCGTCCGCCATGTTCTTCTGCCGGCGGCCAGGAGGAGCAGCAAGAGGATCCAGGGACCTAGGTGAGTATGCTAGGGTCCCCGAATCCCCCTATTTCTCTGTCCTCTGATGTGCGATCACATCAGAGGACAGAGAATTACACTTTACTTTTTTTTTTTTTTTTTGCGGTCGCCGGTAAACAGTTAATTACCGGCGATCGCAAAACAGGGGTCGCTAAAACCGACCCCCGATCATGCTCTTTGGGGTCTCGGCTACCCCAGGCAGCCGAGACCCCAAAGATTCTCCCGGTGCCGGCCGGCGGGCGCACTGCGCATGCGCCCGCCATTTTGAAGATGGCGGCGCCCACCGGGAGACACGAGGAGCATCGGGGGAGCTAGGTGAGTATTGGGGGGCCACCTGGGACCCCTTTTCTCTGTCCTCCGATGTGCGATCACATCGGAGGACAGAGAAATTAAAAAGAGATCGCTTTTTTTTTTTTTTTTTTTTTTTTTTTGCGATCGCCGGTAAACGGTTAATTACCGGCGATCGCAAATGCGGGGAGGGTTAAAAACCCCCCGAATCATGTTCTCTGGGGTCTCAGCTACCCTCGGCAGCCGAGACCCCGGAGAAAATCGGCCTGTGGGGGGCGCTATACACTTTTTCCACAGCGCCGTTAATTAACGGCGCTGTGGTTTAAGTACCCTTAGCGGCCGCCGTTAAAAGGCGTATCGGCGGTCGCTAAGGGGTTAAAGTAATTTTGTCAGGTGATTCTAAACCACAGGCAGCATAAATCTGAACCTGGCTGCAAGTTTACAGTTAGGTATGTTTTTTTCTGTAAAAGGCTCTGGGTTTCCTAGAGGATAAAGTTTGAAGATCTGGCTGGGAATCATTACCAGAGATGAGACTAGTCTCCAAGTGATTGACATGTGTCCTGATGTACACATGTGGGAGAGGCACGTCAATCAACTGGAACAGTGCATGGAGAATTTGATCCGAGGCAGCACTGGACAAGTCTCATCTCTCCCACTTTTTCCCAGCCAAATCTTATATCCATGTTTTCTGTTAACCCCTTCATGACCCAGCCTATTTTACATAGTAACATAGTTAGTAAGGCCGAAAAAAGACATTTGTCCATCCAGTTCAGCCTATATTCCATCATAATAAATCCCCAGATCTACGTCCTTCTACAGAACCTAATTGTATGATACAATATTTTTCTGCTCCAGGAAGACATCCTGCATTTTGACCTTAATGACCTTGCCGTTTTTTGCAATTCTGACCAGTGTCCCTTTATGAGGTAATAACTCAGGAATGCTTCAACGGATCCTAGCGGTTCTGAGATTGTTTTTTCGTGACATATTGGGCTTCATGATAATGGTAAATTTAGGTCATAAATTCTGCATTTATTTGTGATAAAAATGGAAATTTGGCAAAAATTTTGAAAATTTCGCAATTTTCACATTTTGAATTTTTATTCTGTTAAACCAGAGAGTTATGTGACACAAAATAGTTAATAAATAACATTTCCCACATGTCTACTTTACATCAGCACAATTTTGGAAACAAAAATTTTTTTTTGCTAGGAAGTTATAAGGGTTAAAATTTGACCAGCGATTTCTCATTTTTACAACGAAATTTACAAAACCATTTTTTTTAGGGACCACCTCACATTTGAAGTTAGTTTGAGGGGTCTATATGGCTGAAAATACCCAAAAGTGACACCATTCTAAAAAATGCACCCTTCAAGGTGCTCAAAATCACATTCAAGAAGTTTATTAACCCTTCAGGTGCTTCACAGCAGCAGAAGCAACATGGAAGGAAAAAATGAACATTTAAATTTTTAGTCACAAAAATCATATTTTAGCAACAATTTTTTATTTTCCCAATGGTAAAAGGAGAAACTGAACCACGAAAGTTGTTGTCCAATTTGTCCTGAGTACGCTGATACCTCATATGTGGGGGTAAACCACTGTTTTGGCGCACGGCAGGGCTTGGAAGGGAAGGAGCGCCATTTGACTTTTTGAATGAAAAATTGGCTCCACTCTTTAGCGGACACCATGTCACGTTTGGAGAGCCCCCGTGTGCCTAAAAATTGGAGCTCCCCCACAAGTGACCCCATTTTGGAAACTAGACGCCCCAAGGAACTTATCCAGATGCATAGTGAGCACTTTGAACCCCCAGGTGCTTCACAAATTGATCCGTAAATATGAAAAAGTACTTTTTTTTTCGCAAAAAAATTCTTTTAGCCTCAATTTTTCATTTTCACATGGGCAACAGGATAAAATGGATCCTAAAATTTGTTGGGCAATTTCTCCTTAGTACACTGATACCTCACATGTGGGGGTAAACCGCTGTTTGGGCACATGGTAAGGCTCGGAAGGGAAGGAGCGCCATTTGACTTTTTGAATGAAAAATTATCTCCATCGTTAGCGGACACCATGTCGCGTTTGGAGAGCCCCTGTGTGCCTAAACATTGGAGCTCCCCCACAAGTGACCCCATTTTGGAAACTAGACCCCAAAAGGAACTAATCTCGATGTGTGGTGAGGACTTTGAACCCCCAAGTGCTTCACAGAAGTTTATAACGCAGAGCCATGAAAATAAAATAAAAAATGTATTTTCTCAAAAATGATCTTTTAGCCTGCAATTTTTTATTTTCCCAAGGATAACAGGAGAAATGTGACCGCAGAAGTTGTTGTGCAGTTTCTCCTGAGTACGCTGATACCCCATATGTGGGGGTAAACCACTGTTTGGGCGCACGGCAGGGCTTGGAAGGGAAGGAGCGCCATTTGACTTTTTGAATGAAAAATTGGCTCCACTCTTTAGCGGACACCATGTCACGTTTGGAGAGCCCCCATGTTAGGAGTCGAGTTTCCTCTGCTGCACAGGGGGAATCTCAATCCGTCTCCGCTGCGGTCTCCCATTTTCCTCCTGCCGCAGTGGAGTCTGCTCAGCGGGGACGTCGCTCCCAGTGTCTTGCTCGCTCTCACTCTGTACAGAGAGTTAATGCTGCTTTTTCAGCTTCTGCCATTAAAGTCAGTGCTGGTCAGCGGCGAGCGGACTTCCCTGGGACTAAGTCCTTGTTTGCGCATACTGAGCATGCCCAGGGCAAGATCTCCCGTTGGAGATCGAGGGTCATGTGCTCAGGCTCTGCAGCACATTCCATTGGACCTCTTGGCAGGTCTTGGAAGGGCAAAGTTTCTGTGGCCACTTCCTGTGCTGCAACTATATAAACCGCGCATGACCGCACGGCCATGCGCTAGTGTACAATTGAATACATGTGTTTGTTGTGAGTGCAAGTCGTTCATTAAATACCCCTACCCTATTGTATGACTGTTCGCGTATGGAGTATGGCTGCTATCTAGCGCCCGACAAATCACTCAACGTGTCGCACACGTATCAGCGTCTATTGCTGTGACCGCCAGTGCGGCGTCACGCGCCAGTAGTGCGCTTCCTTACCCACGTCTGGGTGCTTAGTGGTGCCTGCCAGCACGGCACAGTTCGCACTTCGGTGCTCTAATTATAGAGTTGCCTAACACACCCTGTTGCGGTGTTGTGTCAGCAAGTGGTCTAATCGGACTTCAATCCTAGTTGGGGTTAAGTTCGCTGACTGCTTGCTCGCCTTCTATGTGCGGTACCGCGATCCTGTGACGCAACAGGATCGCTTCCTTCATGTTGGGTGAAGTTTAACCCACGCGAGTATACTTATGAGTACCGCCATATAGTCCGTCATTACTCAGCAGCAGGTTCCATCTCTGCACGGTGGACCCCGGGCTACGAACGCACCGTACACTATCAGTCTTATTATTTGGTGCGTTCCGCTAGCCCTAACATTACACTAGCGCCAGGGTCTGGCTAGTGATGACGGACAAACAGCAATCCCTGCGGTATATACAGCAGCTGGAGGGTAGGTTGGCGGCTCTCAAGAGCGCAACCTCAGCTGTGGATGTTACCGCAGTTGCTGTACAGGCTGCCAGCGTGGCTGCAGCAACTTTGTCCATTGCCACCCCTGTTCCGACATTTTCTCGCCTCCCGCTGCCAGAAAAATTTTCTGGTAATAGCAAATTTTGTAGGGGATTCGTGAGTCAGTGCTCTATTCATCTCGAGCTTCTGGCTGCACGTTTCCCCACAGAGCGGGCTAAGGTGGGATTTATTGTGTCTCTATTGTCGGACAGGGCGTTGGAATGGGCTACGCCGCTGTGGGAGCGTGGCGATCATGTGGTGCAGAGTGCTCCTCTGTTTTTGAGCACTTTAAAACAGGTCTTTTTAGGACCTCAAGTCACCCATGACACTGCGCTCCAACTGCTGGCATTAACTCAGGGTGAGTCCTTGGTCAGTCATTTTGCCGTCCAATTCCGCACTTTAGCATCTGAGCTGGAATGGTCGGATAAAGCTCTTATCCCCATATTTTGGAGGGGCTTGGCTGACCATGTAAAGGACGCTCTGGCCACTAGGGAGATTCCTGCCACACTGGAGGAGTTAATAACAGTCTCCACTCGAATTGACCTCCGTTTTAACGAGCGGAGGTTAGAGCGAGCCCAGTGTAGGCAGAGGTTTCGGCTGGCTCCTACTTTCGCCAAACCTCTGGAATCTCCGGTCCTGGTTCCTGAGTCACATGAGGCCAGGGAAGTGTCACAAGCGGGACCTAAGTCCCGGACCGCTTGTGCACTCAGGGTCTGTCATGTTTGCCAGCAGTCTGGACATTTAGCCACCAGATGTCCTCAGCGGTCGAGGAAACGTCAGCGTCTAGTGGTCGTAGGTGGAGGTACACTAGACACGGAGATGTTTGCCTCTAAATTGTCCTTTAAGGGGACAATTACTTTAGGCTCATTCTCCCACTCGGTAGAGCTCTGCGTGGATTCTGGGGCAGAGGGCAATTTTATGTCTTCTGCCTTCGCCCAACGCCACGCAATACCTCTGGTTATGCTAGCTCAACCTGTAACGGTACGAGTGGTGAATGGGTCGACTCTGCCCTCACAGATAACTCACCAGACCATCCCTTTTACTCTGTCCATGTCGCCATCTCATCAGGAGATTATTTCTCTGCTCGTCATTCCAGAGGGAATTGATGAGGTCCTGTTGGGAATACCTTGGCTACGGTACCACTCTCCTCATATCGAGTGGTCCTCAGGCAGAATTCTGGGATGGGGTGAATCTTGTGGGGGTAGATGTCAGAGGGAGTGCGTTCAGGTAGCTACAACTGAGGTACCCGCAGATCTTTCCTCTCTCCCCAAGCAGTATTGGTCGTATGCAGACGTATTCTCCAAAAAGGCGGCGGAGACCCTTCCACCCCATCGCCCCTATGACTGTCCTATTGACCTCTTGCCTGGTGCTGAGCCTCCCCGGGGTCGAGTCTATCCGCTATCTCTCCCGGAGACGGAGGCAATGTCACAGTACATCCAGGAAAATCTGGCAAGAGGGTTCACCAGGAAGTCAGTGTCACCTGCTGGGGCAGGGTTCTTCTTCGTGCAGAAGAAGAGTGGGGAATTGCGTCCATGCATAGACTACAGGGGTCTTAACGCCATCACCGTTAAGAATAAATACCCTTTGCCTTTGATATCTGAACTGTTCGATAGGCTTCGGGGAGCAAGGGTATTTACTAAATTAGATCTGCGGGGTGCTTACAACCTGATTCGCATCCGTGAGGGGGACGAATGGAAGACGGCTTTTAACACCAGGAATGGGCACTATGAATATCTGGTGATGCCCTTTGGGCTCTGTAATGCCCCAGCCGTTTTCCAAGACTTTGTGAACGATATCTTCCGGGATATGCTTTCCACCTCGGTCGTAGTCTATCTGGATGATATTCTCATCTACTCTCCAGATATTGACTCCCACCGGAGAGATGTTTGCAAAGTCTTCGACCTCCTACGGGCAAACTCCCTCTATGCCAAGTTGGAGAAGTGTATGTTTGAGCAGGAGTCCTTACCTTTCCTAGGCTACATCATCTCAGCCCAGGGATTGGCTATGGATCCTGCCAAACTACAGGCTGTGATGGACTGGCAGGAACCCCATTCTCTTAAAGCGGTGCAGCGCTTTATGGGGTTCATCAATTATTATCGCCAGTTCATCCCGCATTTCTCAACTTTGGTAGCTCCCTTGGTTGCCCTCACCAAGAAGGGGGCGAATCCCAAATTGTGGTCTGAGGAGGTCTCCAAGGCCTTTATCTCTATAAAGTCACACTTCGCTAGCGCTCCCATTCTTCATCGCCCCGATGTTGATAAGCCATTTATCATGGAGGTGGATGCCTCTTCTGTTGGTGCTGGAGCAGTCCTCTTCCAAAAGGATGCTCAAGGTCGGAAGCATCCTTGCTTCTTTTTCTCCAAGACCTTCGCACCAGCAGAGAGGAATTATTCCATCGGGGACAGGGAGTTGCTAGCCATGAAGTTGGCTTTCTCGGAGTGGAGACATCTCTTGGAGGGAGCACGTTTTCCCTTCCAAGTCTTCACAGATCACAAAAATTTGGTGTATCTGCAGACAGCTCAGCGGTTGAATTCTCGCCAGGCCAGATGGTCCTTGTTCTTCTCCCGGTTTCATTTCACCCTCCATTTTCTTTCTGGGGAGAAGAACATTCGGGCCGTCGATCTCTCTCGCTCCGTTGTGTCATCTGCGGAGGAGGAGGAGGAGCCTCGGCTTATTGTCCCCACCGAGAGTTTGAGAACCGTGGCCCCGGTTTCGCTGGAGTCTGTGCCCCCGGGCAAGACTTTTGTTCCATCTAGTTTGCGACCGGAGGTTCTCTCTTGGGCGCACTTGTCCAGGGTTTGTGGACATTTTGGTACTAAAAGGACATCAGAGTTACTGGCGAGGACATACTGGTGGCTGCATATGGCTCGTGATGTCGCGGAGTACGTTCGGGCGTGTGTATCTTGCGCCAGGAACAAGACTCCTTGGCAACGGCCAGCTGGTTTGCTTTATCCTCTGCCCGTGGCTGACAGGCCCTTGGAGATGGTCGGGATGGACTTTGTGGTTGGCTTACCCAAGTCTCGTAATTGCACCATTATCTGGGTGATCACCGATCATTTTTCCAAAATGGTGCATTTGGTGCCTCTTCCACGGCTACCATCTGCACGGGCGTTGGCTGTCTTGTTTATCAAGCATATCTTTCGCTTACACGGTATGCCAGACAAAATTGTTAGTGACCGGGGTCCCCAATTTGCGTCTCGATTCTGGAGGGAGCTATGTCGTCTACTCAGTATTGAGTTAAATCTCTCTTCGGCATATCATCCCGAGACGAATGGGTTGGTAGAAAGGGCCAACCAGACCTTGGTCACATATCTGCGACATTTTGTTTCTGCCAGACAGGATGACTGGGCATCCTTGCTACCGTGGGCAGAGTTTGCACTTAACAATGCCGTAGCCGACTCCACCGGTCAGACTCCATTCCTCTTAAATTACGGCCAGCATCCGCGTGTTCCTGTGCCCATGCCTGTGTCTTCCGCTGATCCCAGGGTGGCAGACTGGGCTGTGGAGGCACGGGACGTTTGGGATCGCACGCAGGATGCCATTCGGGCCTCCAAGGAGAGAATGAGGTCCTCCGCCGATGTTCATCGGCGCCCCGCTCCGACTTTTGCCCCTGGCGACTTGGTGTGGCTCTCCGCCCGTAACATCAGGCTGCGAGTTGAGTCCACTAAGTTTGCTCCTCGCTACTTGGGTCCCTTCAAGGTTCTCGAACAGGTTAATCCTGTGGTCTACCGCCTGGCTCTTCCTCCACGCTTGAGTATCACCGACACCTTTCATGTGTCCCTCTTGAAACCCGTATACATGTCCCGGTTTTCCGAGTCATCTGCCGGGACATCGGGTTCGTCTAAGGACGATTACGAGGTGAACGCTATTTTGGGGTGCAAGGTGGTACGCGGCAAAAAGTTTTATTTGGTGGATTGGAAGGGTTATGGTCCAGAGGACAGGTCTTGGGAGCCTGCTGAAAACATTCGGGCCCCACAGCTCATTGCTGCCTTCGAGCGTAGCGAGGCCCAAGGAGGGGGGGGCCCTAGGAGGGGGAGTAATGTTAGGAGTCGAGTTTCCTCTGCTGCACAGGGGGAATCTCGATCCGTCTCCGCTGCGGTCTCCCATTCTCCTCCGGCCGCAGTGGAGTCTGCTCAGCGGGGACGTCGCTCCCAGTGTCTTGCTCGCTCTAACTCTGTACAGAGAGTTACTGCTGCTTCTTCAGCTCCTGCCATTAAAGTCAGTGCTGGTCAGCGGCGAGCGGACTTCCCTGGGACTAAGTCCTTGTTTGCGCACACTGAGCATGCCCAGGGCAAGATCTCCCGTTGGAGATCGAGGGTCATGTGCTCAGGCTCTGCAGCACATTCCATTGGACCTCTTGGCAGGTCTTGGAAGGGCAAAGTTTCTGTGGCCACTTCCTGTGCTGCAACTATATAAACCGCGCATGACCGCACGGCCATGCGCTAGTGTACAATTGAATACGTGTGTTTGTTGTGAGTGCAAGTCGTTCATTAAATACCCCTACCCTATTGTATGACTGTTCGCGTATGGAGTATGGCTGCTATCTAGCGCCCGACAAATCACTCAATGTGTCACACACGTATCAGCGTCTATTGCTGTGACCGCCAGTGCGGCGCCACGTGCCAGTAGTGCGCTTCCTTACCCACTTCTGGGTGCTTAGTGGTGCCTGCCAGCACGGCACAGTTCGCACTTCGGTGCTCTAATTATAGAGTTGCCTAACACACCCTGTTGCGGTGTTGTGTCAGCAAGTGGTCTAATCGGACTTCAATCCTAGTTGGGGTTAAGTTCACTGACTGCTTGCTCGCCTTCTATGTGCGGTACCGCGATCCTGTGACGCAACAGGATCGCTTCCTTCACGTTGGGTGAAGTTTAACCCACGCAAGTATACTTATGAGTACCGCCATATAGTCCGTCATTACTCAGCAGCAGGTTCCATCTCTGCACGGTGGACCCCGGGCTACGAGAGCACCGTACACTATCAGTCTTATTATTTGGTGCGTTCCGCTAGCCCTAACACCCCGTGTAGACACAAAAGAGAATAGTAAAACCAAAAACACTCAGTTTGAAAAAATGTTGCAGTAATCCGCAAGTGCTAGTAAAAGATGTAAAAAACAGGGTATTTGGTTGATACGTTTTTTGCAAAAAATGTATACTAAGCTGCTCTACCAATCTTCACGGTATACCCTTATCAGAGCAGTCCTAACTAATGTATGCAATCCCTATCTGATGTATTTAAAAACCTGATCATCTGTATATAACCTGTGTGAATAGGGTTCAGAGAGGAAAAATCCATGTGTGCATACAGGGTAGAACAGCTTTTGTACAGATAGCCCAAGAGGAGTGGTGGAACTCCCCAGTCTTGTAGACACAAGAGAACAATTATGGAAACAGGAACACATGGGCTACTTGCACAGTGAACAAGTCTGCAAAAAACGTATCAACCAAATACCCTGTTTTTTACATCTTTTACTAGCACTTGCGGATTACTGCAACATTTTTTCAAACTGAGTGTTTTTGGTTTTACTATTCTCTTTTGTGTCTTCAGGTTTCTTGGTGGTGTGTGAACATGATCATACAGACTTGTTCACTGTGCAAGTAGCCCATGTGTTCCTGTTTCCATAATTGTTCTCTTGTGTCTACAAGACTGGGGAGTTCCACCACTCCTCTTGGGCTATCTGCACAAAAGCTGTTCTACCCTGTATGCACACATGGATTTTTCCTCTCTGAACCCTGTTCACACAGGTTATATACAGATGATCAGGTTTTTAAATACATCAGATAGGGATTGCATACATTAGTAGGGACTGCTCTGATAAGGGTATACCGTGAAGATTGGTAGAGCAGCTTAGTATACATTTTTTGCAAAAAACGTATCAACCAAATACCCTGTTTTTTACATCTTTTCCTAGCACTTGCGGATTACTGCAACATTTTTTCAAACTGAGTGTTTTTGGTATTACTATTCTCTTTTGTGTCTTCAGGTTTCTTGGTGGTGTGTGAACATGATCATACAGACTTGTTCACTGTGCAAGTAGCCCATGTGTTCCTGCTAACACCCCGTGTGCCTAAAAATTGGAGCTCCCCACAAGTGACCCCATTTTGGAAACTAGACGCCCCAAGGAACTTATCTAGATGCATAGTGAGCACTTTGAACCCCCAGGTGCTTCACAAATTGATCCGTAAATATGAAAAAGTACTTTTTTTTCACAAAAAAATTATTTTAGCCTCAATTTTTTCATTTTCACATGGGCAACAGGATAAAATGGATCCTAAAATTTGTTGGGCAATTTCTCCTCAGTACACTGATACCTCACATGTGGGGGTAAACCACTGTTTGGGCACATGGTAAGGCTCGGAAGGGAAGGAGCGCCATTTGACTTTTTGAATGAAAAATTATCTCCATCGTTAGCGGACACCATGTCGCGTTTGGAGAGCCCCTGTGTGCCTAAACATTGGAGCTCCCCCACAAATGACCCCATTTTGGAAACTAGACCCCCCAAGGAACTAATCTCGATGTGTGGTGAGGACTTTGAACCCCCAAGTGCTTCACAGAAGTTTATAACGCAGAGCCATGAAAATAAAATAAAAAATGTATTTTCTCAAAAATGATCTTTTAGCCTGCAATTTTTTATTTTCCCAAGGATAACAGGAGAAATGTGACCACAAAAGTTGTTGTGCAGTTTCTCCTGAGTACGCTGATACCCCATATGTGGGGGTAAACCACTGTTTGGGCACATGTCGGGGCTCGGAAGTGAAGTACTGACGTTTTGAAATGCAGACTTTGATGGAATGCTCTGCGGGCATCACATTGCGTTTGCAGAGCCCCTGATGTGGCTAAACGGTAGAAACCCCCCATAGGTGACCCCATTTTGGAAACTAGACCCCGAAAGGAACTTATCTAGATGTGTGGTGAGCACTTTGAACCCCCAAGTGCTTCACAGAAGTTTATAACGCAGAGCCGTGAAAATAATAAATACGTTTTCTTTCCTCAAAAATAATTATTTAGCCCAGAATTTTTTAATTTTCCCAAGGGTAACAGTAGAAATTTGACCCCAATATTTGTTGTCCAGTTTCTCCTGAGTACGGTGATACCCCATATGTGGGGGTAAACCACTGTTTGGGCACATGCCGGGGCTCGGAAGTGAAGTAGTGACGTTTTGAAATGCAGACTTTGATGGAATGCTCTGTGGGCATCACGTTGCGTTTGCAGAGCCCCTGATGTGGCTAAACAGTAGAAACCCCCCAAAAGTGACCCCATTTTGGAAACTAGACCCCAAAAGGAACTTATCTAGATGTGTGATGAGCACTTTGAACCCCCAAGTGCTTCACAGAAGTTTATAATGCAGAGCCGTGAAAATAATAAATACGTTTTCTTTCCTCAAAAATAATTGTTTAGCCCAGAATTTTTTATGTTCCCAAAGGTTATAGGAGAAATTGGACCCCAAAAGTTGTTGGCCAGTGTCTCCTGAGTACGCTGATACCTCATGTGTGGGGGTAAACCACTGCTTGGGCACACGTCGGGGCTCAGAAGGGAAGTAGTGACTTTTGAAATGCAGACTTTGATGGAATGGTCTGCGGGCGTCGCGTTGCGTTTGCAGAGCCCCTGGTGTGCCTAAACAGTAGAAACCCCCCACAAATGACCCCATTTTGGAAACTAGACCCCGCAAGGAACGTATCTAGATATGTGGTGAGCACTTTAAAACCCCCAAGTGCTTCACAGACGTTTACAACGCAGAGCCGTGAAAATAAAAAATCAATTTTTCTTTCCTCAAAAATGATGTTTTAGCAAGCATTTTTTTATTTTCACAAGGGTAACAGGAGAAATTGGACCCCAGTCATTGTTGCGCAGTTTGTCCTGAGTATGCTGGTACCCCATATGTGGGGGTAAACCACTGTTTGGGCGCACGTCGGGGCTCGGAAGTGAGGGAGCACCATTTGACTTTTTGAACACAAGATTGGCTGGAATCAATGGTGGCGCCATGTTGCGTTTGGAGACCCCTGATGTGCCTAAACAGTGGAAACCCCTCAATTCTACCTCCAACACTAACCCCCCCACACCCCTAACCCTAATCCCAACAGTAGCCATAACCCTAACCACAACCCTAATTCCAACCCTAACCCTAAGGCTATGTGCCCACGTTGCGGATTCGTGTGAGATTTTTCAGCATCATTTTTGAAAAATCCGTGGGTGAAAGGCACTGCGTTTTACCTGCGGATTTACCACGGATTTCCAGTGTTTTTTGTGCGGATTTCATCTGCGGATTCCTATTGAGGAACAGGTGTAAAACGCTGCGGAATCCGCACAAAGAATTGACATGCTGCGGAAAATACAACGCAGCGTTTCCGCGCGGTATTTTCCGCACCATGGGCACAGCGGATTTAGTTTTGCATAGGTTTACATTGTACTGTAAACCTGATGGAACACTGCTGCGAATCCGCAGCGGCCAATCCACTGCGGATCCGCAGCCAAATCCACACTGTGTGCACATAGCCTAATTCTAAAGGTATGTGCACACGCTGCGGAAAACTCTGCGGATCTGCAGCAGTTTCCCATGAGTTTACAGTTCAATGTAAACCTATGGGAAACAAAAATCGCTGTACACATGCTGCAGAAAAACTGCACGGAAACGCAGCGGTTTACATTCCACAGCATGTCACTTCTTTCTGCGGATTCCGCAGCGGTTTTACAACTGCTCCAATAGAAAATCGCAGTTGTAAAACTGCAGTGAAATGTGCAGAAAAACCGCTGTAAATCCGCCATAAATCCGCAGCGGTTTAGCACTGCGAATTTATGAAATCTGCAGTGGAAAAATCCGCAGAGGACCAGAATACGTGTGCACATACTGAAACCCTAACCCTATTCTAACCTTAGTGAAAAAAAAAAAAAATTATTTATTTTTCTATTGTCCCTACCTATGGGGGTGACAATGGGGGGGGGGGTCATTTACTATTTTTTTTATTTTGATCACTGTGATAGATTATATCTCAGTGATCACAATGCACTTTGGAACGAATCTGCCGGCCGGCAGATTCGGCGGGCGCACTGCGCATGCGCCCGCCATTTTAGAAGATGGTGGTGCCCAGGGAGAAGACGGACGGACCCCGGGAGGAACGGTAAGTATGATGGGGTGGGGGGGAGCACGGGGGGGATCGGAGCATGGGGGGGTGGATCGGAGCGTGGGGGGTGGATCGGGCACGGGGGGGTGGATCGGAGCACAGGGGGGTGGATCGGAGCACAGGGGGGTATGGATCGGAGTGCAGGGGGGTTGGATCAGAGCACGGGGGGGTGATTGGAGCACGGGGGGAGCGGACAAGAGCACGGGGGGAGCGGAGCACAGGGCGGAGGGGAGCCGGAGCAGTGTACCGGACAGATCAGTCGCTTGGGGGGGCGATCGGTGGGGTGCGGTGGGATCACATTAGTGTTTCCAGCCATGGCCGATGATATTGCAGCATCGGCCATGGCTGGATTGTAATATTTCACCAGTTTTAATAGGTGAAATATTACAAATCGCTCTGATTGGCAGTTTCACTTTCAACAGCCAATCAGAGCAATCGTAGCCATGGGAGGGTGAAGCCACCCCCCTGGGCTAAACTACCATTCCCCTGTCCCTGCAGATCGGGTGAAATGGGAGTTAACCCTTTCACCCGATCTGCAGGGACGCGATCTTTCCATGACGCCACATAGGCGTCATGGGTCGGATTGGCACCGACTTTCATGACGCCTACGTGGCGTCAAAGGTTGGGAAGGGGTTAAAGAAAAATAAAGTTATCTGCAGCCAGACTCTGACTCTGCTGCCTATACTTTGGGCAGCATGAATCAGCTGACAGGTTCTCTTTAATTTGATAGACTAGCGGATTAAAACACACTTGCATTTATTTATTGTAGTCAGAATCATACAAGTGTGTAAATAAATGTTGTAAAATCCAACATGAAGAAGCAATAATAGAACTTTAAAGACATAGTTCTCAACATGAATAACGCATTTCTTCATATAGTTGTGTGGTATTTAGAGATGCATTGCTAAAAAGTCAGACCACTGATGCAATGACTAATTATTTAATCACCATAGCAACAAAGAATTGCAGAAAATGAATGCTGGATGTAGTACTCCATTAAGTAATCATTATTTATGCGTGAAATGTTCCAGAGATAAGAAATTAAAAAGTGCATTCATAGAGATTCTCTATGGAATCTTCAAAAGAAAGATAAAATTCCCAGTATCTGTGCTATCCAAACGATGTCGGAGCGAGAGTCAGGTGAGTGTAGACATAAACTGATAAATGCACCCATTGCTTTATGTGTGATACTATCAGTCTGAATGGAGAGCAGCGCTTATCACAACAAAACGACCATAGAGCAGAGAGTGCGGCCTCCTCGCATGCTGCCCTGCTCTTTGGTGCCTCGTTGTACAGTTCTTCCGGTCTCTTGCAACCGTGTCTGACACTCTGCCTCCCTCCACACACACTCTCCACACACTCTGCCTCTCCCCACACATTGTCTCCCCACACACTCTGCCTCTCCCCACACACTGTCTCCCCACACACTGCCTTCCCCTACACACTGCTTCCCTCGATACACACTGTCTCCACCACGCACTCTGCCTCTCCCCACACAATCTGCCTCTCCCCACACACTCTGCCTCTCCCCAAACACACTGCCTCTCCCCAAACACACTGCCTCCCCCACACACACTGACTCCCCCCAAACACACTGCCTCCCGCACACATACTGCCACCTGTTATGATCAGGTGGCATTGGAGCAGCATGAAATGACCTTCACTGGAGCAATGGTAACTATACTGACCGCAAACCCTGATCCTATCACCGCAACTAGAAGTAGCCGTGGGGTGTGCCTAACCAGACCTAGACACCTCGACACAGCCTAAGGACTAAATATCCCTAAAGATAGAAATAGGAAAACTCTTGCCTCAGAGTAGACCCCCAAAGGATAGGTAGCCCCCCACAAATAATGACTGTGAGTAGGAGAGGAAAATACACACGCAGACAGAAAACAGGGATAAGCAAAGGAGGCCACTTCTACCTAGATAGGAAAGGATAGTACAGGATACTATGCGGTCAGCATAAAACACTACAAAATATCCACAGCAGAAAAATACAAAAACTCCACCACCTAACTAAAGATGTGGAGAGTATATCTGCAACTCCAGCGAATCCAACTAGACTGAGAAAAACATCAGGCACAGTCTAGCAGGAACAAAATAGAAACAAGATAGGCACAGAAAATAAACACACAGCAGTGTGTCAAAAAGCAAACACTTATCTTTGCTGAAATGGCAGCAAGCAGGAGGGCCAGGCCGAGGACCAACACTTCCAAAGGAACATTGACTACTGGCAAGGACTAATGAGTCCTGCAAAGCTAAATACCTCAGTCCGAATTGCAATTAGCAGAAACACCTGTCCAAGACTGCTGCTCAGGAATAACTGCATTACCATCAACAACCACCGGAGGGAGCCCAAGAGCAGAATTCACAACAGTACCCCCCCTTGACGAGGGGTCACCGAACCTTCACCAGAGCCCCCAGGCCGGTCCGGATGAGCAAGATGAAAGGCACGAACCAAATCAGCGGCATGGACATCAGAGGCCGCAACCCAAGAATTATCCTCCTGGCCATAACACTTCCATTTGACAAGGTACTGAAGCTTCTGCCTCGAAACACGAGAATCCAAAATCTTCTCAACCACATATTCCAACTCCCCATCGACCAACACAGGGGCCGGAGGATCAACAGAAGGAACAACGGGCTCCACATATTTCCGCAAAACAAAGATCTATGGAAGACATTATGGATAGCAAAAGAGGCCGGAAGCGACAGACGAAAAGACACCGGATTAATAATCTCAGAAATCCTATAAGAACCAATAAACCGAGGCTTAAACTTAGGAGAAGAAACCTTCATAGGAACATGACGGGAAGATAACCAAACCAGATCCCCAACCCGAAGCCGGGAACCAACACAGCGACGTCGGTTAGCAAAACGTTGAGCCTCCTCCTGAGACAACACCAAAGTGTCCACCACCTGAGCCCAAATCTGCTGCAACTTGTCAACCACAGAATCAACACCAGGAAAGTCAGAAGACTCAACCTGCCCAGAAGAAAAACGAGGATGAAAACCAAAATTAAAAAAAAGGCGAAACCAAAGTAGCCGAACTAGCCCGATTATTAAGGGTAGGGTTGAGCGAAACGGGTCGGCCATTTTCAGAAGTCGCCGACTTTTGGCAAAGTCGGGTTTCATAAAACCCGACCCGACCCCTGTGTGGGGTCGGCCATGAGGTCGGCGATCTTCTGAATCTGGTATCGGAATTCCGATCCCGAGTTCCGATATGTTTGCAATATCAGAAATCGGTGTCGGAATCCATATTTAGGTGTAAAATAAAGAATTAAAATAAAAAATATTGCTATACTTACCCTCTGACGCGCCCTGGTACTAACCGGCAGCCTTCCTTCCTTAGAATCAGCGCGTGAATGGCCTTAGATGACGTCGCGGCTTGTGACTGGTCGCGCGACCGCCCATGTGACCGCTCGCGCGACCAATCACAAGCCGTGACATCACCGAAGGTCCTTCAAGCGCTGATTCTTAGGAAGGAAAGCTGCCGGAAAGAAGCAGGGCGCGTCCGAGGGTGAGTATATACCTAATAGGACGCGCGTCCGAGGGTGAGTATAGCAATATTTTTTATTTTAATTCTTTATTTTACACTTAAATATGGATCCCAGGGCCTGAAGGAGAGTTTCCTCTCCTTCAGACCCTGGGAACCATTGGAAACCCAATGCACTGCATTGCACTGCCGACACCGACCGCAACTTTTTTATAGGATCGGCCAATTTCACTCGACCCGACCTTTGAAAAAGTAGGGTTTCGTGAAACCCGACCCGATCCTATAAAAGTAAAAGTCGCTCAACCCTAATTAAGGGCAAACTCGGCCAATGGCAAAAAAGCCACCCAATCATCCTGATCAGCAGACACAAAGCATCTCAAATAAGTCTCCAAAGTCTGATTAGTACGCTCGGTCTGGCCATTTGTCTGAGGATGAAATGCAGAAGAAAAAGACAAATCAATGCCCAGCCTAGCACAAAAGGCCCGCCAAAACCTAGAAACAAACTGGGAACCTCTGTCGGACACAATATTCTCAGGAATACCATACCATGTCTCTGGCACCAAAAATGCCAGGATGACCAGCCAACACAGAGCAGTAAACCTCAGAAATCACTCTACTAGTCCATCTGTCAGGAACAAACAGCTTCCCCACAGGACAACGATCAGGTTTGTCAGCCTGAAATTTCTGAAGAACCCGTCGTAAATCAGGAGAAACGGCAGAAAGGACCATCCCTTCCTTCAAAATACCGACTGGTTCCAAGACCTCAGGAGAATCAGGCAAAAAACTCCTAGAGAGGGCATCAGCCTTAATATTCTTAGAACCCGGAAGGTACGAGACCACGAAATCAAAACGAGAAAAAAACAAGGACCATCAAGCCTGTCTAGGATTCAACCGTTTGGCAGACTCGAGGTAAATCAGATTCTTATGATCAGTCAAGACCACAATACGGTGCTTAGCTCCCTCAAGCCAATGTCGCCACTCCTCAAACGCCCACAACTCCCGATTGCCGACATCATAATTGCGTTCAGCAGGCGAAAACTTACGGGAAAAGAAGGCACACGGTTTCATTAAGGAACCAACAGGATCCCTCTGAGACAAAACAGCCCCTGCCCCAATCTCAGAAGCGTCAACCTCAACCTGAAACGGAAGAGAAACATCCGGTTGACGCAACACAGGAGCAGAAGTAAAACGATGCTTAAGTTCCTGAAAGGCAGAGACAGCGCCAGAGGACCAATTCGCCACATCAGCGCCCTTCATCGTCAAATCAGTCAAGGGTTTAACCACGCTGGAAAAATTAGCAATGAAACGGCGATCAAAATTAGCAAAACCCAAAAATTTCTGAAGGCTCTTCACTGATGTGGGCTGAATCCAATCATGAATGGCCTGAACCTTAACCAGATCCATCTCTATAGACGAGGGAGAAAAAATAAAGCCCAAAAAGGAAACCTTCTGCACCCCAAAAAGACACTTAGACCCTTTCACAAACAAGGCATTGTCACGAAGGATCTGAAATACCATCCTTACCTGCTGCACATGAGACTCCCAATCATCGGAAAAAATCAAAATATCATCCAAATATACAATCAGGAATTTATCAAGATAATCCCGAAAGATATCATGCATGAAGGACTGAAAAACAGATGGAGCATTAGAGAGTCCGAATGGCATCACAAGGTATTCAAAATGGCCCTCGGGCGTGTTAAATGCAGTTTTCCATTCATCACCCTGCTTAATACGAACAAGATTATAAGCCCCCCGAAGGTCAATCTTAGTAAACCAACTAGCTCCCTTAATCCTAGCAAACAAATCGGAAAGCGAAGGTAAAGGATATTGAAACTTGACCGTGATCTTATTCAAGAGGCGATAATCAATACAGGGTCTTAAGGAACCATCTTTTTTAGCAACCAAAAAGAACCCCGCTCCCAACGGTGAAGAAGATGGCCGAATATGCCCTTTCTCCAAAGACTCCTTAATATAGCTCCGCATGGCGGTATGTTCAGGTACAGACAGGTTGAAAAGTCGGCCCTTAGGAAACTTACAGCCTGGAATCAAGTCAATAGCACAATCGCAGTCCCTGTGTGGTGGAAGGAAACTGGACTTGGGCTCATCGAATACATCCTGAAAATCAGACAAAAACTCCGGAATTTCAGAAGAGGGAGAAGGGGCGATAGACATCAGAGGAACATCATTATGAACCCCCTGACAACCCCAACTAGTCACAGACATGGACTTCCAATCCAAAACAGGATTATGTACCTGCAACCACGGAAAACCCAGCACGATAGCATCATGCAAGTTATGCAACACCAGAAATCGACAATCTTTCTGATGGGCTGGCGCCATGCGCATGGTCACCTGTGACCAAAACTGGGGCTTATTTTTAGCCAAGGGTGTAGCATCAATGCCCCTTAAAGGAATAGGGTTTTGCAAAGGCTGCAAGGGAAACCACAACGCCTGGCAAGCTCAAAGTCCATCAAGTTCAAGGCGGCGCCTGAATCCACAAACGCCATGACAGAAAATGATGACAATGAACAGATCAAGGTCACAGATAACAGAAATTTAGGTTGTACAGTACAGATGGTAAATGAACTGGCGATCCTCTTGGTCTGCTTAGGGCAGACAGAAATGACATGGGAAGCGTCGCCACAATAATAACACAACCTATTGAGACGTCCGAAAGCTTGTCGTTCTGTTTTAGACAGAATCCTATCACACTGCATAGGCTCAGGAATCTGCTCTGAGGACAACGCCACAGTGCGCACAGTTCTGCGCTCTCGCAAGCGCCGATCAATCTGAATGGCCAGAGACATAGAATCACTCAGATTGGACGGTGTGGGAAACCCCACCATAACATCTTTAACGGATTCAGAAAGCCCCTTTCTGAAAATTGCCGCCAAAGCATCATTATTCCATTTAGTCAATACAGACCATTTTCTGAATTTCTGACAATACAATTCTGCCGCCTCTTGACCCTGAGACAGGGCCAACAAGGTCTTCTCAGCTTGATCCACAGAATTAGGTTCATCATACAGTAATCCTAACGCCTGAAAGAAGGAGTCTACATTAAGCAAAGCAGGATCCCCAGATTCCAGGGAAAATGCCCAATCCTGTGGATCACCACGCAGCAGGGAAATGATGATTTTAACTTGTTGAATGGAATCACCGGAGGATCGAGGTTTCAATGCAAAAAACAGTTTACAGTTGTTTTTAAAACTCAAAAATTTGGACCTGTCACCAAAAAACAAATCAGGAGTAGGAATCTTCGGTTCTAAAGCAGGAGTCTGAACAATGTAATCAGAAATACCCTGTACTCTAGCAGCAAGCTGGTCTACATGAGAAACTAATTCCTGAACATTCATGCTAGCACAAGGCTCTTCAGCCACCCAGAGATAAAGAGGGAGAAGAAGACAAAACAGGCTGGAGAAAAAAAAATGGCTCAAGATCTTTCCTCCCTTCTTCTGAGATGCAATTAACTCATTGTTGGCCAGTAGTACTGTTATGAACAGGTGGCCTTGGAGCAGCATGAAATGACCTTCGCTGGAGCAGTGGTAACTTTACTGACCGCAAACCCTGATCCTATCATCGCAACTAGAAGTAGCCGTGGGGTGTGCCTAACCAGACCTAGACACCTCGACACAGCCGGAGAACTAAATATCCCTAAAGATGGAAATAGGAAAACTCTTTTGCCTCAGAGCAGATCCCCAAAGGATAGGTAGCCCCCCACAAATAATGACTGTGAGTAGGAGAGGAAAAGACACACGCAGACAGAAAACAGGGATAAGCAAAGGAGGCCACTACTACTTAGATAGGAAAGGATAGTACAGGATACTATGCGGTCAGCATAAAACACTACAAAATATCCACAGCAGAAAAATACAAAAACTCCACCACCCAACTAAAGATGTGGAGGGTATATCTGCGACTCCAGCGAATCCAACTAGACTGAGAAAAACATCAGGCACACTCTAGCAGGAACAAAAATAGAAACAAGATCAGCACAGAAAATAAACACACAGCAGTGTGTCTAAAAAATGAAGCCAAACACTTATCTTTGCTGAATTGGCAGCAAGCAGGAGAGGCCAGGCAGAGGACCAACACTTCCAAAGGAACATTGACTACTGGCAAGGACTAATGAGTCTTGCACAGCTAAATACCCCAGTCAGAATTGCAATTAGCAGAAACACCTGTCCAAGACTGCTGCTCAGGAACAATTGCATTACCATCAACAACCACCGGAGGGAGCCCAAGAGCAGAATTCACAACTGTTCTCCTGGTTGCCAGTCCTGAGTTTCAATCTTCTGGCTCTTGTTAAATAGTTTTTTAATCAAACTGCAGTGGGGCTACTAGTTTGGTTGGGGCCTACTAACGGTGTATGCCGCTCCGTGCTGTTCTCCAGGTTTCCTGTCGTGAAATTCCATTTTCAGGCTCTCGTTAAGTAGTTGTTGAAACAACACTGCATTAGGCCTACAAGTTGGGTCTGGGTAGTAGAGACGGTGTCTGCCGCTCCAAGGTGTTCTCCTGGTTGCCTTTCCTGAACTTCAATCTTCAGTCTCTTGTTAAATAGTTTTTTAATCGAACAACTGCAGTGGGGCTACTAGTTTGGTTGGGGCCTACTAATGGTATATGCCGCTCCATGCTGTTCTCCAGGTTTCTTGTCCTGAAATTCCATTTTCAGGCTCTCGTTAAGTAGTTGTTGAAACGACACTGCATTAGGCCTACAAGTTGGGTCTGGGTTGTAGAGACGGTGTCTGCCGCTCCAAGGTGCTCTCCTGGTTGCCTTTTCTGAGCTTCAATCATCAGGCTCTTGTTAAATAGTTTTTTAATCGAACAACTGCAGTGGGGCTACTAGTTTGGTTGGGGCCTACTAACAGTGTCTGCGGCTCCAAGGTGTTCTCCTGGTTGCCTTTCCTGAGCTTCAATCTTCAGGCTCTTGTTAAATAGTTTTTTAATCAAACAACTGCAGTGGGGCTACTAGTTTGGTTGGGGCCTACTAACAGTGTCTGCCGCTCCAAGGTGTTCTCCTGGTTGCCTTTCCTGAGCTTCAATCTTCAGGCTCTTGTTAAATAGTTTTTTAATCAAACAACTGCAGTGGGGCTACTAGTTTGGTTGGGGCCTACTAACAGTGTCTGCCGCTCCAAGGTGTTCTCCTGGTTGCCTTTCCTGAGCTTCAATCTTCAGGCTCTTGTTAAATATTTTTTTAATCGAACAACTGCAGTGGGGCTACTAGTTTGGTTGGGGCCTACTAACGGTGTATGCCGCTCTGTGCTGTTCTCCAGGTTTCCTGTCCTCAAATTCCATTTTCAGGCTCTCATTAAGTAGTTGTTGAAACAACACTGCATTAGGCCTACAAGTTGGATCTGGGTTGTAGAGACGATGTCTGCCGCTCCAAGGTGTTCTCCAGGTTGCCTCTCCCTAGCTTCTATCTTGAAGCTCTCATAGTTACATAGTTATTAAGGTTGAAGGAAGACTATAAGTCCATCTAGTTCAACCCATAGCCTAACCTAACATGCCCTAACATGTTGATCCAGAGGAAGGCAAAAAAAACCCATGTGGCAAAGAGTAAGCTCCACATTGGGGAAAAAAATTCCTTCCCGACTCCACATACGGCAATCAGACTAGTTCCCTGGATCAACGCCCTATCAAGGAATCTAGTGTATATACCCTGCAACATTATACTTTTCCAGAAAGGTGTCCAGTCCCCTCTTAAATTTAAGTAATGAATCACTCATTACAACATCATACGGCAGAGAGTGCCAAAGTCTCACTGCTCTTACAGTAAAGAATCCGCGTCTGTTATTATGATTAAACCTTTTTTCCTCCAAACGCAGAGGATGCCCCCTTGTCCCGGTTTCAGGTCTATGATTAAAAAGATCATCAGAAAGGTCTTTGTACTGTCCCCTCATGCATTTAGACATTGTAATAAGATCACCCCTTAGCTTTCATTTTTCCAAACTAAATAGCCCCAAGTGTAATAACCTATCTTGGTATTGCAGACCCCCAAGTCCTCTAATAACCTTGGTCGCTCTTCTCTGCACCCGCTCTAGTTCAGCTATGTCTTTCTTATTCACCGGAGACCAGAACTGTGCACAGTATTCTAAGTGTGGTCGAACTAGTGACTTGTATAGAGGTAAAATTATGTCCTCCTCATGAGCATCTATGCCTCTTTTAATGCATCCCATTATTTTATTTACTTTTGCAGCAGCTGCCTGACACGGGCCACTAAATGTGAGTTTGTCATTCACCCATACACCCAGGTCTTTTTCAGTGACAGTTTTGCCCAGTATTTTAGACTTAAGCACATAATTATACATCTTATTACTTCTACCCAAGTGCATGACCTTACATTTATCCCCATTAAAGCTCATTTGCCATTTATCAGCCCAAGCTTCTAGTTTACATAAATCATCCTGTAATATAAAATTGTCCTCCTCTGTATTAATTACCCTGCAGAGTTTAGTGTCATCTGCAAATATTGAAATTCTACTCTGAATGCCCCCTACAAGGTCATTAATAAATATGTTAAAAAGAAGAGGTTCCAATACTGACACCTGTGGTACCCCACTGCTAACCGCTACCCAATCCGAGTGTGCTCCATTAATAACCACCCTTTGTTTCCTATCCCTGAGCCAGCTCTCAACCCACTTGCACATATTTTCCCCTATCCCCATTATTCTCATTTTATGTATCAACCTTTTGTGTGGCACCGTATCAAAAGCTTTTGAAAAGTCCATATACACTACATCCACTGGGTTCCCTTGGTCCAATCCGGAACTTACCTCTTCATAGAAACTGATCAAATTAGTCTGACATGAACGGTCCCTAGCAAACCCGTGCTGATACTGGGTCATGAGGTTATTCCTCTTCAGATACTCCAGTATAGCATCCCTTAGAATGCCCTCCAGGATTTTACCCACAGTAGAGGTTAAGCTTACTGGCCGATAATTTCTGAGTTCAGTCTTTGTCCCCTTTTTGAATATTGGCACCACATTTGCTATACGCCAGTCCTGTGGTACAGACCCTGTTATTATGGAGTCTCTAAAGATTAAAAATAATGGTCTATCAATGACTGTACTTAATTTCTGCAGTACTCGAGGGTGTATCCCATCCGGGCCCGGAGATTTGTCAATTTTAGTGATTTTTAGACGCCGCCGCACTTCCTGCTGGGTTAAGCCGGTGACATTTAATTGGGAATTTTTATCACTAGTCATTTTGTCTGCCATGGGATTTTCTTGTGTAAATACTGATGAAAAACAGTCATTTAGCATATTGGCTTTTTCCTCATCCTCATCCACCATTTCACCCAGACTATTTTTAAGGGGGCCAACACTATCATTTTTTAGTTTCTTACTATTTATGTAGTTAAAGAATATTTTAGGATTATTTTTACTCTCTCTGGCAATGAGTCTCTTTGTCTCAATCTTTGCTGCCTTGATTTGCTTTTTACAGAATTTATTTAATTTTTTGTATTTATTTAATGCCTCATCACTACCTACTTCCTTTAGTTCTCTAAATGCTTTCCTTTTGTCACTTATTGCGCTCCTTACAGCTCTATCTAGCCATATTGGTTTCCTCCTATTTTTAGTATGTTTATTCCCATACGGTATATACTGTGCACAGGTCCTATCCAGGATGCTAATAAACGTCTCCCATTTTCTTTGTGTATTTTTATGTCTCAGGATATCGTCCCAGTTAATTGCACCAAGATCCTCTCTCATCCGTTGGAAATTTGCCCTCCTGAAGTTTAGTGTCCTTGTAACCCCTCTACTACAAATAATATTAAAGGATACATGAAAACTTATTATTTTGTGATCGCTATTTCCCAAGTGACCCCCAACCCTTATATTGGATATGCGGTCTGGCCTGTTGGTTAATATTAGGTCTAGCAGTGCCCCCCTTCTTGTTGGGTCCTGAACCAGTTGTGAAAGGTAATTGTCTCTCATAGTTGTCAAAAAACAATTACCTTTGCTGGAACTGCAGGTTTCTGTTCCCCAATCTATTTCAGGGTAGTTGAAGCCCCCCATAATAATGACTTCTCCTTGAGTCGCAGCTTCATCTATTTGCTTTACGAGGATATTCTCCATTGCTTCCATTATTTTTGGAGATTTATAACAAACCCCTATCAGTAATTTATTATTTTTTCCCCCTCCCCTTATCTCCACCCACAGGGATTCTACATTTTCATTAAATTCACCTATATTATCACGCAGGATGGGTTTTAAGGACGATTTTACATACAGACACACCCCTCCCCCTCGCTTATCTGTACAGTCATTTCTGAACAGGCTATAGCCCTGCAAGTTAACAGCCCAGTCATGGCTCTCATCCAGCCACTTTTCAGATATCCCCACCATGTCATAATTATGCTCCAACAACATTAGTTCTAATTCGTCCATTTTGTTGGCGAGGCTTCTGGCATTAGTATACATGCACTTGATGTTCCTCTCTGTACCTCTATTCTTTCTTAAATTATTAACTGTTCTAACCCCACCCCCCCATGCCACCGCCACCCCCAACTTCCTTATTTGTGCCCAGGTCTCTGTCTGCACTATCTTCCCCTCCTATAAATTGAATACCCTCCCCCCCAATTCCTAGTTTAAACACTCCTCCAACCTTCTAGCCATTTTCTCCCCCAGCACAGCTGCACCCTCCCCATTGAGGTGCAGCCCGTCCCTAGCGTAGAGCCTGTAGCCAACTGAGAAGTCGGCCCAGTTCTGCAGGAACCCAAACCCCTCCTTCCTACACCAATTCTTGAGCCACTTATTAACCTCCCTAATCTCCCGTTGCCTCTCTGGCGTGGCACGTGGTACAGGCAGTATTTCAGAAAATACCACGTTGGAGGTCCTTGCTTTCAGCTTGCGGCCTAAATCCCTGAAATCATCTTTAAGGACCTTCCACCTACCTCTAACTTTGTCATTTGTGCCAATGTGCACCATGACCGCTGGGTCCTCACCAGCCCCTCCCAATAATCTGTCCACCCGATCAGCGATGTGTCGGACTCGAGCGCCAGGTAGGCAGCACACCGTTCGACGATCCCTGTCTTTGTGACAGATTGCCCTATCTGTTCCCCTAATAATTGAGTCTCCCACTACCAGCACCTGTCTGGCCTGCCCTGCTCTCCTATTTCCCTCCTTACTGGAGCAGTCACTCCTCCGGCTTTCAGAGGACATGCCTGGCTGCAGCAGTGCTACCCCTGTACTGTCACCCCCCTCATCTGCCAACTTAGCAAACTTATTGGGGTGTTCCAGATCAGGACTAGCCTCCCTAGCACTCTTCCCTCTACCCCGCTTCCTAACTGTCACCCAGCTTGCTACTTCACCATCCTGCAGCTCTATCCCACCATCCCCCTCTCATCTGTCCCATTGAGCGTCTGCTCCGTGAGCAGAAGACTCCTCTCCATATTGTCTATGGATCTCAGTGTTGCCAGCTGCACATTTAGATTCAGAATCTGGGTTTCCAAATGCACAACATGCTCACATCTCGCACAGCAGTATGCACCCTCGATCGGCTGCTCAAGGACTGCATACATGTGGCAAGATGTGCACTGGATGGCATTAACAAGAGTGGAGCACATTTCCTAATGGGGATTGCACCAGACAGAAAAGTTAAATAAAAAAAATAAAAAATAAATACAAAGTATTAATAAGAAACAGACAGCAATTCAGTAATTCCTCCCCTGGAAACTCCCTGAATACAAAGTCACTGAATCACATGTCACACTTACCGCCGTCCACACTTATGCTCAGGCCACACTCAGCTCGCTCACACTCGCTATGCTGAAGATTTATAGATTTTTTTTTCTTTCTCTAGTTCCCTTAACAGCAATCCACCTTGCTGTTCAAATGCACTTCGTTAAGTAGTTGTTGAAACAACAATGCATTAGGCCTACAAGTTGGGTCTGGGTTCTAGAGACGGTGTCTGCCGCTCCAAGGTGTTCTCCAGGGTGCCTCTCCCTAGGTTCTATCTTCAAGCTCTTGTTAAGTAGTTGTTGACACAACACTGCATTTGGCCTACAAGTTGGGTCTGGGTTGTAGGGACGGTGTCTGCTGCTCCAAGGTGTTCTCCAGGTTGCCTCTCCCTAGCTTCTCTCTTCAAGCTCTTGTTAAGCAGTTGTTGAAACAACACTGCATTTGGCCTAAAAGTTGGGTCTGGGTTGTAGGGATGTTCTCTGCCGCTCCAAGGTGTTCTCCACATTGTCTCTCCCTAGCTTCTATCTTTGAAGCTCTCGTTAAGTAGTTATTGAAACAACACTGCATTAGGCCTACAAGTTGGGTCTGGGTTCTACAAACGGTGTCTTCCGCTCCAAGGTGTTCTCCAGGTTGCCTTTCCCTAGCTTCTATCTTCAGGCTCTCGTTAAATTGTTTTTAATATAACACTATATTTGGCCTACTTGTTTTGTTGGCCCTACTAATGGTGTATGCCGCTCCTTGATGTTCTCCTACACTGAACAATCCAGTGCCGCCTATTTACTTCTGTTACCAATTTTGAACTGCATTTAGCCTACTTACTGATTTAGGCCTACTCACTGTGTCAGCCTCTCATTACAGTTGTACTCCACTGAACAAAGCAATGCCCCCTGGTTAGTCCTGTTACCAATTTTGAGCTGCATTTAGCCCACTTTATTATTTGGGCCTATATCTGTGTTTCCTCCTCATCCTGCCCATTGCCCAGCCAGTGATAGATGAGTCTGCTGGTACATTGACCCAGAACGCTACATTCCCCGTGCACGCTACACAGCCAGAATGTGACCCTGCTGAAAGTCAAGTTCCCCTTCCCGCATACCATACCACCTTACACGGGGACAAAGAGGAAGGTGCAGATGAAAGTGCAGGTTCCTTCATCAGGTGGGGGGAATACTCGTTGGCGACGTCACTGGCACAGGGCCCCTCATAGTACGCAAAAGTGTCGCTGCCAGTGGGAGGCGCCCCCGCCGTGCAAACACACCGCCGTACTTTGAGGGGCCCTGTGCCAGTGCCAATGACAACGAGTGGGCCCCCCCTGCTTGCTCAGGATCACAGCACTTGCAAAGTTGAAATACTTACCTCTCCCTGCTCCACTGCCGTGACGTGGTCCAGATTTCCTGGGCCCACTAAATACTTGAACCAGCCCTACCTCCCACAATGACTTTAGCCAAATGACCCCCAATTTCCAATGCCTTACTATTATTATAAGGTAAATTAAGATTGACAAGCTTCAGTAACAAGAATGGATGTTTTTGCCATTAAAATGGGCACTGTAGGTGTTTTCCTGGCCTCCACTCATGTTGTGAATTCTGTGGCAGAGCTCCCTCCTGTGGTCACAAGTGGTACTTCGGCTGATTCTATGAGCTTCCGTTGGTGGAGGAGAGTGGTACTGCGGCTTCTGAGTTTCCTTCCTCAGGTGATGTGGTGAAGTCGTTAGGTGCTGCTATATTTAACTCCACCTAGTGCTTTGATCCTGGCCTCCAGTCAATGTTCTAGTATTGGACTTGCTTCCTCCTGGATCGTTCCTGTGGCCTGCTGCTCTGCATAGCTAAGTTTCGCTTGTGTTATTTTTTGTTTGCTGTTTTTTCTGTCTAGCTTGCATATTTGTTTTTTCTTGCTCACTGGAGGCTCTGGGACGCAGAGGGTGTACCTCCGTGCCGTTAGTCGGTACGGAGGGTCTTTTTGCCCCCTTTGCGTGGTTGGTTGTACGGTTTTGTGTTGACCGCAAAGTTACCTTTCCTATCCTCGCTCTGTTCAGAAAGTTGGGCCTCACTTTGCTAAATCTATTTCATCTCTACGTTTGTCTTTTCATCTTAACTCACAGTCATTATATGTGGGGGCTGCCTTTTCCTTTGGGGTATTTCTCTGAGGCAAGGTAGGCTTATTTTCTATCTTCAGGCTAGCTAGTTTCTCAGGCTGTGCCGAGTTGCATAGGGAGCGTTAGGCGCAATCCACGGCTGCCTCTAGTGTGGTTGGAGAGGATTAGGGATTGCGGTCAGCAGAGTTCCCACGTCTCAGAGCTCGTTCTATGTTTTTGGGTTATTGTCAGATCACTGTATGTGCTCTGACTTTTATGTCCATTGTGGTACTGAATTACCAAATCATAACACACTCACTGCCGACTATGCTCCCCCATTGACTTGCATTGGGTTTCGTGTTTCGGTCGATCCCCGACTTTTCGCGATAATCGGCCAATTCCACTCGACTCGACTTTTGAGATAGTCGGGTTTCGCGAAACCCGACTCGACCCTAAAAAACTAAAAGTCGCTCAACCCTAGTCCTGAGCCATTTTTATATCTACAGTGGGTACGGAAAGTATTCAGACCCTTTTAAATTCTTCACTCTTTGTTTCATTGCAGCCAATTGGTACATTCAAAAAAGTTCATTTTTTTCTCATTAATGTACACTCTGCACCCCATCTTGACAGAAAAAAAAACGGAAATGTAGAAATGTATGTAAATTTATTAAAAAAGAAAAACTGAAATATCACATCGTCATAAGTATTCAGACCCTTTTCTCAGACACTCATATTTAAGTCAGACGCTGTCCATTTCCTCGTGATCCTTCTTGAGATGGTTCTACTCCTTCATTTGAGTCCAGATGTGTTTAAATAAACTGATAGGACTTGATTTGGAAAGGCACACACCTGTCTATGTAAGACCTGACAGCTATCAGTGCATGTCAGACCAAATGAGAATCATGATGTCAAAGGAACTGGCCAAGGAGCTCAGAGACAGAATTGTGGCAAGGTACAGATCTGGCCAAGGTTACAACAGAATTTCTGCAGTACTCAAGGTTCCTAAGAGCACAGTGGTCTCCATAATCCTTAAATGGAAGAAGTTTGGGACCACCAGAGGTCTTCCTAGACCTGGCGTCCAGCCAAACTGAGCAATCGTGGGAGAAGAGCCTTTGTGAGAGAGGTAAAGAAGAACCCCAAGATCACTGTGGCTGAGCTCCAGAGGTGCAGTAGGGAGATGGGGGAAAGTTCCACAAAGTCAACTTTCACTGCAGCCCTCCACCAGTCATGCCTTTTTGGCAGAGTGGCCCAATAGTAGCCTATCCTCAGTGCAAGACACATGAAAGCCTGCATAGAGTTTGCTAAAAAAAAAAAAAAAACACATGAAGGACTCCCAGACTATGAGAAATAAGATTCTCTGGTCTGATGAGACAAAGATAGAACTTTTCGGTGTAAATTCTAAGCAGTGTGTGTGGAGAAATCCAGGCACTGCTCATCACCTGCGCAAATACAATCCCAACAGTGAAAGATGGTGGTGGCAGCATCATGATATGGGGGTGTTTTTCAGCTGCAGGGACAGGATGACTGGTTGGTATTGAAGGAAACACAAATTCGGCAAAGTACAGAGATATCCTGGATGAAAACCTCTCCCAGAGTGCTCTGGACCTCAGACTTGGCCAAAGGTTCACCTTCCAACAAGACAATGACCCTAAGCACACAGCTAAAATAACAAAGGAGTGGCTTCAGAACAACTCTGTGACCATTCTTGACTGGCCCAGCCAGAGCCCTGGTCTAAACCCAATATTGAACATCTCTGGAGAGACCTGAAAATGCTGTCCACCAACATTTACCATCCAACCTGATGGAAGTGGAGAGAATCTGCAAGGAACAATGGCAGAGGATCCCCAAATCCAGGTGTAAAAAACTTGTTGCATCATTCCCAAGAGGACTCATGGCTGTGTGAGCTCAAAAGGGTGCTACTACTCAATACTGAGCAAAGGGTCTAAATACTTATGAACATGTGATATTTCAGTTTTTGTAAATAAATTTGCAGAAATTTCTACATTTCTATTTATTTTTCAGTCAAGATGGGGTGCAGAGAGTGAAAATTTTAAAGGGGTATGAATACTTTCCGTACCCACTGTATTTACTGTCTAATTCCACAACTACCTCTAGAGGGAGCCTACTGGATACAATAATAAGAGGTAAATGTGTAAATCTAATCTCCCCCTAGCAGTGGATAGAGGCTGTTATGAAATTAATTAGCATGGAAGTATGAAATAATTTGACTTTCAAAAGATGTCGCTCTCCAGCACTCCAGATGTATCACAAATATAATTAGAGCTATTGATCTGTCTTTGATAAGTTGCAACACTATATAGAAATGTGATGAGTTCACACCCTTTACTCTACATTCACACATTGCATATTTGTTGCAAATCACAAAACAATATAAGTGAATGATATAGAAGCAGCCTTACTGCAACCTGTCTGCACAGGAGTGTAGGGGCATGCAGATAAGTATCAGTAATCAGCCATTCTCTAGTGCTCTCCCACACGTGGCCCATCATCGCCTCCTCATACAGTCAGTCCTCACTACCAGCATTGTACCATGATTTGCTGCCTCATTATAAAGCACATGATACAGTGTCAGGCTTAGCTTTAATGTCAGGCTTTACAAGGCGGCAGCACCCAATGAGGCTCTGATTTGCAGGCTCAATTGCATGGGAATTGGTTGAGGCTGCCAGTGGGAAAAGAATAGCAAGCCACATTAGCATCGCCCTCTCCCAGGGAGCTGCAGCTGCTGCTGCTCCTCCTCCAGCATTCAGTGGACTACTGCACAGACTTCTCCATACAACCCTGATACATTGCTCTGCAATCACAGCAGCCGAGGCCAGTAACAGAGGAAGCTGCGTCCATCCCACCCTGCTCAGCCCCACTCATTCCACGCAGGATTAGCCAGGCATTAGCTCCACTGCTGCTTTCCATTGGTGTCCGGCAGGTAAGCCCTGGTGTAATATCCCAGTGTACAGCCGGGGGCTGTGGTTGTGTCCCAGCAGCTCTGCTTACAAGGCAGGCAAAGATTTCAGCACCTGTCGCTGTCCACACTGCTGCCTCACAGATCCTGCACAATGAAGCCCAGCTCTGCCAACTCTGCATGCACTCAGACACCAATAATTGCTGTAGTATATAAAGGATATATATATATATATACCGTATATATATACTGTGCCTGTGACTAACAGGCTGCTGCACTGGACTGCTCTAACTGCTGCCACTACTCCTGCTAATAATGCCTTGTATTGTAAGCACAGCAGGGCCAGCAGCATGTATGTCTGCAGTATATATACACACACACATACATATTACACACACACGCACACATATATGTATATACACATGTTATAGATGTACACACATATATGTGTATGTGTGTGAGTGTGTGTGTATAAATATATATATATATCTCTATAAATGTGTGTGTATGTATATGTATGTATAATTATATTGCCCACTTATATGTATATACACACTACACACACATATATTGTATACACACATTTTATACATCTGTGTGTATGTACAGTATATGTTTGTGTATATATGTATATATGCATGTAGAATAATATGTGTGTATATGTACATATCTATGTATATACACATATTACACACACCACTTTTATGTATATACACATTTTGCAGATTTTATGTGTATGTAGAGTATATATGTGTGCATATGTGGGTATATGTATATATATACATATATGATTATATGTGTGTGTACAAATATATATACATATATTATGCACATATATATGTATGTGTCTATCTATATTTATATGCACAGTATAAACCCATATGTGTGTGTGTATATATACAGTATGTGTATGCATATATAGATACACACACATATACAGTATGTATACATACACATACATTCATATGCACATACACATTTTTATACACATACATATATATGTACGTAACTATGTATTAGATGGATGAACTGATAATAACTGTTGTTCACCAACCTATAACAAGAATAGTTGCTTGGCACTGATGATATGTGCTCTGCAGCACAAAAGCCACATCATTTGTTACAGAACCTTATTTGCAGCTTGTGTCTTTTTGTGTATGAATTACATGGCCATAGCCGCCACCATGTTATTCCGATAAGAAGTATTTGTCACAGGCAATGAAGCATTTTAATTTTACTGCAGGAGAGGAGTACTTCATTCTAAACACGCTCCACAGTGCAATTATCACAGAACTTGTGACATTGTTGGGTTACCATGCTGAAGGCATCATTACTCTGTAGGATTTTTGTCCGGTGGCACAAATTGTGTAATGTCAAGCATTAAGCACTTGACCCAAAGAGATTGTATTGCTATAAATAAGGAAGAAACACATCTGTAACTGTAATGCCAAGCATGCCACAAAAGTTGCTGGTCCTATAAGTGTCTCAATCATCTTAACTGTTCAGTACTAGCTGTTGTGCCTTAGGATCATATGTGTTCTACAAACAGATATTTGCTTAGAAATTCATGTATTTGCTGTTGCTGAGATGTATGTACTGTGTACGAATGTCTATCAGTGTATCTATCTTTATACTGTATATGCTGCAGCCTAACATCAGGCATACACAGAATCTGTACCAATTTATGTGTCTGTCTATGGAACCACAAGTCACACAAGTTAAAGATTTTCTCCCACTGTTTTATAACTGGAAGCCACAGCCTGGTCATCGCATTTGGAACCCTCAATGAGAGTATCACACATTCATTGTCATAAATACTAAATATATTTTCTTGCAGTATTTCAAAAAAACGTGTATTTTCAAAAAAAGCAGAGAGCAGAGGGCACCGCTAGAAATACAAAGGTATTGGGGCTCACCATGGGCTTGAAAAGTTACCTACTGACCAAAAGAAAAGAAGATCATGCCCACACAAATGGGAGCTACCCAACATATATAAAACATGTGACTTTATTGATACAAAAATGCAAAAAGCATATAAAAAAACACTTCACACAAAAGACAAGATTGTTATATATGCTTATCAATAAAGTCACATCTTTCATATATGTTGGGTAGCTCCCATTTGTGTGGGCATGGTCTTCTTTTCTTTTGGTCAGTGTTTCACAAACATGTAACGCAACTACAACCACAATACTGGACAATTATTAGGAGGCTTTAGGAAGTTGACTTTGAGCAGATACCAGCTCTAAACAGAGTGTGGCACTGGAGATCCCTGGTGGAGATCTCAGCAACTGAAGCCGAGGTTATTAGAAGTAGCCAGCAGCGGTCTGGAGTTTGTCGGCCAGTTCTGGAAGATTTAATTACTGATGAGGGATCTTTTTTAATATCTCATGTCAGGTCAAAACACCTAACACTGGGCCCTCCTCTATCAACCCAGACACTGAGATATCATGTGCAAGCTCACTGAGACAATGATGCACACATTGTTAAGAATGTCAGCATTCTAACCAGCTTATGTCTATGATACTGTGGGTCCTATCTACAGTATCTATCTATCTATCTATCTATCTATCTATCTATCTATCTATCCCACATCTATCTATCTATCTATCTATCTATCTATCTTTCTATCTATCTATCTATCTATCTATCTATCTATCTATCTATCTATCTATCTATCTATCTATCTATCCCACATCTATCTATCTATCTATCTATCTATCTATCTATCCCATATCTATCTATCTATCTATCTATCTATCTATCTATCTATCTATCTATCTATCTATCCCATATCTATCTATCTATCTATCTATCTATCTATCTATCTATCTATCTATCTATCCCACATCTACCTATCTATCTATCTATCTATCTATCACACATCTATCTATCTATCTATCTATCTATCTATCTATCTATCCCACATCTATCTATCTATCTATCTATCTATCTATCTATCTATCCCACATCTATCTATCTATCTATCCCATATCTATCTATCTATCTATCTATCTATCTTTCTATCTATCTATCTATCTATCTATCTATTTATCTATCTATCCCATATCTATCTATCTATCTATCCCATATCTATCTATCTATCTATCTATCAAGATTCAAAGAAGCTTTATTGGCAGGACCAAATACACATCAGTTTTGCCAAAGCAAGTGTATAGAGGCAATAGGGATAGGGACTGAGGGGATGTTGGGTAGGAGCTGTGGGGGGAGGTGGATGGGGCAGATCCAGGGTGGGGGCTATAGTCCATGGCATAGGAGAGGTGGATGGGGCAGATCCAGGTTGGGGGCTATAGTCCATGGCATAGGGGAGATGGATGGGGCAGATCCAGGGTGGGGGCTATAGTCCATGGCATAGGGGAGGTGGATGGGGCAGGTCCAGGTTGGGGGCTATAGTCCATGGCATCATAGTTCTCTTTCTCGTAGTCTATGACATTCGCTCACATACCGCGCTGCTATCTCCACCGCTCTCTCTTCTTCTCCCAGCAAGATATAGGTTTTCTCTTCCTCCTTCATGGTGATGAAGTCTGGGAAGAGATGTGAGAGTCTCCTGAAGTGAGTGTCCCTCACTGCTGAGTATTTGGAGCAGTGTAGCAGGAAGTGGGTTTCGTCCTCTATGGCCTCCTGATCACAGTGTTGGCACAGTCTTTCCTCCCTGGGCTTGTAGCTCTGCCTGTGTCGGCCACATTCGATGGCCAGACTGTGGGCACTGAGTCTATATCGGCTCAGAATCTTGCGATCTCTGGGGTCCGGAAGTTTCTCCAGATATGGGGCCAGTCTGTAGTCTCTCTGTAGGCTCCGGTACATGGTCAGTTTCTGTGAGCTGTTGATATCATTCTTCCAGTCACTGACATACCTCTCCTGGCCTTCGTCTGCCATCTTCCTAATTCCGGCTTTTGTCAGGTTGTTGTGATTGGTGTTCTGCTCCGGTTGGGTTTGGCTGGGCTGTTCCGGGGGTTCTGGTTTTTCTGTTTCACCTTCATGTATCAGGGCTTTATGGTGATGGGAGCTTGGATTGCTCCTATGCAGGTGAGCCCGGAATGACAGCGCCCTCTTTAGAACTGTTAGGTGTAGAGGGAATCTGCCCAGCTCGGCCCGACAAGCACTGTTGGAGGTGCTCCGATGGACCTGGAGAAGGTGCTTGCAGAATTCCAGGTGGAATATTTCTGTTGGACTGGAGTCCCACTTTGACCAGTCTGGGTAGGTGTGAGGACCCCAGACTTCGCTGCCATACAGGAGGATTGGGGCGATGATGGAGTCGAAGATTTTTAGCCAGACCCTCACTGGTGGCTTCAGATGGTAGAGTGTCCTTCGGATGGCATAGAAGGTTTTGCAGGCCTTGTCTTTCAGGGTCTCTATGGCTTGTTTGAAGTTCCCTGACCGGTGAATATCTAGGCCCAGGTAGGTATATTTGTCCGTTCCTGTGAGGTCGCAGTTGTTGAGGATAAATGATGGGTGTTGGTCTGATCTTCTCTTTCTCCTCTGGAACACCATGGTGTTGGTTTTCTTTAGGTTGACCGGTAGGGCCCAGGTGGAGCTGAATTTCTCTAGGATTTTCAGGTTGTCCTGGAGGCCTTTCTCGGTTGGTGACAGCAGCAGCAGGTCATCTGCATACAGCAGGAATTTCACCTGGGCGTCGTGGAGGGTGAGACCTGGTGCTGAGGAGGATTCCAGGGCGGTAGCCAGCTCGTTGATGTAGATGTTGAAGAGCGTTGGGCTTAGGCTGCAGCCTTGTCTTACTCCGCGGCTCTGCTGGAAAAAAGCCGTTCTTTTGCCGCTCACACTCTCGCTGCAGCTGTTCTCGGTGTAGGAGCTTTTGATGACATCGTAGGTCTTTCCTCCTATTCCACTCTCCAGCAGTTTCAGGAATAAGCCCGGGTGCCACACTGAATCAAAAGCCTTTTTAAAGTCCACAAAGCAGGCGTATATCTTCCCATTCTTTGTATTGTAGACGTGTCTCTGAATGAGGCTGTGCAGAGTATAGATGTGGTCAGTGGTGCGGTGGTTCGGCATGAACCCTGCTTGGCTCTTGTTGAGGACGTTGTGCTCGGTGAGGAAGGTGAGGATCCTCTTGTTCAGGATACTGTTGAACAGTTTTCCCAGGTTGCTGCTGACGCATATGCCTCTGTAGTTAGCTGGGTCATACCTGTCCCCACTCTTGTGGATGGGTGTGATGAGGCCTTGGTTCCAGGTACGAGGGAAGTAGCCGGCACTCAGTACAATATTGAAGAGTTTAACCATTGCAGCCTGTATTTCTGGTGGGCTGTACTTCAGCATTTCTGGTAGGATTCCATCTAGGCCACCGGCTTTTCTACATCTTATGGAGGAGAGTCTCTCGGTTACTTCCTGTAGTGTTATAGGTGTATCCACCGGGTTTTGGAAGTTTTTGATTTTTTCCTCCATTGCTTTTAGTTTCGCCATTATGTTTTCCTGTTCTTGGCTTAGTCCTTCCTTTGGAAGGACTTCCTCTATCTATCCCACATCTATCTATCTATCTATCTATCTATCTATCTATCTATCTATCTATCACACATCTATCTATCTATCTATCTATCTATCTATCTATCTATCTATCTATCTATCTATCTATCCCACATCTATCTATCTATCTATCTATCTATCTATCTATCTATCTATCTATCTATCTTTCTATCTATCTATCTATCTATCTATCTATCCCACATCTATCTATCTATCTATCTATCTATCTATCTATCTATCTATCTATCTATCTATCTATCTATCTATCCCATATCTATCTATCTATCTATCCCATATCTATCTATCTATCTATCTATCCCACATCTATCTATCTATCTATCTATCTATCTATCTATCTATCTATCTATCTATCTATCCCACATCTATCTATCTATCTATCTATCTATCTATCTATCTATCTATCTATCTATCTATCTATCTATCCCATATCTATCTATCTATCTATCTTTCTATCTATCTATCTATCCCACATCTATCTATCTATCTATCCCACATCTATCTATCTATCTATCTATCTATCTATCTATCTATCTATCTATCTATCTATCCCATATCTATCTATCTATCTATCCCACATCTATCTATCTATCTATCTATCTATCTATCTATCTATCTATCTATCTATCTATCTATCTATCTATCTATCCCACATCTATCTATCTATCTGTCCCATATCTATCTATCTATCTATTTATCTATCTGTCCCATATCTATCTATCTATCTATCTATCTATCTATCCATCGAGCTATCTATCTATCTACAGGTGCATCTCACAAAACTAGAATATCATAAAAAAATTAATTTATTTCAGTTCCGCAATACAAAAAGTGAATATTATATATTAGATAGAGTCATTACAAACAGAGTGATCTATTGCAAGTGTTTATTTCTGTTAATGTTGATGATTATGGCTTACAGCCAATGAAAACCCAAAAGTCATTATCTCAGTAAATTAGAATACTTTATAACACGAGCTTGAAAAATGATTTTAAAATCCGAACTGTTGGCCTACCGAAATTTAAATTCAGTAAATGCGCTCAATACTTGATATCTATCTATCTATCTACCTATCTATCTATCTATCTATCTATCTATCTATCTATCTATCTATCTATCTATCTATCTATCTATCTATCTACCCCATATCTATCTATCCCATATCTATCTATCTATCTATCTATCTATCTATCTATCTATCTATCTATCTATCTATCTATCTATCTACCCCATATCTATCTATCTACCCCATATCTATCTATCTATCTATCTATCTATCTATCTATCTATCTATCTATCTATCTATCTATCTATCTATCTATCTACCTATCTATCATCTTGTATGTACTATCAACCCATCACTGTCAATGTCATGATCCTCTTAACAGCTTGCTCTCACTTGAAATTTCTTTTTCACGTTTTGTTAGGAAGCTTCTAGTTTTTTCGTCATTTGAGCTTTTAGCTTTTTCTCTTTTCAGTTGTGCTGACGATAGGACACTGACCCAAGGTCACACATTGCAGGTCGTAGGGAAATTGTATCTAGAGATGACTGGTGCAGATAGTGAATTTTATTTGTAAAGCTTAATAATGATTTGAATTAGGCTATTTCCATTGTCTATAGTCTGGAAATGGTGATCTACATGGTTAGAAAAGCAAGTAATGTACAATGTTGTGTGGCCACATTGAACAACACATGCATGCACGGTGTATTTTGTATTTATGTATATTACTTAGTGTTGAGCGATACCTTACGATATTTGAAAGTATCGGTATCGGATGGTATCGGCCGATACCGGCAAAATATCGGATCTCGCCGATGACGATACTCGATACCAATACAAGTCAATGGGACACAAATATCGGAATGTATCCTCGATGGTTCCCAGGGTCTGAAGGAGAGGAAACTCTCCTTCAGACCCTGGGATCCATATTCATGTAAAAAATGAATAATAAAAATAAAAAATATGGCTATACTCACCCCTGGCTGTCACCGCTGCAAGCGTCCGCCTCCATTCCTGAGAATTGCAGAGAGTGAAGGACCTTCGATGATGTCGCGGTCAGGTGACCGGTCACGTGATCGCTCACCTGACCGCGACGTCATCGAAGGTCCTTCACTCACTACATTCTCAGGAATGGAGGCGGACGCTTGCAGCGGTGACAGCCAGGGTTCTTTGGAGGGGTGAGTATAGCCATATTTTTTTTTTTTATTATTTATTTTTTTACATTAATATGGATCCCGGGGCCTGAAGAGAGTTTCCTCTCCTTCAGACCCTGGGAACCATACGCACCGCACACTCCGATACCGTTTTCCGATATCACAAAAATATCGGAACTCGGTATCGGAATTCCGATACAGCAAGTATCAGCCGATACCCGATACTTGCAGTATCGGAATGCTCAACACTATATTAGAAAACTATTAGAAACCCTAAAATTTAGATGAAATGATAAAAAACTCTTTTCCTTAAGTTATTTGTGTTCTACATTTTCTAATGTACAAATTACACTGGTAAGTAAATAGTAGAGATCATTTTATACTTAACCTGTGTTAAACTAAATTAATATGAAATGGTGTTTATATGATATTAACATGTCAACATGTTCAAGAGCCATTTTGAGAGAATGATTTGTCATCTGGCTACAGTATGTGCTTAAGGGGAATCTGCCAGCAGGTTTTTGTTAAATCATCTGAGAGCAGCATAATGTAGCAAAAGAGACCCTGATTCCAGCAATGTATCACTTAGTTTTCTGGGTGCAGCCTTTGTGACACAATCAGAGTTTTTTGATGTGGCTCAAAAGGCTAACTCTGCCGCAGCTTTCTATGTACATTGTCTATTAACAGTGAGCTGCTAATCAGAGGAAGAGGTGGATTAGGACCAGAGCTCACATGCTGCTGTAGTCCAGGCAGTGATAATCTCCTGATCATATAACCTTCATTGTATGGAAACAACAGCACACAGTCTAATAAGTGACACATCTCTGAAATCTGTGTCTCAGCTGCTACATTATGGTGTCCTCAGATTACATGCTGACATATCCCTTATAAAACCTTATAAAAAAATTTCCGTATCTTGCGCATGCATATTCTCCAAAGCCAATTCATTGGAACAATAAAGGAAACTGATGTGTTCAAAAGAAATCTCCCGAAATAGGCAAAAAATGTGAATGCTTAGTTGTATTCAATGGCTTCTATTTGTATTAGTTTTTTTTTTGTTTCAGTAATTTGCTCAAACTATTAAATTAAACCGCAGAAATAGTGTTAAAGAATGCATAGATTTAGGAGTTGGCAAAAATGGTACAATTTGTGCCAAAGTTCCACGAGTGACATGCATAATTATAAATGTGGTACTCACTAGATATGTTAAGCACACTACTAGCTAAACTCATCTTAGCCCATTCTTTAGACAAATGTTGTGGACGATCAGTAAAAAAGTGTCAACGATGCATAATAAAAATTGTGCAAACCATTCTGTTTCTATTTTTGATGTTTTTTTGCCACATTATTATTCCGCATTTTTTACACATTTGCCACGTTTCCTCTGAAATGTAAAGGGAGCGTAATGTGTTAGACTAGGTTGGATAGACCAGTCTTTTCGTATTTACCGTACGTTTTCACAGCTTTCATAATTCTAATGATCTGATAATTTGTAGCGCATGTGTGTAAGAAGTGTGCAGGGAAAAGGCAAGATAATATATCATCCATCATATACAGTGTTTGGTGCACAGAGACTCACGGAGAGAACAGAGGGAGTTTTATGTTCAGAATTGCTTTAGTGCTGCCAGTATAATATGCAGGGACATGCCCGTCCATCAGATCTGTGATGTTAGTGTGTCTGTAATGAAAGACTAGTTGATATGTGACTGTTTTTTACCAATGTCGTTCCCAATACCATTACTAAATGATTCAATGCAATTTCTGCTACTCACTTTAATGATGGTGGACAAACAGGTTCTCTTCAATATATAGTTCTATAGGTGTGAAAGAAGGCAAGATAAATTATACAAAAAATATATATATTTTTTTAAACTCACTAATGCCCAATTGTAAGAATAGAGCTATCTATGTTATTGGCTCCAATGTAGGAATTTAATTCTGCACTGTATAACTTACAAATCCCTACTGATTTAAAGCAGACCCTCATATTCTCATCGTTTCGTCTTTTGCTTATTTGTGTAATTTCAAATGTAATCTATGGTTTAATAGGGGATATTTCATAGTTGCATCACTTTAAAGAAAAGGCCAAATAAAATAACTCTAAGAAACAGGAATAAGTAACTCTATATCTAAGTTTTCCGGAGTTGTACAGTCCCCAAGGCCCCACTTGTCTGCCTAAGGTAAGACCGAAAATGTCATCTTAAATTGTCGGCAGATCTTTTCGGTGTTACCGGCGAGTACATAAATTGTCCCTCATGTACAGAAACTGGGAAATTACTGCATAGAGCTGCAGTGTGTTACTGAACAATGTAACTTCGTAACCTTGGCTTTACTGGTTTTAAAGCAAGAGCTGACAATAAAAGAGAACATTTCTGTAAGTGGATATTGTAAATGAAGTATGATCGTCTAGTTTTCCTTTTATAAAATCAGTACAGTACAGAAGTAAATGCGAATGCAAGAAACCTTTGTAATGATATTATTGGGGAAAAGTAACATCTGCCTCAATGTCCATGAGTCTATATTTTTCTTTAACCCATTTAGCTCTTTGTAAATGCTTCAGATCCTATGCAGCCCCCCTAAAAAGTTGAGAACAAGGCCTCATGGTCACTGCTGTACATGTGTTCCACAATTTATGGATAGTCAATACAGTGCCAATAGTTTTCCATGGGCCTCTGTGGTATCATCGTTCAGAAGCTGTTTTTCTTATGGATTGCATGAGTAAAAGTCATACAAGCTGTATAAACAGGGAGTATTCTTCTCAAGAAGTATTGTCTCGGTTCATAAAATGACACACATACTGCATATGTTTTAGTGGGAATGAGGCTTAATAAGAAGTACACGGGGAAAGCAGGAGATGTGGATGAAGCGTTGGTTTGATTCAGTGAAGAGACTGTATGGGTGGACTTCTGGTTGACTGAGTGTGTTGGGGAGAGGAGTAATTTTACACTTAGCAATCATGGCTTGAAAAAAGGGCAGTTTCAGAATACATGTAAAAAGACCCCCAAACGCTTTAGCAGATAAATCTACTATACACATACAGTTATCTAATGAATGATAGTAAATTACAGATTCTCCTAAAGGCACAGTAAAGGTACCGTCACATTAAGCGACGCTGCAGCGATATAGGCAACGATGCCGATTGCTGCAGCGTCGCTGTTTCGTCGCTGTGTGGTTGCTGGAGAGGTGTCACACAGACAGCTCTCCAGCGACCAACGATGCCGAAGTCCCCTGGTAACCAAAGTAAACATCGGGTTACTAAGCGCAGGGCCGCGCTTAGTAACCCGATGTTTACCCTGGTTACCATTGTAAATGTAAAAAAAAAAACCACTACATACTTACATTCCGGTGTCTTTCCCCCCGACCTCAGCTTCCCTGCACTGTCTCAGCGCCGGCCGGCCGTAAAGCAGAGCGGTGACGTCACCGCTGTGCTTTACGGCCGGCCGGCGCTCACAGTCAGTGCGGGAAGCTGACGGCGAGGGGACAGACACCGGAATGTAAGTATGTAGTGTTTGTTTTTTTTACATTTACAATGGTTACCAGGGTAAACATCGGGTTACTAAGCGCGGCCCTGCGCTTAGTAACCCGATGTTTACCCTGGTTACCAGTGAAGACATCGCTGAATCGGCATCACACACGCCGATTCAGCGATGTCTGTGGGAGATCCAGCGACGGAATAAAGTTCTGGACTTTCTGCTCTGACCAACGATGTCACAGCAGGATCCAGATCGCTGCTGCGTGTCAAACAAAACGATATCGCTAGCCAGGACGCTGCAACGTCACGGATCACTAACGATATCGTTGTTAAGTCGCTCAGTGTGAAGGTACCTTAAGACTGTTAGGTTAGTGGTTGGATGGTCTCCTAACCGGAACACCTCTAGTTACATGTACAGATTCCTCATGTAGGTGGTTTAGTTAGAAAATCAATCACATTGTGGCTGTCAGTGTGAAGATGGATGGTAAATACATAGATATTATATTTGTTGTTCTTCTAGGACTTGCGGTAAGGTGCTGTGATATTATATTAAACACAGTCTGTTCAAAACGTTAATATAGCACCATAATCAGTAATTAGGGGTTTCTTTGTTGGGATTGCGGTATCTATGTAAACACCGGATTGTATAATATATTCTATTCTCACAGTATTGTGCGTCTTAAAAAAATAAATATCTCAGTGTTCTGGAATATATACAATTCCTGGACGTTGTGTTTTACTATTAGCTTTCTAACCAACTTTGAGGCTCTGTGCACACGTTGCTATTTTTTGCGGTTTTTCCCGATAAAAATGCTATAAAACCGCAAAAAAAACCGTACATTTTGTAAATTATTTACTAACATTAAGTGTTAAACTGGTTTTCAGATAAAGATATCTTCCTCTGTAGGGGTTTTCTAGATTAGAGCTTATCTAAACAGGCTGATAAAATAAATATGATTTAGTTGCACTTTGGAGATGTATCGAGCAAACCCAATAGATGCAACCAAATTCTACTATTGTCATTCTGGGCACATTAAGAAATACTGTGTTTTATAGACTGCACAAACTTAGGTTAGACACTCCTAAAATCTTAAAATTGCTTTTACTTTTTTATTTACAGCAGGGTATACATTGACAAGCAAAAGGGTAAAAATGTTTTGAACTTTTGACTTACAGGCTTCATATCTCACCATCCATTACAGGTTCTAATGAAAAACTATGAGATTATCTTAGTGCAATAAACTGGGACGATATCCTGAGACATAAAAGTACACAAAGAAAATGGGAGACGTTTATTAGCATCCTGGATAGGACCTGTGCACAGTATATACCGTATGGGAATAAACATGATAGAAATAGGAGGAAACCAAGATGGCTAAATAGAGCTGTAAGGTGCGCTATAAGTGACAAAATGAAAGCTTTTAGAGAATTAAAGGAAGTAGGCAGTGAGGAGGCATTAAATAAAGAAAATTAAATAAATTCTGTAAAAAGCAAATCAAGGCAGCAAAGATTGAGACAGAGAAACTCATTGCCAGAGAGAGTAAAAATAATCCTAAAATATTCTTTAACTACATAAATAGTAAGAAACTAAAAAATTATAGTGTTGGCCCCCTTAAAAATAGTCTGGGTGAGGATGAGGAAAAAGCCAATATGCTAAATGACTTTTTTCAACAGCGGCGTCTAAAAATCACTAAAATTGACAAATCTCCGGGCCCGGATGGGATACACCCCCGAGTACTGCAGGAATTAAGTACAGTCATTGATAGACCATTATTTTTAATCTTTAAAGACTCCATAATAACAGGGTCTGTACCACAGGACTGGCGTATAGCAAATGTGGTGCCAATATTCAAAAAGGGGACAAAAACTGAACTCGGAAATTATAGGCCAGTAAGCTTAACCTCTTCAGTGGGTAAAATCCTGGAGGGCATTCTAAGGGATGCTATACTGGAGTATCTGAAGAGGAATAACCTCATGGTCCAATATCAGCACGGGTTTACTAGGCACCGTTCATGTCAGACTAATCTGATAAACTTCTATGAAGACATACAGTGGGGCAAAAAAGTATTTAGTCAGTCAGCAATAGTGCAAGTTCCACCACTTAAAAAGATGAGAGGCGTCTGTAATTTACATCATAGGTAGACCTCAACTATGGGAGACAAACTGAGAAAAAAAAATCCAGAAAATCACATTGTCTGTTTTTTTATCATTTTTTTTGCATTTTATGGTGGAAAATAAGTATTTGGTCAGAAACAAACAATCAAGATTTCTGGCTCTCACAGACCTGTAACTTCTTCTTTAAGAGTCTCCTCTTTCCTCCACTCATTACCTGTAGTAATGGCACCTGTTTAAACTTGTTATCAGTATAAAAAGACACCTGTGCACACCCTCAAACAGTCTGACTCCAAACTCCACTATGGTGAAGACCAAAGAGCTGTCAAAGGACACCAGAAACAAAATTGTAGCCCTGCACCAGGCTGGGAAGACTGAATCTGCAATAGCCAACCAGCTTGGAGTGAAGAAATCAACAGTGGGAGCAATAATTAGAAAATGGAAGACATACAAGACCACTGATAATCTCCCTCGATCTGGGGCTCCACGCAAAATCCCACCCCGTGGGGTCAGAATGATCACAAGAACGGTGAGCAAAAATCCCAGAACCACGCGGGGGGACCTAGTGAATGAACTGCAGAGAGCTGGGACCAATGTAACAAGGCCTACCATAAGTAACACACTACGCCACCATGGACTCAGATCCTGCAGTGCCAGACGTGTCCCACTGCTTAAGCCAGTATTGTCCGGGCCCGTCTGAAGTTTGCTAGAGAGCATTTGGATGATCCAGAGGAGTTTTGGGACAATGTCCTATCGTCTGATGAAACCAAACTGGAACTGTTTGGTAGAAACACAACTTGTCGTGTTTGGAGGAAAAAGAATACTGAGTTGCATCCATCAAACACCATACCTACTGTAAAGCATGGTGGTGGAAACATCATGCTTTGGGGCTGTTTCTCTGCAAAGGGGCCAGGACGACTGATCCGGGTACATGAAAGAATGAATGGGGCCATGTATCGTGAGATTTTGAGTGCAAAACTCCTTCCATCAGCAAGGGCATTGAAGATGAAACGTGGCTGGGTCTTTCAACATGACAATGATCCAAAGCACACCGCCAGGGCAACGAAGGAGTGGCTTCGTAAGAAGCATTTCAAGGTCCTGGAGTGGCCTAGCCAGTCTCCAGATCTCAACCCTATAGAAAACCTTTGGAGGGAGTTGAAAGTCCGTGTTGCCAAGCGAAAAGCCAAAAACATCACTGCTCTAGAGGAGATCTGCATGGAGGAATGGGCCAACATACCAACAACAGTGTGTGGCAACCTTGTGAAGACTTACAGAAAACGTTTGACCTCTGTCATTGCCAACAAAGGATATATTACAAAGTATTGAGATGAAATTTTGTTTCTGACCAAATACTTATTTTCCACCATAATATGCAAATAAAATGTTAAAAAAACAGACGATGTGATTTTCTGGATTTTTTTTTCTCAGTTTGTCTCCGATAGTTGAGGTAACATAGTAACATAGTAACATAGTTAGTAAGGCCGAAAAAAGACATTTGTCCATCCAGTTCAGCCTATATTCCATCATAATAAATACCCAGAGGTCTACCTATGATGTAAATTACAGACGCCTCTCATCTTTTTAAGTGGTGGAACTTGCACTATTGCTGACTGACTAAATACTTTTTTGCCCCACTGTATGTTCCGGACTGGATCAAGGGAACGCAGTGGATGTAGTGTATATGGACTTTTCAAAAGCTTTTGATACCGTGCCACACAAAAGGTTGATAGATAAATTGAGAATAATGGGGATAGCGGAAAATATGTGAGGGTGGGTTGAGAGCTGGCTCAGGGATAGGAAACAAAGAGTGGTTATTAATGGAGCACACTCTAACTGGGTCACAGAGGTCAGTGTTGGGCCCGCTTCTTTTTAACATATTTATTAATGATCTTGTAAGGGGCATACAGAGTAGAATTTCAATATTTGCAGATGACACTAAACTCTACAGGGTAATTAATACAGAGGAGGACAATTTATTATTACAAGAAGATTTATGTAAACTAGAAGCTTGGGCTGATAAATGGCAAATGAGCTTTAATGGGGATAAATGTAAGGTCATGCTGCTACAAAGGCAAATAAAATAATGGGATACATTAAAAGAGGCATAGATGCTCATGAGGAGAACATAATTTTACCTCTATACAAGTCACTAGTTCGACCACACTTAGAATACTGTGCACAGTTCTGGTCTCCGGTGTATAAGAAAGACATAGCTGAACTGGAGCGGGTGCAGAAAAGAGCGACCAAGGTTATTAGAGGACTGGGGGGTCTGCAATACCAAGATAGGTTATTACACTTGGGGCTATTTAGTTTGGAAAAATGAAGACTAAGGGGTGATCTTATGTTAATGTATAAATATATGAGGGGACAGTACAAAGACCTTTCTGATGATCTTTTTAATCATAGACCTGAAACCGGGACAAGGGGGCATCCTCTGCGTTTGGAGGAAAAAAGGTTTAAGCATAATAACAGACGTGGATTCTTTACTGTAAGAGCAGTGAGACTATGGAACTCTCTGCCGTATGATGTTGTAATGAGTGATTCATTACTTAAATTTAAGAGGGGACTGGATACCTTTCTGGAAAAGTATAATGTTACAGGGTATATATACTAGATTCCTCAATAGGGCGTTGATCCAGGGAACTAGTCTGATTTCCGTATGTGGAGTCGGGAAGGAATTTTTTTCCCCAATGTGGAGCTTACTCTTGCCACATGGGTTTTTTTTGCCTTCCTCTGGATCAACATGTTAGGGCATGTTAGGTTAGGCTATGGGTTGAACTAGATGGACTTATAGTCTTCCTTCAACCTTAATAACTATGTAACTATGTACTTGGGCAGAAGAAATAATATGTATAATTATGTGCTAAATTGTAAAATACTGGGCAAAACTGTCACTGAAAAAGACCTGGGTGTATGGGTGAAAGACAAACTCAAATTTAGTGGCCCGTGTCAGGCAGCTGCTGCAAAAGTAAATAAAATAATGGGATGCATCAAAAGAGGCATAGATGCTCATGAGGAGAACATAATTTTACCTCTGTAATTTTACCACTTGTGCGACCATACTTAGAATACTGTGTATAGTTCTGGTCTCCGGTGTATAAGAAAGACATAGCTGAACTAGAGCTGGTGCAGAGAAGAGCGACCAAGGTTATTAGAGTACTGGGGAGTCTGCAATACCAAGACAGGTTGTTACACTTGGGGTTAGTTTGGAAAAATGAAAGCTAAGGGGTGATCTTATTACAATGTCTAAATGCATAAGGGGACAGTACAAAGACCTTTCTAATGATCTTTTTTACTCCCAGACCTGAGACGGGGACAAGGGGGCATCCTCTACGTCTGGAGGAAAGAAGGTTTAATCATAATAACAGATGTGGATTCTTTACAGTAAGAGCAGTGAGACTATGGAACTCTCTGCCATATGATGTTGTAATGAGTGATTCATTACTAAAATTTAAGAAGGGCCTGGATGCCTTTAGTGAAAAGTATAATGTTACAGGTTATATACACTAGATTCCTTTATAGGGCGTTGATCCAGGGAACTAGTCTGATTGTCATATGTGGAGTCGGGAAGTAATTTTTTCCCCAATGTGGATGTCATGATCCATTCCAGAGTTTAGTCCTCTCTGCTCTTTTCCGGGCGGATCATGTCAAGGGTTAACTTTGCCTCATTCTTTGCTCAGGTTTTCTATTTAGCTCCCAGATATCCTCCTTGTGGTGTCAGCTATAGTTCTTTTTTCGGCGTATGAACCTGACTCTGGTAACTCTTGATTTGTCCTGCTGCGATCCCTGACTTGTCCCATGGCTGTTTACTCCCACTATTTGCCCTTTTCCCATCGTTTCTCTGTTTATTTGATTGATTCTCTGGTTGTTATATAGAAAATGTTCAGCACAGCCAAAAGGAGGAGGTGCACGGTCATAGGTTCCCAAGCCTTTATGTAAAATGCAAGTGACTAGCACATTCCAAAAGTGTTGTGATGCAAAGAGGGGTTTTTATTTACATACAGTATTCACAAACATTTCGGTCGTTACTGGACCTTCATCAGTGTGCTAATATACTAGTATGCTTAGAGAAGCCCCGAGTAGCAAAGTTAGATTGCATCAATAAGAAGCCTGAAGACATATAGGTCGCGGGGGTAGGCACAAGCCGCAGAGATACAATGGTGTGTCACAAGTGACACTAACTGCTGGATGGAGCAGGAGCCATGAAGCAGGAGGCACGTGGTATGTACCACCAGTATGGGCTGCAAAATAGTGCTCAAGGGGTAGGCACAAACTGCTGAATGAAGCAGGGGTCACACGGTATACACCGTCAGTCTGGGCTGCAAGAATAGTGCGCACTATCCGCCTCATCAGCAACAGGAAGCATGCGGTGTCCACCGCAAGAGCCTGCACTGGCGGTACATACCACGTGCCTCCTGCTTCATTCCGCAGATAGTGTCAGTCCGTGCACTATTTTGCAGCCCATACTGGCAGTACATTCCGCGTGGCTCCTGCTCCATCCAGCAGTTAGTGTCACTTGTGACACACCATTGTATCTCTGCGTCTTGTGCCTACCCCCGCGACCTACATGTCTTCAGGCTTCTTATTGATGCAATCTAACTTTGCTACTCGGGGCTTCTCTAAGCATACTAGTATATTAGCACACTGATGAAGGTCCAGTAACGACCGAAACGTTTGTGAATACTGTATGTAAATAAAACCCCCTCTTTGCATCACAACACTTTTGGAGTGTGCTAGTCACTTGCATTTTACATGATTCTCTGGTTGTGACCTCCTGGCTTGGCTATTGACTTCGTTACTGTTTGTCCCTATTGCACTGTATATTGCCCATTCTGGTCTACTGATCTCTTGCTACATCCTGACTATCCGTTCTGTCTAATCCTTTTGTACTGTCGTTCTATCTCGTGCTTTGACTCGGCTTGTCTGGCCACTCTCTCGCCACTTGGTGGCGTCTGTTCTGCTGCTCTGTGTGTGCAGTCTCACTTCCCTCTCAAGCTCCCCGTAGTGGAGGTTGCGCTCTACTGCACTGCAGCAGCATGACAGTGGAGCTAAGTATTTACCACATGGTTTTTTGCCTTCCTCTGGATCAACATGTCAGGTTATGGGTTGAACTAGATGGACTTAAAGTCTTCCTTCAACCTTAAATACTATCTTACTATGTTAATTTTGTATATGTTTAGTTATGCAGATTCTTGTCAAGTTCTTCCTGTACTATACAAATTACAACCTGTTCTCAAATTCCCTAATAGCTCAGTGTGTTATTATGTTGATTCCCAATCAAAATGTCGCCAGTTTAAATCGAGAAGCAGCTATGAAGATGATTTCTTAAAACAAGACAAACAACATCATCCAGTTCATCAACTGTCTGTCGACCAAGAAAATTGCCAAAATTCATCATGGGAGTGCCATGACAGTTGGAAGAATACTACAAAATGAAGTCCATTCATCCATTCAAAAGCCAACAGGTGGATGTCTAGGCAAAATATCGGTATCAACATGTCAGCTCATAACAAGGTCTATTAGTTCTGTCAAGACAAGCATGGCAGTAGGCTTCATGATTGTGAGATCACAGACATCCATGCAAGTACCGTATGATGCACATTACACAAGGCTGGAATGGTGGCCCAAAATAGGTGAAGAAGCCTTGACTTGAATATCATCATAAGAAGTGTCAGCTCGAGTTTGCAAAAAAGTACGAAAAGAGGACAGTAAAAGATTGTAACCAGGTGATTTAGAGCATTGCAACAAAAGTCAATAAACTAGGCTCTGATGTGTGCAAATGGGTCTGGAAAAAACAAGGCAAAAGGGGCTAATGGATTGAGAAATGAAAGAACTGTCAAGTTCGGGGGAGGAAGCCTGATTATATGGGGTTGTTTCACAGCCAAAGGAGTTGGACACTTGACCAGGATTGATGGTGGTATCAATGCTGAGCTACATGTGAGTATCCAACAAGATGAGTTACTTTGTAAAGTACTATGGGTATTAAAAGGACAACATAGTTTTTCAGAAAGACAACGACCTGAAGCATACGTCGAGATTGGCGGAGAAATGGTTCAACGACGATGAAGTAGAGGTGCTCCAGATCTCATCCCAATCAAACACTTGAGGGGTAGAATAAAAGAAAAAGCTGTATACATACCCAAGTGAGTCAACCAGTATGCACCAGCTTTGGGAACGTGCTTGAATCTGATTGACAGCATGCACAGCAGGATTTAGGCATTGTTGAAAGCCAAAGGTGTATTTACAAAATACTAACAAAATAATCAAAATTAAAATTTAGATTTTTTTTGGAGCAAAACAGTAACAATGCAATGACATGACAAGAATCTGCATAACTAATAATATGTAAAATAGTTACAAGTCAAATTTATGTATGAGAAAGTCAAAATGATTGTCTAATGATGTCAGTTTCATGTTCATAGCAGTAGGGGATGATGAGATATGGAGCATGAAAGTCAAAAGCTCAAAAAATTGTTACCCTTTTGATCATCACTGTATGTTCATTTCCTTTCTATCTTAGGTTTTGACTCTTAAAATCCAACAGATTTATCAAAACAGTTCATGTTTGGTAAAGCTGGTGTACTTTGAGGCTGTCTAGTCTAAGTTTACATCACCTATTAGTTGTTTTTTTTGTCACATACATTACACCATGCCCCCTTTCCACCAAGACTTTCCCCTTTTCAGAGATGCCATGCTCCCTTGTCAGACAAACAGCAGAAAGTGTTTATACCACACAATACATGCAAGTCATGATAGACTGTTTGTTTTATCCAATTTACACTAGAATTCTGACATAATGAGTTTGACAGATCTGCCCTAATGTTTTTATTGCGTGTTTTGTTGCCTATTGTCTAAGGTTGTTTGTAGCTTTCTCACTTATTCCTTAAACATTTATTTTGTTTACTTGATAAAAGCTAAGGAATCCCTAAGATATAAAATCAGAGTATTTAGCCAGGCACCTAATCATTATTCTACTCCCATAAGGTAGAGAGGAGCAATTATAGAAATCTCCCTTCCTATGTGGTAATGTGCAGGAACACATCACTTTCTAGTTTATTCCCTGAAGGTAGAAAGCAGCTACATGTGTGTAGGCGGAATTCTACTGATTCATCATGTTTAATAGAAAAATATAATGGTGTGATACATATCTGCATTGCAACACATGCTCCGGACGCTACTGGCTGCACCTAAGTATATATATTTTTATAAAATGAACAAATAAAAATGAAAAAAATGAAATAACATATTTCATATTATTTTCTCCGCTGCTGGTGTGGGAGAGGGCTCGTTTTACGTGTTGATTTCTTTTTGTGTTAAAACTGTTTTTGGCCATTATATGACAGTATTTTGAGCATTTTTTCCCCTCCTGTACTAGATGTCCTACCGACATCTTTTTGTGTCTTTCAGCCTTTATCTTCCTCCAGATTCTCCCATTTCAACATGTAATTGATCTATGACTGCAGACAGATTTGTAGACAGATTTGAACAGTTTTTGAGAATGAATACTCAGTGCAGGTGACAAAAACCGAATGATCTCTAATATGATATATTGCAAATAAAGTTTCTTATCTTGTATTATTGATTTATTAAAATATAAGTGCGGTTACTGTGCAAGCCTGATTTAGATAAGCAAAATCTGCCACGCTTCCACATGGTACAGGAAGCGCAGATCTAGGCATCGCCCTGTCTCTGAACGTCTGGTATAAGCTCTGGTCACATCTGGGTCTCAGCGTGTAGTGACTTTTTCCTGGCTCAACCACAAACCTCTTGGTCAGACCTGACGGACTCTGCTAAAAGTCCATAGTGTCTGTCGGGCCACGCTGGAGTTGTGGCTTCTGATTTTAGGCAGAATGCAGGTTGCAGAACATCGTCTTAGCTATTTCATGCAATCAATTGTGATATGATCGCAAACAAAGCGCATTTTTCCTATAAAACACTTTCTTTAATTGGAGTTTGCATGTTTATTTCTTAAAAACTCTCATATTCGCATACCCGAATCTTTATACTTCTAACCACACACAATAGATTGTGCCAAAGTCAATGAATGTGGCCAAGATTTATATTATCTGTATGGACAGCTTAAAAAAATCAATGATAACCTATGTATTCTTAAAGTCAGTTGTGATTGTGCAGCTACATTTAGGCCACGTACACATGTTGAGTATTTGGAAAGTTTTTTACCTCAGTATTTGTAAGCCAAAACCAGGAGTGGAACAATCAGAGGAAAAGTATAATACCACTTCTATAAAACCACTTCTGTGTTTATCACCCACTCCTGGTTTTGGCTTACAAATACTGAGGTAAAATACTGACCAAATACTGAGGTAAAATGCTGACCCAATACTGTGAACATGGCCTTAGAGATAAATTGATCCTGAAATGCACAGAACCTACATGCAGTGAAACCACAAACTATGTTGTGACCAAGGCAGATGGGCATGTAATGCGGATGTGTGTTTAAAAAATATCTTTTATAGATGTGAAATAGAGTTAGCATAGCTTTCCAGATGGAATTGACAGTCATGTATTGTGCTTTATGACAGTATTTTCTAGTGTGTTCACAATTTCTGCATAATAAAGGAGAATTCAAATTGTTTGTCTTCCCTTCTTATGTGAGAAGCCGGTGATATCCTTCCTATCACTTCCATGGTTAGTAGATGGACGGGAATTCACCATCAGCAGATGCAGGCTGTTTGACAACCTTCACTCTGAAGATCATTGAATATTGAAAATGTCCCAAATAGCAGTCTACACAGTCTACACTGTGTAGATATATACACTCTCTATCTACACATAGATTTTGACAATAACAGAAAATAGTACATGTATTTATTCCCAGATTTCTTGTGTGGCGAATGAACATTGTACCGGTTTTGACTATATTCAGGATCTGCGATCTAAACTACTGTATTTCTTGATCCTTTCCAGTGGAATCACCAAATATCAGGGATAGTCAAGTTTCAGAAACATCAAATATTGGCTGTCTCATATAGTCAACCCATGGTTAGATGCACTGATAAGTCATATGGGCATTTTAGCCGAGGATCCCCCACTCAGAAGTCCTCTGTGTGTCATAACGAATTCAGTATGACCATATCTAGATGGCCATTGCAAAAACATTTTTTTTATCAAGATTTATCAGATTTTTTTCCTACCCCATCTGAGAACAGTATGACCTAGGGGCAGAGACCCTAATTCCAGAAATTTTCACTAGCTTTACTTGTTGCTACAGTTTTGATAAAATCACTGTTTTATCTGCTGCAGATCTATCATTTCTCTGTATACCCCAACCACTGACTTACAGCTCTCTGTAAACCCTGTGCATAGGCAGAAAGCTGCCAATTAGTGGTGGTGGCATGGTTGAACTACATGGCCATAGGTTTACTGATCTTCTAGTGATAATTTCCTGCTGATAGAATGCTGATTTTATAAAAACCCAGTAAGTGACATGACGCTGGTATCAGGGTCTCTGACTCTAAATAATGCTGCTCTTAGAAGTTACAAAACCTCGGTGACAGATTCCCTTTAATGGGAGTTGTCTCCCTTCGACATCCTATTAGTAATGCTTACAGTCATAATGACTTTTTTTTGACAGTCTGGTGCTTCTTAACTTCTGGCAAAACCAAATAGACTTGTATTCTTCGCTCTCATTATTTTCACTCATTGGCTAATGTGGATGTCCCTGTGAAGAGCTTTGCTGATTTTTCAAAAGATTACAAAAAATATCAGTCATGGTGCCATCAGAAAGGTCCTGGGAGTTCACAGCCAATGAACTCACTTCACCTATGTGGCGTCAGCACGAGTGCCATGGGGATTTTCTCACAGCGCTCGTGCTGATGTCAGAAAGGTGAAGTGAGTTCATTGGCTGTGAACTCCAAGGACCTTTCTGACGGCACCACGAGCAGGAGATTTTTCTCACGCTCTTGGTGCCTCTAACAAGTAATATGAGTTCACAGGAAGACACTGAGCACACGCTGCTTAGTGTCTTCGTGTGAATGGCAGGCTGTATGTTTGCATCATGCAACCATGCAGCCTTCCATTTAGATGTAAAATAAACAAAACAGTTTCACTCTGTAGTGCAAAAGCATGTCAATGTGAAATATATGAAATATGAATAGCAAGACAGGTTCTGGATACTAGGAAAAAATGAGACTCCTAGCACATAATTTGGCCTATTCATGCATGCCCATCAACCAACGACAAGGTGGTCTCAAAACTGATGGGTCTTAATGTGTCTAATGTGAATACCTCTCTAAGACTGAAGTCTGAATTTCTGGGTAATTGTGAATACCTCTCTTCCAAGTCAGATTTTATGGGTAGGTAGGACCTTGCTGCAATTAAAATCCACCACATGCTGAAGGACAGAGTGCTTGGTCAGAAAGCAAATATACAATGACAAAAAGACTGACTGGCACTTCTAAGCTAATGTGAACAGGTACCAACTAGGAACAGCTATCTTCATATACAATTATCAAAAAGGTTGCACACTGTAGTGCTAAAGCACGTCAATGTGAATTAAATGAAATATGAATAGCAATACGGCTTCTGGATACTAGGAAAAAAAGAGATGCTTGACAGATAATTTGACCAATTCATGCATGCCCATCAATCATTGACAAGGTGGTCTCAAAACTGATATGTCCTAACGTGGCTAGTGTGAATATGTCTCTAAGACTGAAGCCTGAATTCCTGGGTAGTAGAGCTAGACCTATCGTGGGATAAATGGGTTATCATCTTCTCTGCAGAAAGGTGAGGAATATTGTTCTTTTTTATTTAAATTCTCTTGCAGAAGACAATGGCGTCAGTGGATTGGGCAAGGTCGTAAGTATGGATTAATTAAGATTTATTAAAGGAGTCTGTGTCATTCTTGCAACTAAAGGACTTTATTCTGAGTTTTTGTGTTTTTATGCAATATGACTATGGGGTTAGTAATGCAGGCCACTTATTGATGCCTCTCCATTACTAACCTCGAGGCATGATGTCACCTAACAATTAGTGATGAGTGAATATACTCGTTACTCGAGATTTCTAAAGCACGCTCAGGGTCCTCCAAGTATTTTTTAGTGCTCGGAGATTTAGCTTTTCTTGCCGCAGGTGAGTGATTTACATCTGTTAGCCAGCATAAGTACATGTGGGGATTCCATAGCACCCAGGCAACCCCCACAAGTACTTATGCTGGCTAACAGATATAAATCATTCAGCTGCGGCAAGAAAAACTAAATCTCTGAGCACTAAAAAATACTCAGAGGACCCCCGAGCATGCTCGAGAAATCTCGAGTAACGAGTATATTCGCTCATCATTACTAACAATACAATGGTGACATAAACCCCCAAACTATCACCCCACTTGCCACCGCTACAGGGCAAGTGGGAAGAGCGAGTCTAAGTGCCAGAATTGGCACATCTTATAGATGTGTATTTTTTGGGATGGCTGAGAGCTGATGTCTTTAGCCTGGGGGTAGTATCAATGACCCCTTCATAGGCTATTAATATCAGCTGGCAGCTGTCTGCATAGCCTTTGCTGGTTATTAATTATAGGGGGACCCTATGTCATTTTTTTGGAGATCCCCATTTTAATAGCCCATAAAGGCTTAGTATACAGCTGTGAGCTGATATTAATAGTGTGGGAAGCTCCATGGGTATTACTTCTTTCCCTGGCTATAAACATATGCCCCCAACCATCAGCTTTCCCTCTGCTGGTTACGAAAATTGCACAGGAACCCACGCCATTTTTTTCAGAAAAGGAATCTTTTAACAATTAAACACATGTACAGAAAGCTGCACACACGGTACTAATTGTATTTGTCACTGAAATCTATATATCTATCTATTCTATGTGAATTTACTGTATGTAATCCATCTATTCTATCCTGTTGGCTCCTGCTCTGATTTTTTATTGGATTGCATTTGTTCGACTTAATCGCAAGTGCGAATGAGCCCTTAATCTGCAGGTTAGTAGAGTTCTGAAGCTGCCCGATCTCAGCATTTACCACTCTGCTGTTGGGAAGAAATTAACTTTATTACTCCCAGCATCGTTTCGGTTTCAGTAGCGGGAGTGGCACCGGCACGAGTCTAGTCACCGCTATGTACTGTATATGGAGAGCTGTGTCTGCAACCGCACCCCTGGCACTAACTGCTGTTCTTAATGCTGACAAGCTGCTGTCAGTCAGTGTCAGGGCACAGTTACAGGCGACGCTCTCTATATACAGAGTGGTGACTGGATCCGTGCCAGCACCACACCCGTGACTCAGGCCCGAACTCAGCTGGGTGAAGTAAAGTTCATTTTGTCCCAGCAGTGGGGCTCTAAGTGCCGAGATCGGGCAGCTTAAGGATGCTATTAACCTGCAGATTAACCCCATATACTGTATGCAGGTTAATAGTGTTTTTTTCATGTGGCAGGTTCCCTTTAAGAGATCTGTCTTTTCAGATTCTAAAATATTTATAATTCTTTTCTCCGTTGACTTCTTAAAATGCAAATCACTCCAATAAATCTCAGTTTGGACAGATCATTTTTATCATGTCTATCTGTCATCAGTAAGATAAGTTAAATATCTAAATCCCCTGACAACGTCTATATTTGCATATTTAGATTCTTCAGTGCTACTTTTGACACATTTTCCACACACGCACAATAGTGCCACACATTGTTAGCCCATGTTTCAGTCTTATCATTGGAAATTACATACTTACCATTTTTTCTAAAAAAAAACGGATAAAGACTCCTATGTGACTTTGCATTTTGCACAGAAAGATATGCCAGAAGTGACAGCCTGATTGGAAACGCATTTTATATAAATAGCGCTGTTATTTTTTCTCCCTGAGACAACATGTTGCTATGGCTACCAACGGAATGGTGTATTAATTCCAGATATTTTTTTCTAAACAAAATGTTGGATATTTGGTTCCGTAAAATATATAACATGTTTTTTAACAATTATCTATCTATTGGTCAATTCTAAAAGCACCTTAAATGAGAAGAAAACATTTTTTTAACACTGATAAGACAGATGTAGGAGGTGGCTTGATTCTCACATATTGGTCATGGCGCGAATTAGGTGCAGGCGTTATGTGGATAAACATTGCGTTGCGTTAAACTATTATGATGATGACGTTGCATGTCATAGGTTATGATAAGGTAGCGACTAACTTAAGAAAGTAGGTAACACACTAAAAACTGCAGCTGACCCTGCTGTTTCCTGTAGAGACTAGAGATCCTGTCCCGCAGTTTCTAGTGGTTACTGCATGAGCTGAAATAGCCCTAACCATAGACTAGATGATGGCAACTCGGACCTACGCTGCCTGAAAGGCTGTCAAGAGTCTCACGTTCGTCTTAAAGAACCAGAGGGCAGAGCAGAGTGCAAATTACCTGCAGAAGGGAAAGTGTGCTGAAATAGAAAGAGTAAAAAACCCCCCCCCACAAAATACAATATAAAGGATTAAGTATACAGCTGTGAGCTGATATTAATAGTCTGGAAAGCTCCATGGGTATTACTCCTTTCCCAGGCTATAAACATCTGCCCCAGCCATCAGCTTTCCCTCTACTGGTTACAAAAAATTCATGGGAGCCCACGCCATTTTTTTCAGAAAAAGAATCTTTTAACAATTAAATACATGTACGACACTTATAAACATAATGAATGCTACATCATTAATATCATCAGGACTGTGAAGAAGAGCAATACCTGAAATTAGAAAAGACAGCAGGGGCAACAAGATGACAATCCCCATCCAAAATAAATTTGATACAGCAGCTATTCATATTTACTTGCATCAAAGAATCCTGTGGTATACCTGTCCAGGATTCAATGTTATTTCAATGAAATACTGTATATACAGTAGCTAGTGTGACGCCCAGGAGACCGGGATACCCAGCACCGGACCAATGGAGTCTGTCTCTTGAGGGGGATGTCACGGGTGGCTTGACCCGGTGCTGTGGCCTCAGGCAATGCACAGTGTAAGGGGTATCGTGAGGGGACAGGCACTTACTTGATCAGCAGCAGGTTCTCCCAGCGGTGACGATCTCGATCCTGGATAGATGGCTATTGTCCAAATGAAAGACTGAGGCACTGAAACGTTTAACCAGTTTACTTTAACATAAAAGGATTTACAACCAGTCCTGTCAAAGGAGTCTGTATGGGAACTCTGAGTTACTTTGACCCTGCCGGGGTCTTCGCCTCTTATTGTGCGCAATTTCTGTGTGGCCCTGCTGCTGTATGTGAACTGGCTGCCGGCCCAATCTGTCCCCTCCGGGTCCTGGTTCGACGGGCAACCCGAGTCCTTTTATCAGCTTACCCCCTCCAGGAGTACCGCTGAACTCTGTGTCTGTTGCTGCATCCGACCCTAGTGAAGCTGATATCACCTCACGTTTTTCCGGTTGCTGTATTATATATAATGAATACAGCCACGGATCCGGTATCCATCTTTGCGCCTGTTCTGGGTAGTGATTAATGCTACCCGGTTCTCACAATGTCCTTTTTCTCTATCCCTCTTCTCCTCAGGCCGGTGATTTAGGCCTGGTAACAGTCACAGGGCTGTTAGAGATTCAACTGTATGACCTCTCACTATCAGCTCCTTGGCCCAACTGCCATTTCTTCTCTCAGACCAGAATGGATCAAGGGAAGTCTCTGGAGCTCCCCCTTCTGGCCGGAGGTGGTAGTGCAGTCTTGCTATTTTAGTATTTGTACTTACTGTCAGTAACTATTTTTGTGGCAAATACCCCTAGGGGTGCCACATTCCCCCTTAGTTAAGAACAGTACTCCGGGACTGTGGGACAATAACATTTTGAAATAACAATTAATATGTACAGAGTCTTAAAAATGAAAAGTTACAAAAACCACTCAAGGAAACAAAAATAGAGTTCTGTAAAAAGTCACTTCAAATAGCGTCCATTAATACAGTTCTATCCTTGAAGGTATTAGGAACGGCACTGTACTTAGTGTCCAGGAATTTAGTTCCATTTTTCCAACGGAGTTATCAATATAAAGTCTAAAGAAAGTTCAAAAAGAGCAAAAAGCAAAGTTCAAAAAGCAGTCTTTCCGGAGCTTTGATTTAGTGCCTCCGGGCTGATAAAAAGTTCAAGAATATGCAATAAGTTCATACAGACAAGTCTCTGTAGGCACTGGGCTTAAACGTTGCAGACTGATAACAATGACTATACTACATTTTCTGTTTAACTATATACGGCATAACATATATACAATTCACATTATGAGCTTTATAGTTGGTAATCTGCATACCTGGCCGGTAATTGACCCTGGGTACTACGCTGTGATCTACGTAATAGCGGTGTCTCTTCATGTGGTGTACTACTGTCTACTGCGGATGTAGTATCTGCCCGCTCTGCTAAAGATAATTCCACGACTATGGAGTTGGCAAGTCCACCGTGAATGGGATTACTCTGACCAGGAATCTGTTCTTCCTGGCCTGGAACCTCCTGTAGTACGGGGTCAGCCTCTTCCTGTCTTGGGACTTCTGGTATTGGGTTCGGTGTTGGGTAAAAGGCCACCATGGGAACCACTACTGCACCATGGTATGTTAGTAGGGTTTTGGGAAAGTCTCCTATACAGGTGTGATACACTTCCTCTTCTTTTTCCTTTACTGGTTGAACCTGTATGGGTTGAATAACTTCTGGTTCTGGCTGGACAACGTCTGGCTCTTTCAATGCTTCCGGACATAATTTAAGATTGTCTCTTGACACTAGTACAGATGTTAAGCCTCCGTTTTTGCTAATGAGACACATTTTAGGATTATCCACTCTTGTTGGTAAAACTGTGTAGGGTACGGCTTCCCACTGATTGTCCAGTTTATTGGTTCGACGATTTCTCTTGAGCACTTGGTCACCCGGTCTTAATGGGGTCGCTAGAGCATTCTGGTTGAAAGTTCGCTCTTGTCTTTCTCTAGTTTGCTGAAGGCTTCTTTCCACACTCTCTTGCACTTGGCGATACTGCTTTTGCCGTATGATATCCCAATTGGAGTCTTGAACTTCTGCGTCTGGTTTCAGAATTCCCATTTCTAGATCGATTGGTAATTGGCCGGGTCTTGCACGCATAAGGTAAGCTGGGGTGCAGTTGGTGGAGCTCACCGGGACATGATTATACAGATCCACCAAGTCAGGCAATTTCTCTGGCCATTGATTCCTTTCTGTCTCAGGTAAAGTCTTTAGTAGGTCTATTACAATATGGTTCATCTTCTCGCATAAGCCGTTTGTTTGTGGATGATAGGCCGTCGTCCGGATCTTTTTGCAACCATACATATTACAGAATTCTCTGAAGATCTCTGATTCAAAGGCTGTACCTTGGTCGGTGAGAACCTGTTCCGGATATCCATGGGGTCTACAAAAGTACGTTTGGAACGCTTTGGCTGCTGTTTTTGCTGTCAGATCTTTTACGGGTACTACTACCAAGAAACGTGAATAATGGTCCACGATGGTCAAGGCATAGACATAGCCGGACCGGCTTGGTGTCAACTTCACGTGGTCCATGGCTACAAGTTCAAGTGGTTGTTTGGTGATTATGGGCTGCAGTGGTGCTCTTTGGTTCTTTTGATCGTTTCTTCTGAGGTTGCACGGGCCACAATTTCTGCCCCACTGTTCGATTGATTTTCTCATCCCGACCCAATAAAATCTTTCTCTTAGAAGTACTTCTAACTTTTTCCAACCGAAGTGACCAGCACCATTATGGTAAGCTTCGAGGACCATCTTCACATCTTGTTTAGGCACAATAATCTGCCAAACCAATTCATGTGTTTTCGGATTGGTGTATCTTCTACAGAGCTTCCCTTGATACAGGAACATTTTGCCTCTCTCTTTCCAGAGTTGATGCGTCTCTTCTGGGGCATCCTCATAGGGATATGCACTTTGCTCAGTCAACAGTTCCTTCACCAACTTCACAGCCGGATTGCTGTCTTGGGTGTCAGCCCATCTATGGTGTGCTAACGGATTAAAATTCACCTCTTGTTGTTTCTGATAGGTACTTGACTGATGATGTTTTGCCTTGGGACGATGGAAGGCTGGTAGTTCAATTTCTTCAAGCTCCCCCGTTTCCTCTTCTACATCTCTCAAGTGTGGCATCCGGGATAGGGCATCGGCATTTCCATTCTTGCGACCTGCTCGATACTTGATTATGAAGTTGTAATTAGATAACCGGGCTATCCATCGCTGTTCTAACGCACCTAATTTGGCTGTGTCCAGGTGGGTCAACGGATTGTTGTCAGTATAGACAATAAATTCTGCAGCGGCCAGATAGTGTTTGAAACGCTCCGTCACAGCCCAAACTACTGCCAGTAGTTCCAATTTGAAGGAGCTGTAATTTTCTGAATTTCTTTCAGTAGGCCGGAGCTTTCTACTTGCAAAGGCGATGACTTTCTCCCGACCTTCTTGCTTTTGTGACAGCACCGCTCCTAGTCCCACATTACTGGCATCGGTGTAGAGGATGAAAGGTTTATGGTAATCTGGGTATGCCAGAACCTCTTCTCCGGTTAGTGCCTTCTTTAGTTGTTCAAAGGAGTCTTCCCTTTCGTCGTTCCACTGAAAAGGAGGGTTTCGGTTTGAAGGTTTCTTCGTCTGCCCTACCAAGGTGTCTTGCAAGGGTGCTGCCAACTTGGTAAATCCTTTTATAAATCTGCGATAGTAACCCACCAATCCCAGGAATTCTCTCACTTCTTTTGCGCTGGTAGGTCTTGGCCAATCCCTTATGGCGCTTATTTTCTCGGGATCTGGTGCTACTCCCTCCGAACTCACGATGTGTCCCAGGTACTGTACCTTTGGCTGGAGAAGGTGACATTTGGATGGCTTGACTTTCATGCCATACCTGGATAAGGCTTCGAACACTTCTGCCAGGTCTATTAAGTGTTGTTCGTAAGTCTTTGAGTAGACGATCACATCATCTAGGTACAGGAGGACGGTCTCGAAGTTCTTGTGTCCGAGGCAGCATTCCATCAGCCGCTGGAAGGTACCGGATGCGTTGCAGAGTCCGAACGGCATGCGATTAAATTCACATAGACCCATTGGTGTGGTGAATGCCGTCTTTTCCTTATCTCTCTCAGCCACAGGGACTTGCCAATACCCACTTGTTAAGTCTAAGGTGGAAAAATAATTAGCAGATTTCAAAGCAGTTAAGGACTCTTCTATCCTAGGCAAGGGGTAGGCGTCTTTATGGGTGATGTTATTAATCTTCCGGTAGTCTACGCACATTCTCATGGTTCCGTCCTTTTTTTTGACAATCACTAGAGGGGCCGCCCAGGGGCTACAGCTGTCTCTTATTACCCCGGCCTGTTTCATTTCCCTCAGCATATCTTTTGCACATTGATAGTGAGCGGGCGGTATGGGTCTATATCTTTCTTTTATTGGGGGATGGTCACCTGTGGGGATTGTGTGTTCTACCCCTTCTATCCGTCCGAAGTCCAATGGGTGTTTACTGAAGACTTGTTCATATTCCGTCACTAGCCTATACACCCCTTGTTTTTGATGGGTAGGTGTTGAATTTATGCCCACGTGTAGCTGTTGGCACCAATCCTCCATTTCTCCATCTGAGCCATTGCCTTCCACCTGACAGGTTGGTTCTAAGGGCTCAATGGTTGTGATGGCATTGTTGTCAACAGTATATAGCTTTGCCATTGTAGCATACCTTGGCAAAGTGACCTCTTCCTCTCCACAGTTCAAAAGTCGTACCGGCACTCGTCCCCGGTGTACCTCGACTATCCCTCGTGCTGTGAGTATAGTGGGCCTGCTGTCGGTGTACACTGGTTCTATTAAGGCTTGATAATCTCGTCCCTTAGTACCAATGGCTGCTCTACACCATACCAGCATTTCTGTTTTTGGTGGGATTACAATAGACGTTGGATCACTTACCCTCACACTGCCGATTTCTCCACCTGCAACTTCTACCTGTTGCCTTAACATCAATACTTTTATTTCCCTCCGGAGAACTCTCTGCTGGCAGGATTGGGCAGTTTCAGCAATTTGCTGTAAGACAGAAATGACTTCGGAAAAGCAGTTCTCTAACACATTCATTCCTATCAATACAGTTGGTTCACAGTTCCGCCGGTCAACATCAACAACAATTATACCCTGTTTCTTCAGTTCTACTTTACCAATCTTTATGGTCATCTCCCTGAATCCTAGTTTCGGTACCAACTTACCATTACTGGCCCATATATCTAGTTCAACATCAGAGGGCCCTTTATCAATATCTGCATCAGCCCAGTACCTTTTATAAAGGATATACGGTATAGATGAAATCTGGGAACCTGTGTCCAGCAAAGCGTTAAGGGGAATTCCGTCCAGCACGATAGGGATAATGGGTTGTCCTCCGATGTACCTGTCGTGCCAGGGTGTTGGGCCTTGAAAGTTCATTCCTGCGAAGCGGCCCGCATTCCCAGGGGTTTCCCGTTTAAATCACAATCTCGTGCAAAGTGGCCCGGCTGCTGGCAACGGCGGCAAATGGGCTGTCCATCCGGTTGGTAGCGGTCGCGGGGTCGTCCTCTCCATGTCGGGTATCTCCGGGGTCTCATCCATGGAACATCCTCTCTACAGTTTGCCAACTCCATCTTGTGTCCTCTCATCTCCTGCATGGTTTTAGCCATTGAAGCAACAACATCAGCTAAAGAGTCAAGCTTTTGTTGAAGAGCCTCATTAGTACTGGGCCCCAGGGGCTTAGCAATGGCCCCAGACATAGCTGATGTCACTGGCACTCCCTGTTGTTGAGGTGCCTCTGCCATGGGTTGCGCAGGATCCTGATCCCGAGGTGCCTCTGCCAGCTGGAGACGTATAGCGCTCTCCTTTAATTGGGCAAATGTCAATTCAGGGTTTTTAAAAACAAGCATGCTCACATGCCCCCGGTGAGAAGGGGTGTAGAGTCCCTCAATAAATTGATCTCTTAGCAGTTTATCCGCTCCGGTGTTAAAAATGGGTTCAGCCAGTGTAAGTGATTTAAGGGCTTCCTGCAGGTTTAAGGCAAAGTCTCTCACGCCCTCATTAGCTTTTTGTTTGCAACTAAAGAATCGTATTTTAGCTTTGCTGCTGGCCGTGGTTTCAAATGTAGCTTTTAATCCAGCAAATATGCGTTCAACAGTGCCTTTTAGATCAGCTGCCCATGCTGTGACTTCTCGCTTAGCATGGCCACTTAACTGCATCATCAGGAGACTAACACGCTGAACTTCACCCACAGGGAACATGTCAAAATGGGCCAGCATCTTTTCTCTGAAATCGTCAAGGGTATTAGGCTCACCTTCATACATTGGAAGCCATGGGCCACCCGGGGTATATGGCATCAGCACCGGCATGATGGGTGCCACTCCTTGCACCGCTGCGCTGCCGGACTCTCTATTGACACTCTGTCTTTCAGCTGCATTAGCGTTGCCGAGTGCTGCGGCGTCTCCGTGCTGCGACATACTGTGCCCCCTTAGTTAATCCGGACCCTTCCGGTCCTCCGCTTCCGTCGGGATAGTGTAGATTCGTTCTGCTATGCAGCAGGATCGATTTTCCCCTTGCTCTGATGTCAGAGCGCTCAGCTTGGTGCCGCCCACAATGACACGCCCCCTGCTGCTCCCACCCCCCGCGCTCTGTAATGGCGGATTCTGAAGTTTTTCAGTTAGACTGGGGCTCAGGTGATGGCGTAGCTCAATTAACAGTCTCGTACCTAACGGTTATGAAGTGATTACCTCAGGGGATGGCGGCCATCTTTACTCCATTATAACCAATGGGGAAAAGTCACTTTCAATAGTTTTCAATGGGGAATGGATTTTTCTTTAATAAAGTCAATTTTCAAGATTTTTCATCCCAGTTTTCACAGTTTTGGGCTCCAATCACGGCACACAATACCCGGTATACGGGCTGGCTAGATCCTGTTCGTGACGCCAATTGTGACGCCCAGGAGACCGGGATACCCAGCACCGGACCAATGGAGTCTGTCTCTTGAGGGGGATGTCACGGGTGGCTTGACCCGGTGCTGTGGCCTCAGGCAATGCACAGTGTAAGGGGTATCGTGAGGGGACAGGCACTTACTTGATCAGCAGCAGGTTCTCCCAGCGGTGACGATCTCGATCCTGGATAGATGGCTATTGTCCAAATGAAAGACTGAGGCACTGAAACGTTTAACCAGTTTACTTTAACATAAAAGGATTTACAACCAGTCCTGTCACCGGAGTCTGTATGGGAACTCTGAGTTACTTTGACCCTGCCGGGGTCTTCGCCTCTTATTGTGCGCAATTTCTGTGTGGCCCTGCTGCTGTATGTGAACTGGCTGCCGGCCCAATCTGTCCCCTCCGGGTCCTGGTTCGACGGGCAACCCGAGTCCTTTTATCAGCTTACCCCCTCCAGGAGTACCGCTGAACTCTGTGTCTGTTGCTGCATCCGACCCTAGTGAAGCTGATATCACCTCACGTTTTTCCGGTTGCTGTATTATATATAATGAATACAGCCACGGATCCGGTATCCGTCTTTGCGCCTGTTCTGGGTAGTGATTAATGCTACCCGGTTCTCACAATGTCCTTTTTCTCTATCCCTCTTCTCCTCAGGCCGGTGATTTAGGCCTGGAAACCGTCACAGGGCTGTTAGAGATTTAACTGTATGACCTCTCACTATCAGCTCCTTAGCCCAACTGCCATTTCTTCTCTCAGACCAGAATGGATCAAGGGGAGTCTCTGGAGCTCCCCCTTCTGGCCGGAGGTGGTAGTGCAGTCTTGCTATTTTAGTATTTGTACTTACTGTCAGTAACTATTTTTGTGGCAAATACCCCTAGGGGTGCCACACTAGCTTAGAGCATGAGGCTATATTGACCAGCTCTACCCTTGCCTACTGTATTCTCACCCTTTCCTTGTAGATTGTGAGCCTTCGCGGGCAGGGTCCTCTCTCCTCCTGTACCAGTTATGACTTGTATTGTTTAAGATTATTGTACTTGTTTTTTATTATGTATACTCCTCCTCACATGTAAAGCGCCATGGAATAAATGGCGCTATAACAATAAATAATAATAATATGTATTTCCTTTTTGCTCCCTGCTTGATGCTACCATACTTAAAACTACTCACAATAAGAAGTTCAAGTGTTTTCTCATGATTTTAACACCAATTTAAGTATGCGGCGGCATGTAAAGAGAGCTGAAAGAATTTTCCAAGGAAGAAAGGATGAACATCCCTTGAACTAGAACTGACAGACTCTTGTCTGGCTACAAAAAGTGCTTACAAGCTGTGATACTTTCAAAAGGGGATACTACCCATGCAGGATGCCCAAACATTTCCATCTGTCCATTTTCCTTTTTGTAATTTTTAAAATGTAAAAGTTGAAAATTATGTATTTTTTTGCCTACAATACAAAGGAAATATGTCACTTTTAACTTTAAGCCTTTTAGAGATCATTTCATCTTCAACTTGCTTAACTGTTCACAATAACAGTAATTTGGACCAGGGGTGCCCAAACTTTTTCATGCCACTGTAGATGGTATCAGGAAAATAAAAAAGCTGTGCAGTTTATCATAACTCATGAAAAGAGCCAAAATTGGAATGTGCTCATTCTGCATGGACTCTGAGAATTAGGATGGCCTGCATGTATGTCATGTCCACCCTGAAAGAAGATCCACTCAGGAAAAAATCATAAAGTGACAGTAAGTGAAATTATATAAGGCTTTTCTGGAATACAGTATGTCATTAGCAAATCAGATTATTTTTCACCTCTGGTCCAAAGATTGAAATGGGAGAAATGATTCGCCTATTTTTGACATAAATTCCCTAACTGAGAATGACAACATGGTGAATAAATTCCTCAGTAAATCCAACATACAGTATAGAGAATCAGTGTAATGCAAATTGTACTTCCTTTTTGATGGCGCTTCGTTTGAGAATCCCAGTGCATGCTGGGATACCCAAACGAAGCATCATCAGGGGCAGAGCGTCATCAGTGATGCTCGTTTTAGGGGCTGGCAGGGACTGTGCAAGTGATCGCAGCCTCTGCCCCCTGATTATGCTTGATTTGGTAATCCCAGCATGCACTGGGATTCTCAAACGAAACGCCATCGAAAAGGAATTGGAAGAATAAAAGAAAAGCAGTTAGTGTAGTTGGGGAAGGATAGGGATTTTTTAATTAAAGTATATTAGAAAATGGATTAGATTATGGCATTAAATAGATAGGGATTTAGGATGAAAATTCATTTGGACGTCGGACCACCCTATTATCAGTTGTAAAAAAGATTTTATATGTAAATACTCATTTGTACCTGTATATATTGTCATCATATTAGTGGTAATAAAAATGGAAAATGATTTGTCATTTTGCTTCATAGCAGGGAAATATTGGTGTCAAACATCAGTAGTTAACCATTCCAGTATTTAGAGGTTGTATTGATCTTTATTAGCACAAATGTCATGTAATTACAGTACACACATCTTATATTCGACACACTATATATTGCTCAGAATGATGTTAGTAATGCTTCATTGGGTTTGTATATGGCGACTAATCATTACCCAATTAGATGGCAACAAAATGCTAAAATGAATAAGCGCTCCACGCAATTGACTTAACCTCTATTCCATGTACATGTATTCACCTCTCTGATTTATTGGTGGTCCAGTGGCACTTTATATCTGTTTTCATGGACATTGATCTCAGTGCCAATATTATTCAATCAACCCTTCACGCTTCAGAATATTGTTATTGTTAATTTTCCCCTGATCTCTTCCAATGGGAAATGGTTAAGATGCAGGGGCATAGGTGTGGAGAAGTAATTAGCATTCTATGGTTAAGGCCGATTTCACATGAGTGTATTGCCAACCCAAACTTACTGAATCATAGACACATACTGTATATGGCTGTTAATGCTGGATGGGAGGTCCGGAGGTAGACTGCACATTGTGCTCCGTATATGGTCCATGAAATATGTTCGTGTGAAACTGACCTACCAGAGCTTTGGTAAAGGTGGAGAAAATGGCTGAACACTGTAAAAGAGTTTTTAACATATTTTTCAGTTTTCATTCAATGTGAGATCAAAATGGAGGATAACCATTAGATTAAGTTTGCATGCTGTGTAAAATATCTGTGTATATTCCGTACAAAAATTAACCTAAAGGCAGGTGCAGACAGCCATGTATTCTGTCTTTTGAGAGAGTCAGGATGATTATGCAAATGGCACTCTGATCAAACTCTGATCAGCGTTTGATCAGAGTGTGATGCGATTCTCTTAGATCAGAAGATGGAAACAAAATTTCTCTATCTTCTCTATTCTGTGAGTGTACAGAAATGGGACCCCACTCAGATGTCATCCGAGTGAAGTCCAATGGATTCCACTGACTCGTTGACTTGGATTGCTGAGTGCAATCTGAATATCAGATAAAACTCAGGAATGGAGTCATTGTTTTCTTGAACAGACTCTGTCTGAGGAACAAAAATCAAACATATACACGGCCCCTTATACTAACTTTGGTCCGAGTGCGATTTTCTGGATTTCACTCATTCTAATGTTTGTGGTAAATATGCAAAAAAAAAACATGTGAAAGATTCAGATTTTGCAGCAAATTTTCAGTTGATCTTTTTCTCTGCAAATTATATTCTATTACACATTAATAGAACTACGGTATTAATTTTTATTATTAGTTGTTCTACATTTTTTTAAAGTTTATGTTTACATAATTTTACTTTGACATCTTGATCGAAAGAACTGTTCTGCAGCATTTATCAGTGGAACGTTGTCAACCTTTGAACATGCAGAAATAACATGAAGAATCCACCCTGTGAAAAAATGTGTCGGCTCATTATTGTGTCAAGTGTTGAGTTGTAAACCACTGAAAGTGGTATTGTAGTACAGATATTAAATTATGATTATTGTTTCTCACAACGATTGTTGACAGTTATTGTTGGCATTTCCAATCTCCCTGACAATGGAGATCTTCGTGGCAAACTGCCACAATCATTTGGATGAATTACCATTAGAGTGACAGCTAAAGTGCGCTCAAGAATATAGAATGTGTACAGGCCAGTGTTTGTTAAAAGAAATGAAGATGGACTGTACATTACACTGAAGATCTTCACACACAATGACCTAATGTCAGGCGCACCCACTGATATCAACGGATTTTGCTAACACTAATGTGTATTGTTGTATGGGGGCTCCGGCCAACTGATGGTCGGTGAGATGTTAATTGATTTCGGACTGTTGATCCCTTTTTTCTCATGGAGATGATCCACTGGCTGAAATTTCTGTTCTCCGGGAGAGTAAAATAATCAGTAGTCCAAAATTGGAGAAGTCGATCAACATTTACCCCATAATACAGGAGTGCGCGGGCAAATGAGCTCTTTTATGAATGGGAGAGTTGGCTGAGATGGTTCTCAGGCAAACATTCGACCGACAGTCATCTAATATGTGTGGAGGTCTTCACGATATTTTTTGTATAAGGCCGGTACCACACACGTGAGAAATATGGCCAAGTCTCGCATGTTAATACTCGGCATTGCCACCGTCACTCAGGAGCAGAGTGTGCGGCTGCATGTATTGCTATGCGGCCGCACGCTCTGCTCGTGAGCGACGGTGACAATGCTGGGTATTAACATGCGAGACTCGGCCGTATTTCTCGCATGTGTGATCCCGTCCTTAAATGTAAAATTGGGACATTCTTATGTGTCTTTGTATAGTCAATGTCGTATAGATTGCACTATAGTTATACCTTCATAGTCACTAGCTTTCCTTTTCGCTCTTCCAGAAATTTCATTTTCTACTGATTTAATAACATTCATTTTTTTCACTTTTGAAAAAGGAATCTTAATGGGTTTGTTCAGCTAAAATATCTAAAAGCATCTTGGAAAGTTAAAAAAGACCTATCCAACTAATTAATACAGTGCTGATCTGGTGCAGATGCTTCCACATTCTCCATCAGTCTCTGGCGGTACAACCATTTGACCACTGTAACTAATCACGTAACTAGACTGCAGGTGAAGTCTCTATATTTAAGTAAAAATTAGGTCACCGCGCTACCTTTCTCCTAACTGATGGAAGAAGGTTCCCACAGAAAGAATAAAATGAGCACTTACTTCGTAGCTGAAGTGTCGATGCTGTGTCTGTGGGGACTTGGTGGAGCGCTGAGGAGATAAAAGCAGCCGCTCCTCCGTAGGTCCGAGATGAAGGATCCGGACGGCGGCGTGAAGCGGCAGGCCCGAGGGGAGCGTCCTCCCTATTGGCGCCTAGCCACCACGCGCGCCGGAAAAGAAAACAAGCAGCGTCCTGGCCAGGGGCGCCGCTACACTGCAGCAAGGAATAGGGGGGCGTGGTCTGGGTGACATCACCCGGAGCTGCGAAAAAATGAGCAGAAGACGGATGCCGAGCAGGGTCTCTATTGCCTATGCGAAGAAGGTCCGGTGACCTTCGAAACGCGTAGGCAATAGAGACCCTGCTCGGCATCCGTCTTCTGCTCTTCCTCGCTGCAGTGTAGCGGCGCCCCTGGCCAGGACGCCGCTTGTTTACTTTTCCGGCGCGCGTGGTGGCTAGACGCCAATAGGGAGGACGCTCCCCTCGGGCCTGCCGCTTCACGCCGCCATCCGGATCCTTCATCTCGGACCTACGGAGGAGCGGCTGCTTTTATCTCCTCAGCGCTCCACCAAGTCCCCACAGACACAGCATCGGCACTTCAGCTACGAAGTAAGTGCTCATTTTATTCTTTCTGTGGGAACCTTCTTCCATCACTTAGGAGAAAGGTAGAAATTTTTACTTTATTATTTCTTTTTACATACATGACAGGCTTAGCACAGTAGCTGTCTAGGCACCAGCAGCTTCCCCCACTTTCACGCTTACTATCGCTTGGAGCGCTGGTGTATTTACTATATAAGTCTCTATATTTCCCTGCCACTAATCACATGCTTTTGAGAAAGTTGTCCGGAAAGCATCAAAAACTGGTCCAATAAGATATAAGTAAGTTGACTCGAAACATGGTTGTTTTCAGAACTTTTTTATGGCTATTGAACCCTGCAGTGTATATTATACAGTACTATATCCTTGTTGCTTCATAATATAATTGCTACATAATACATTACTCCAGTACTGTAAACCTTGCATATTAAAAGGATAGTCATTTCGTATTAATTAATTAATGATAATGATACTAGTGATGAGCGAGTATACTCGTTGCTCGGGTTTTCCAGAACATGCTCGGGTGATCTCCGAGTATTTGTTAGTGCTGAGAGATTTAGTTTTTGTCAATGCAGCTGCATGATTTTCGGCTGCTAGACAGCTTGAATACATGTGAGGATTCTCTAGCAACCAGGCAACCCCCACATGTACTCAGGCTGTCTAGCAGACGTAAATCATGCAGCTGCATTGACAAAAACTAAATCTCCGAGCACTAACAAATACTCGGAGACCACCCGAGCAACGAGTATACTCGCTCATCACTAGTCTATACTCATTTTTCCAAAAGCTTAGATGTATTTTAAACTAAATGACATACATCCACTATAATTAAATGGAAAATTAAAAGTTGTGGATTTTATGACCATTTATATATGCATTTACCCTGTAGCTTTGTTTTTTTACATGGCCTTGGAACTTCTGAGCTAATAATTTTTATTAGATAATGAAAAATAAGTTTAACTTTTGTGCCCAGTTCTCCTGATGATTCTAGTTTGTTCAGCGAAACATGTCAGGCAGACACATGTATAACTGTTAAATAGCATCCATAAGTGTTAGGCCTCGTTCATGCATACATCTCAGTTTTGAATTTTCAAAAACATTCCATTTTTCTTTGGTGCAGTAATTAATTTTTTCATTTGCATTCCTTGTGTTAGTGCCATCTGTGTGTCATCCATTTCTCTTGTATGCAAAAATGGAGATTTCCCAAGCTACCTGTGAAAAATTGACAGCACACGAGTGCCAATTTTTGGACTTTTTCAGTTGAATGAAGTTTTGTCCTTAAAATGGACCAGAGCAGGATATGTCTGACCGTCGGTCTGGTGATGGAGTCTAGCAGGGCAACAGTAGCAGGCTGTATTTTATTCTCGTTAGCTTAGTAAGCGATAATATTAATTGAGCATTAGCAGTGGGCCTTGTGGCTAAGCGCAAAACACTGAGGTGTTTCTTTTAAATATCAGTATTGTGCATTCTGAAAGGATTCTTTAAGAATTTATAAATGCTAAGCTCAATTCTCTTGTACCAACGCAAAGGACAAGTCAAAAGGTGGCAGAAGAGCTTTTAGCAGCTTCTAGCCCAGCTGATCTAACAATCACTAATAGTCTGTAAGATGGCTTTTGTACTATACTTAACCGTGTAACTGGTGCCCGGTATAAACCTTATCTATGAACAAGTATAATACTTAGCAGCCACCCTCTCCCATGAGGTATAGGTGCATGAGTGACTTTATTATTGCATTGCAAGTGCGTGCATCCTCCCCATATAACATTATGGCTACACATGCTGCTGCTCTTGTATCAGTAAGTATGGCCTCATTCTGTGATTTTTAACTCTCTTAATACAGAACACAATAGCTATCCTTATAACCCTGCATAAAACACAAATTACATGTGTTAAATGAAAAATGTACCTAAACTGCACTCAAAGTTACTAGATCTACACATGAAAATGTTGCAATAATACATGTACAAAACCAATGACATACTATTCCGTATACTGTAATTGAGCCAGATCCTCTGATCAGGTGATGAACTCACCATATGTTCCCTTTCAGAAAATGTCAGTGCTATTGCTTCATGGCATTACATGAAAAAAAATTGATGCGTCTGGCAAAAGTGTGCTGTCACAGCAGCTTTGACCTGGTGAGACGCGCGTCATGGGGATGGTAGCATTTAATCACAGCGCCGTGTTTAGCATTCAAAAACATTGAGTTGATTCATAAATTTCACCTGCAGTGAAAGCAGAAAGAACACAACTGAGGCCACCACTAACAGAGGCAGAACACTTTCATCGATAGTGTTTGTTATTCTCTCTACTGGGTTGGAGATTTTGAAGTCACCACGCACTGAGTGTTTTTCTTTGGTTTATAGATTTCTGTGCTGATGTTGTCTTTGTAAGATTGACTTAAGTTCCATCTGAAATCTACTATTTGAAGAGCAAAAATAGTAATGTTGACCTGATGGGAAAGCCGCATCCTTGTGTTTTCCTTTGCATGAGAACGAATTTCGAGTTAACTTTATGCTCTTTTTGTTTAGTGAATATTAATGCATTCCTGGATGAAATTGTAAAATTATAAGGTCTTTTTATTTTATTTTCCAAACCACTAAAATGTGCATAGACCCTATAGAGTAATACAGAGTCCCATGAGTCTGTAGGCACTACATTTGCCACCATATGGTGCCGCCATACGGCACTGCATTAGAGATATTGTTCCCTAGAAGCTATGCTTCTAGGAGAACTCAGATGTTATACAGAGTGACAATAAACCCATAAGTCTTTAGTGTTTTAAATACAGATATTGGAATTTCATCCCATAATATCACATGACATTATCCCTTTTACAATAAAACTCATTGTCCTTACAGGTACTTTTATAGTAATCGAATATGTTAAATAATGATAACTCTGAAGTGTATTGTAATTGGTCGATTGTTGGTGGAACACCAAGGATCCAATAATTGGACAATCATCGTTATCATGGATGGCAAGACCACATGACTCTAAAAGTAATAAGAGATCCAAAAAGTGGGTAACTCAATGTGTATATCTACTGTGCCCTACAATGGAGAAAGTCACCCTTAATCCTTTTACCCCCAAGAGTGTTTTGCATGTTAATGACCGGGCCAATTTTTACAATTCTGACCACTGTCCCTTTATGAGGTTATAACTCTGGAATGCTTCCATGGATCCCAGTGATTGTGGCATTGTTTCCTCATGACATATTGTACTTCATGATAGTGGTAAAATTTCTCTGATATGACTTGTGTTTATTTGTGAAAAAAAATGGAAATTTAGCGAAAATTTTGAAAATGTCGCAATTTTCCAACTTTGAATTTTCATGCCCTTATATCACAGAGATATGTCACACAAAATACTTAATAAGTAACATTTCCCACATGTCTACTTTACATCAGCACCATTTTGGAACCAAAATCTATTTTTGTTAGGAAGTTATAAGGGTTAAAAGTTAAACAGCGATTTCTCATTTTTACAACACCATTTTTTTTAAGGGACCGCATCACATTTGAAGTCCCTTTGAGGGGTCTATATGATATAAAATACCAAAAAGTGACACCATTCTAAAACCTGCACCACATAAGGTGCTCAAAGCCACATTCAAGAAGTTTATTAACCCATCAGGTGCTTCACAGGAATTTTTGGAATGTTTAAAAAAATGAACATTTAACTTTTTTTGACAAAAAATTTACTTCAGATCCAATTTGTTTCAAGGGTAACAGGAGAAATTGAAACCCAAAAGTTATTGTACAATTTGTCCTGAGTACGCTGAAACCCCATATATGCAGCTAAACCACTGTTTGGGCGCACGGCAGAGCTCGGAAGGGGAAGAGCACAGTTTGATTTTTCAATCCAAAATTATCTGGAATTGAGATCGGACACCATGTCGCATTTGGAGAGCCCCTGATGTGCCTAAACAGTGGAACCTCCCCACAAGTGACACCATTTTGGAAAGTAGGCCCCCTAAGGAACGTATGTAGATGTGTGGTGAGCACTTTGAACCACAAGTGCTTCACAGAAGTTTATAATGTAGAGCCGTAAAAGTAAAAAATATTTTTTCCACAAAAATGATATTTTGGCCTCCAATTTTTTATTTTCCCAAGGGTGACAGGAGAAATTGGACTACAAAAGTTGTTGTACAATTTGTCCTGAGTATGCTGATACCCCATATGAGGGGTAAACCACTGTTTAGGCACATGGCAGAGCTCAGAAGGGAAGGAGCACCGTTTGACTTTTTCAACGCAGAATTGGCTGGAATTGAGATCAGACGCCATGTCGCGCTTGGAGAGCCCCTGATGTGCCTAAACAGTGGAAACCCCCCAATTCTAACTCCAACCCTATACCCAACATACCCCTAACTCTAATCCCAACCCTAACCATAACCCTAACCGCAAACATAACCCTAACACACCCCTAACCCTAATCCCAACCCTAATCCTAACCCTAACCCTAATCCCAACCGTAACCGTAATCCTAACTTTAGCCCCAAATCTAACCCTAACTTTAGCCCCAACCTTAACCCTAACTTTAGCCCCAACCCTAACCCTAACTTTAGCCCCAACCCTAACTTTAGCCCTAAATCTAGCACTAACCCTAATGGGAAAATGGAAATAAATACTTTTTTATTTTATTTTTACCTAACTAAGGGGGTGATAAAGGGGGGTTTGATTTACTATTTATAGCAGGTTTTTATAGCTGGTGTTTCTGTTTGGCAGCTTTTTATTGCAATGTATCACCACATTTTCAGAGCTATAATTTTTCCATATTTTGGCCCACAGAGTCATGTGAAGTCTTGTTTTTTGCTGGATGAGTTAATGTTTTTATGGGTACCATTTACGAGCACATGACATTTTTTTATCGCTTTTTATTCCAATTTTTGTGAGGCAGAATGAACAAAAAGCAACAATTCATGAATTTATTTTTTTTTTTTGGGGGGGGGCGTTTATACCGTTCCTTGTGTGGTAAAATTGATAAAGCCATTTTATTCTTTGGGTCAGTACAAAGACAGCGATACCTCCTTTATATTTTTTTATGTTTTGGCACTTTTATATAATAAAAACTATTTTATCTAAAAAATAATTATTTTTGCATCACTTTATTTTGAGAGCTATAACTTTTTTATTTTTCCGGTGATAAAGCTATAGGGTGGCTTGTTTTTTGCAGGACAAGATGATATTTTCAGCGGTACCACGTTTATTTATATCCGTCTTTTTGATTGTGTGTTATTCCACGTTTTGTTCGGTGGTATAATGATAAACCATTTTTTTGCCTTGTTTTTTGGGGGCTGGCAGCTCCCTTTGCAATTGTGGACCAATGACATCTCAGATGTGCACAGTGGGAGACATGTCTGGAGATGCTGAAGGTCATAGTAGCACCTTCAGGCCATACAGACTGCTTGCAGTAGCACAAGCAACATGCGGTTTTCTGTTGTGTTAAAAAATGGCTTTTATTACACTTTGAAGAAATGACCATACCATTGGTTCCACCACCAAATCAATGCAATTCTGTATTATCAGTGTACATGGAATAAAGACTAGAAAAGCCCAACTACCTTACAGTTTGCGACCCTACAACTTAATACTGGATAAGAGACCTTTGTGACATTCCCTCATTAATGGCCTCTTTATGGCGCTGCCAATGTAGTTTCCAGACCAATCTCTGATTTTCATTAAGCCAAAGACAAAAGCGAGACTCCCCAATAAAGTAAATATATATCATTGCAGGCTGTAGTGTGAGGTCAATAGAATATCTGTAGCTGAACGTCCAGCTTATAGCCCAAATTCGTGCAGATGCCTTTTGATGGTTTATGCAGACAATGGCACTTTAGGCTTGGTGTTTGATAGCCAATTTCCCTTGAAGTAAAGAATAGATCATGCTTTGTACAAAAAAAAAAGAGCATGAACCGCACATCCCAAAATTATACGTTGATCTAAAGCCGTTAGGCAAAAATTTATATACTGAACATGAGGTTTTCAGTTTAACATTCTGATCAGACTGTATGAAGCCCACTGCCACTTCACGTCAAACCTCGTAGTGGGTTCTATCGCCCTAACGGAGCGGAGCCATGCGGCGACCACCGCCACCGCGGCCACGCACCAGCAGGGCGGACGGCCTGTTGCCCCACAGCACCCATGCTGCAAAACTGAGCCCCCATGACTCCAGACCGCGCCGCCCCACCAGCACCAAGCCCCAGCAACAATGGCCGCCACACAGCACCAGCACCAAAATGAAAGGAGCATTGAAACTCACCTTCCTCCAGCTCTTCAGCGAGAGCCAAAATGGGCTAGACCCCTTACTTTGCAGTCTCCTGCTAATTAAAATCACCTGTGCCAAATGGGAGGAGTGCTGGTCCAAGAAAGACAAGAACATGCTTTGTACAAAAAGAAAAAAAAGAGCATGAACCGCACATCCCAAAATCATACGTTGATCTAAAGCCATTAGGCAAAAATTTATATACTGAACATGAGGTTTTCAGTTTAACATTCTGATCATACTGTATGAAGCCCACTGCCACTTCACGGCAAACCTCGTAGTGGGTCCTATCGCCCTAACGGAGCGGAGCCATGCGGCGACCACCGCCACCATGGCCACGCACCAGCAGGGCGGACGGCCGGTTGCCCCACAGCACCCATGCTGCAAAACTGAGCCCCCATGACTCCAGACCGCGCCGCCCCACCAGCACCAAGCCACAGCAACAATGGCCGCCACACAGCACCAGCACCAAAATGAAAGGAGCATTGAAACTCACCTTCCTCCAGCTCTTCAGTGAGAGCCAAAATGGGCTAGACCCCTTACTTTGCAGTCTCCTGCTAATTAAAATCACCTGTGCCAAATGGGAGAAGTGCTGGTCCAAGAAAGACAAGAACATGCTTTGTACAAAAAGAAAAAAAAGAGCATGAACCGCACATCCCAAAATCATACGTTGATCTAAAGCCGCTAGGCAAAAATTTATATACTGAACATGAGGTTTTCAGTTTAACATTCTGATCAGACTGTATGAAGCCCACTGCCACTTCACGGCAAACCTCGTAGTGAAGAATAGATCATGTTATAGTCAATTTCAGGGTTAATTCCATGACTTTTTCCTTTTGATGCTGCAATTTCAATGTTGAGGAGTGTATTTGATTAAGTCTATAGTCTAAGTCTTCTTTTGCAATCTTTAGCTTACCTGTAATGCAATTGAATGTCCTTTTACTGTTGTGTCTGAGTGGCTGTTATCGGAGAATCAGGGAAGACTTCCAGTTATGCATCTTCTTTAGACCATCAATAACACAATAAAACATCTGAGCTTTTGAAGTAGTTTCCTGCAAGCCTCTGCCTGACTAATGACCTTTAGTCATAGCCCTCTGTTCTGCTGTCAATATTAAGTTAGATAAACATCTGTTATATCTGATATTCTATCTTTTTAAACTGTGCAGTAAATGTTCAGGGACCCATTCAGTCAATCATGAGCAGATGCTCATGGGAAATAGTTCATTTAAGTTTGTCCCAAATTTACATTTTTCCAAAAAATTAAGGGAATACAAATTACACATTGGATCTCAATCAATAAAAGATTCAAGTGAATCAAGTGAATACTAAAATAAACAGAGTAATTTGTTGAGAATAAAAATGATGACTCAATGGTTGATAAAAAGCAATATTATCAACCAGGAAAGGTTTCTAATTACCATATTTTTCGGACTACAAGATGCAACAGACCATGAGACGCATCCCAAATTTAGAGGAGCAATATTGGAAAAAAATAATTTTTAATGTGAAAATAGGGGTCTGTCTTATAGAATGATTTAAGCTTACTGGGAAGGGGGCGGTGGTGGAAAGGGGTCACAGGGAGACAGGGTCACTGATGCAGGAAACCAGCGGGGGCAGGAGTGGGACGATGCTGCTGGTTGTGGATTGGGGAGATGAGGTGTCCCGATGGTGGATGTCATTTTGAGGGATTTTGGCATTTCTCCTCCTGTACTACTCACAAAGGAACAGGTGCTATTTGTGAAGCTGAGTTGATGTTTTTCTTTGGCTCTGATCATCTACTTGCGTAATGACCGATGTCCTGGTATCTGCTCTATGCCCTTGAGAATGTGTTGGGAGACACATCAAGCCTTCTTGTGATGGCATATATGCAGGGTCAGACTGGCCATTTGGCAATTCTGGCAAATGCCAGAAGGGCCGGTCTGGTTGTGGGCTGCCTTGTGTGCTACGTTGTTAACAGAATCAATGTTCTCAAGACACCCATACTGTTAACAGTTGTGACGGAGCACAAAGCTGGTCACTCTGTCACTTACCTCAGCATGCCGTGGGTATAATTAGAAATATTGGTCTTGTAGTAAATCTTCCTTTCCTCCATCCAGGGTAATATTAGTAATATATCCCATCTGGTTATTGGGGATGGGGACACCATGAGCCTGTGTGATTTCAAATGCAAGGGCTGAATTTCATCCCCAGTCCGTACCTGCATATATGCATGCACCATTCTGGATGAGCTAGACCAGAGGTCCCCAACTCCAGTCCTCAAGGCCCACCAACAGGTCTTGTTTTCAGGATTTCCTTAGTCTTGCCCAGGTAATAATTGCATCACCTGTGCAATGCAAAGGAAATCCTGAAAACATGACCTGTTGGTGGGCCTTGAGGACTGGAGTTGGGGACCTCTGAGCTAGACTACCTGATCAACCTGAATGGACTGCATTTACTGCCTCATATTACCAGTAGGTACAAAGAAGCCAAGGGAAAAATTAGAGAAGAACCTGGAGGGATAAGGAGAGAATAATTATTTGTGGCCACCACCTGAAAAACTATTCCCTTTTATGGGTTGTTTTGTTGTTGACTCTCTAGTGTACCTGTTGTCACTTTCATTACAACCCAAACAGGTAAAAATTCTCAATCACTGATGCTTCCTAAATGGACAGATTGATATTTCTGACGTCTAACTGACTTGCAGTTATACTGCAAATTGCCTCTTCAGAGAGGAAGAGGACTTGAACTCTACAGTGCCACCTGTTTTAAGCAGCAATCCTACAAGTCACTATCCACCAACCCTTTAATGAGTCTTGCACTATGGCTTAAGATAAAAGCCAAATCAGAATCTCGATTTGCAGACAAGGTGTTTTGGGCTATTGGCCCTCGCCAGTGCAAAGTATTAGAACTCATTGGGCTAGGTGAGAGGCTCTGGGCTGAGGCTTAAGGGGTAACATTTTTCCTTGTGGAGAGTGACATACCGGCTCTGTCAGGCACGGGAAAGATCCAACTTTGAAAAATTTGACCTCAAAAGTTAAATTTGCGATAAATATTCCACATAAAAACTAATACCAAGAAGTAGGAACACTGCCTAATAATAGTTAGGTGATGCACTGTGGCCAAAATGTAGAATTTAAATACATAGGCAAAAAGTAAAATGTGTGTAACTATGTTTATCTTTTTTCACTTTCTTAATTTTCTTTTGGGGGGAAATTTTTGGTTTAAAATTATCTCTCTCTTAACACAAAATGCCTATCTCCAAATAAAGAGGTTGCTATGAAGGACTGTCAAAGAAAGTAATTTACTGCAACAGCCAGCAGTATTGTGATGATGCCTATATTTGTTAAATGCGACTATTCAAGAAGTTAGTTTTTTTACATTGTCTTTATTGTGTTTCAGTTTTTTTAATTTTTGCATTTTTTTTTAAATATTGATCATTTCTCTCTTTTATCCAAACTGAAGTGTAATGTAAGGAAACCAAAAATGCTAGGTTGTGAAGTTACTACATGTAGTTTCATGACTGGAAATGAACATGTGGCAACAGTGGGCAGAATGGTTGAGGGGTATATAGTGTTTAAAGTAGACAAGGCTGAAAAAAATAGAGAGAAACCTTTTATGTAAAAGTTGGAAAAAAGTAAAACCACTACAACATGTCTACATGCCTTTACAAAATAGGATGAGACTACAAAATCGACGTAGAATTACGTGTTCAGGATGCTTAATTCTGGTGGTGTGCGTATATGTATAATATTATTTTAATCAACACACTCATTAGTAGGTAGAGAGATGTGTTTAAGAGTCAGAATTATGGAGACTTTTCTTTAAAAAATTTAAAATTTGGTTTGCGCGTCCCAATTACAGAAATTACATTTTAAGTGACACAAAAGTTTTCAGTTTGGATTTAGTTGCACAATTAGCAATGAGAGGCTTCATACTGGCCCTCTTTGCTTGGACTGTGTGAAAAAAATGGAAAAAAAAATGGAAACAAATGCATGATTGACTTTCGGGGAGTTTCTTGGTCATGGACCCAAAATTTCAATGTTTTGTTCATCGAGTCATTTAGTTATTACTTTTGTCTTGTGACATGGTGTTCTATCATGCTTTAAAAAACATTGTATCTCACCAAATTGCCCTTCCATCATTGGGAGAAGTTGCTCTTGAAGGTTCCATTCAAAAATGTGCACGTGTATCTAGGAGAATTGATGCTATTGTGAAGATAAAGGGTGGATACACCAAATATTGTTTTCATATAGATTGTTCATTTGCTCATTCGGTTTACTTTTTTTTTTTACGAATAACATATTAATAGTTGTATTTTTTTAAAACACTCTTAGTTTGTAGCATACAGTATTTCCACCCCTCTCTAAAACAGGACTACATACACTTTTGCTATATATATTTAAGAGTTCGGTAACAGCATGTTTCACAGTGCTGTAATGTATCAGTAATTTACTTTGTTAAGTGCATCATCGGTCCTTTAAAAAATCTTATTTTTCAACATTTTTGAGAATGCAAAGTTGGAAACTGAAAACAAACCTGTAAAATGACACCCTGTTGTGAAAGTGTCCAGTGAGCTGATAACACTATTTTCTGCTCCATCTGAGGCATCTGCTTACTATGAACTTGCCCTGAGGACATCTGCTTCACACTAGGAAAGGTACAGCGCCTAAGCCACAATTCCCATCTGCCACAAGGAAATTAATTGTTGTATTTTGTTGCTGCGATTCCCCAGGTGAGATAAGTTACATAAAATTGGTATAAATCATTTTTACACTTAGAAATCTAAGGTATTTTTTTGTCTCCCCCTGTTTTATTAGCACTATTATTGGAGATGTGGAGACCCTGTTAACTTAATTGTTTTGCTTCCTTGTAATTTGTCTTTTTGTGAGTTAGGCCTCATTCAGATGTCAGTGATTTTTATCATACAGAGAACACAGATTTGGTAACTGTTTCAGTTTCTCCATCAGTGATGTTCTGGTATTCAAAACAGGAATGGTTAATCTCCTCTCCCTTGTTAGAACTGAACATTACAAGACTGGCACATGGAATGGCATCCGTATACTGTCTGTGATTTTCACAAAGCCAGAGTTGTATGGATGATTTTGAGCCTTGATTTTGATAAAAAACAGACATGTCTGATTTTTTTTAATGCACACTGTCCAAAAAAAGTATAGACGTGTGAACAGCTCCATAGATTATAAGTACAGTGTGTGTTGTATCCGCGAACATGTATATGAAATACATGTTTCTGAATGAGGCTTTTTACCGTGGCATGAAAAATGTGGGCATCACTGGTCAAAATTACTGTTATTGTGAACAGCTAAGCAATTTGAAGGTGAAATTATCTCTAAAAGGGATAAACTTAAAGATGACACATTTCCTTTGCATTTTAGGCAATATATATATATATATATATATATAATATATATATATATATATATATATATATATATATATATATTTATTTTAAATTTTAAAAAGTATAAAAAGGAAAATGTGCCAATGCAAATGTTTGGGCACCCTGCATGGTTAGTTCCTAGTAGCATCCCCTTTTGAAAGTATCACAGCTTGTAAACACTTTTTGTAGCCAACTAAGAGTCTTTCAACTCTTGTTTGAGGGATTTTTATCCATTTTCCTTGGAAAATTCTTCCAGTTCTGTGAGATATCTGGGTCGTCTTGCATGCACTGCTATGTTTAGGTTTAGTCACAGATTTTCAATGATGTCCGGATCAGAGGACTGTGAGGGACATTGTAAAACCTTTAGCTTGCACCTTTTGAGGTAGTCTATTGTGGGTTTTGACATGTGTTTATGATCATTATCCTTTTGTAGAAGCCATCCTCTTTTCAACTTCAGCTTTTTACAGAAGGTGTTATGTTTGCATCAAGAATTTGTTGAAATTTCATTGAATCCATTCTTCCCTCTACCTGTGAAATGTTCCCCGTTCCATTGGTTGCAACACAACCCTAAAGAATGATTGGCCCACCCCCATGCTTAATGGTTGTCAAGATGTTCTTTTCTGAAATTCTGTGCCCTTTTTTCTCCACACATACCTTAAATCATTGTGGCCAAAGAGTTCTATTTAACCTCATTGGTCCACAGGACTTGTTTCCAAAATGTATCAGGCTGGTTTAGATGGTGTTTTCGAGAGGTTTTCTTCTGATTACTCCCTCCATAAAGGCCAGATTTGTGCAGATGTCTTTGAACAGGAGAACAATCTACCACAACTCCAGAGTCTGCTGAATCTTTCTGGAGGTCTTTTACCATCAAATGGGCATTCTGATTTGCCTCTCTAGAAAATCTATGAGCATCTTTCACTGAAATTTAGCTTGGTCTTCCAGACTTGACCTCCACTGTTCCTATTAGGCTTCTTTCACTCTTCTGTCGGTACGGGGCCGTCACAAAGCGTCTCGTGACTAACAGTGGTGATTTTTTGCACAACGTGGGCAGCGGACGCAGTGTTTCGACACGTCTGCTGCCCATTGTGAAGTTCCAGGGAGGAGGGGTGGAGTTCTGGCCACGTCTGCGCAGTTCAAAATGCAGGACGCGACGTATGAAAAAACATTCCCTTGAACGTTTTTTCGCTACGACGGTCTGCCAAATACCGATGCATCCAGTGCACAACGTACGGAACCTGTGTCCATACGTCGCGATGCGTTGGTAATACAAGTCTATGGAGAAAAAAACGCATCCTGTGGGCAACTTTGCAGGATGCGTTCTTTCTCCAAAACGACGCATTGCGACGGAGGCCAAATGACGGAAGTGTGAAAGAAGCCTTAACTGCCATTTCTTAATTACATTTGAACTGAGGAAAAGTAAACTTGAAAATATTTTGCTATCTTTACATAACCTTCTCCTACATTGTGGGCCTCTGCCATTGTCTTTTTCAGAGTGCTACGCAGCTCCTTAGAAGAACCCATGGATGCTATTTTTTAGTTAGCAAAGCCTGTTTTTTTTTTTAAAGCCAGGAAATTTGCATCACCTGGCTTTTCCTAACAATGATAGTGAACAATACACAACCGTAACAGGATAATTAAGGTCTGAAACCTTGGTCAAAGTTATCTGAGCACACAAATCTCCAAGTGTGCCCAAACTTTAGCATCGGCCCATTTTCCTTTTGTAATTGTTAAAATGTAAAACAATGACAATATATATTTTTTTTTTCCAAAATGCAAAGATAATGTGTCATCTTTAACTTTAGCCCTCTTAAAGATCATTTGATCTTCAACTTGCTTAACTGTTCACATTAACAGTAATTTTGACCAGGGGTATCCAAACCTTTACATGCCACTGTAAATATTAAACCGATGTCTCATCATTTTATTATTATTTCAATAATATAAGTACACATACTGTTGTATTTGTATTGAGATTATAAATATCAAAACATGGAACTTGGACATAGTTTTTTTCAGGATCTTTGACCAAAATATTTTTCCTTCCAAATCCAAATGAAAGGAGAAACTTTCATGTTTATTATCGTAAGACATCAAAGGGTAGTGTAAAACTATATGGCATAATTGCAATTTCAGGTGACTTTTGGGGATAAGTTATAATGTGTGTACGCGAGGAATCACACTATTTCTTACCATCCTATCAGCTGTATTCTGCATTCTAACAGTTCTCCCTTTTTACTAGTAGCCTCAGCATTTTCTCCTTGTGCCTCCCTGATATTGTTTCTTTTTGGCATTTCCTTTCTTCCCTCTCCTTAGAGTTTAACAGGCGAAAGGTGCCATTTGATTCTTTACTGCAGACAGATATGTAGATATATTTGAGAAAGACCGTACTTTGAAAAAAATAGAGTATGAGCACAGGTAGCATGTATCAGATGCTGGCTGCATGATTTCAGAAATATGTTTTACTCTGAAACGCTGCAGCATTTCAGAGACAGACATAGTTTAATAGATGCAGATGACTGAGCCACACCAGAGACTAGTTACAGAGAAGCCATCGTGGGCCCGCCTTTCAGACTAGTCTCCCGTTAAACATATGGCTGAAATCAAGCAGCCAGCATCTGACACATCCTTCCCTTCAGTTGGCAGCATGTCTCACCTATTAGGTTCCCTGTAAACTTGTACTTTTGATTTATAAAAACACTAATTCCGTGTTTTTGCTTTTTCCTACCTTTTTTCTGAGAGCCATAACTATTTTAGTTTTGAATTCGAGGGCTTGCTTTTTGCAGGACAAGTTGTGGTAAAATGAATGACAACATTGATTTTACTGAATAAAGGTGGACAAAATTCCAGATGCAGTGAAATTCTGAATTTTTTCGTTTTGCTTTTATGACATTTATTGAGATAAAAATTACCTGGCAATGTGGTTCTTCAGGTCAATACCACTATGGTGTTTTTTTTTTTTTTACATATTTTAGTAATTTAATAAATTATGAACTTTAACAAAAAAAAATTGGTTTGTGCTGTTATTTTCTGAGACCCGAAACAATTATATGTTTCTGTTGATGTAGCTCTTAGTTGTTTTGCGTGGCGAGCTGACATTTTTATTGGTAACATGTTTGGGGTATCTACAAAGGTTTTTATTGACTTTTTGGAGATAGGTGCAGTGACAAAATGACAGCAATTCATTTTTTTCTTTATGTTTACCATAAGGGTTGGTTAATTTTATACTTACACAACTCTGACTTTTACTGATGCAACAATACCAAATATGTTAATTTTTTAAAATTTCTTTATTGGCAATATGTTGGCAGAATATGAACTATTGCATGAATACTTTAATGTTTAGATTTTTCATGTGACTAAGGCTACGTTCACATTTGCGTTGTGCGCCGCTGTGTCGGCGACGCAACGCACAACGCAAATAAAAATGCACCAAAACGCATGCAAAAACGCTGCGTTTTGCGACGCATGCGTAGTTTTTTGCCGAAATTTTGATGCAAAAAAATGCAACTTGTTGCGTTTTCTTTGCCCGACGCTTGCGGCAAAAAACACGCATGCGTTGCACAACGTAGCACAACGCATGTCCATGCGCCCCCCATGTTAAATATAGGGGCACATGACGCATGCGTTGCCGCTGCGTTTCCCGACGCTGCGTCGGGAAACGCTAATGTGAACGTAGCCTAACTTAATTTTTTTTTAAATCCAAAATCTAGTAATTTTCACCTTGGCAGGTAAAGTTTTTAATTGTTTTTTTAATTAATTTTAATTCTTAAGTATGACTTTTTAGCAGTCATAAGAGATGATCATATAGATTTTTATTCCGCCACAAATCGTTTTGTTGTTTTTTTAAATATTTGCCATACTTGGTTACTTTGAATTTGAACAATCCACAAATCATTCAGCTGCGGCAATGAAAACTAAATCTCCGAGCACTAAAAAATACTCGGAGGACGCGAGGTAACGAGTATATTTGCTCATCACTAATTATGCATCAAATACGTGAGCTGTGTGCGCCATTTTGAAGAATTTGGTGCAAAAAACATTGGGAAATACCACAAGACAAAAAAATAAAAATGACTTTTAAATCAGTAAAAGTAAATCTTATTTCTATAAAAAATCTTTTACATTTTTCATTTTTGATGGAGAAATATTTGATTAAATCATTAATGTGTATTTTTTGACAATATAATCACTGTGCTGCTTATGCAGAGCTGATAAGAGTGCTTCAAGAAAAACTGTTTTTTTGTTATTTAAAGAAAGATACTCTTGACACATATAAGATTGCCTACTTATCACAGTTTGATGAAGCTTTTGAAATTAGCCTCCTGTAGATGGCTTTTGACTTCTTAGATTTGTAATCATAAATGTAGAAAATGAGAGCTCAACATTTGATGTACAATAGCACCCGATTTAAATCAAACAATGTTAGTTGGAAGTCCAATCCTATATCAGTTGGATTGCAGCATGTATTGTCATACTATAAAAAACATATTTTAAAAAAAGTATTTACTTTCTAATGCTATTGAATACTTACTCTATGCCTATAATTCTGCAAATATCCTCTTCAAATAGGAAGACAACAGGAAGTCTAGTACAAACTATTGGAGGTAGCAATACAAAACGACAATATCGACCCTTTAAAGAGCCCTGCAGTGTTACTTAGGGTATGAAGCCAAACCAGAAATTCTATTTACAGATGACTTGATGCTCTTCTGATTTTCATGCTCGGCACTGATGAGGGACAAAAACCTTAAAACATCTGCATGGAGTTTTTTGGAACGGCTCTTTAAATAGTAGACATTAGCTTTAAGGATTGCTACGTACAGTAGAGGGTACTAAAGTTCTTGTCCCTCTTTTCTTTTAGCTAATTGTTGATCAGTCTTTGCAAAGTTATGAATAGTGTTGAGTAGTGTTGAGCGATACCTTCCGATATCGGAAAGTATCGGTATCGGATAGGATCGGCCGATATTCAAAAAATATCGGATATCGCCGATACCGATACCCGATCCCAATGCAAGTCAATGGGACCAAAATATCGGAATTAAAATAAACCCTTTCTTGCCTTGTAGGTTCATTCTACATGAAGGAAAACAACTAAGAATAATGCCGGATGTATTTGGGGAGGTGGCGGAGACATTAAAGTCATAGAGGTTTATCCCAATCAAATAGAATAGCATGTTTTTTGTTTTTTTTTAAGACGTTCGGAGTGACAAAGATATTGACTATGTAATTTTTTTTTTTTATTTTGTCAGATATTGATGTTTCACTATTCCACGCCCTTCCCCTTCTTTTTTTTCTTTTTTTTTTTTCTTTTCCCACACTTTCATCTTCATCATCATCAGCATCTTTGACATCAACTTCTTCTTCACCTTATTCATCTTCTTCTTCATCCTTTACCTTTTTTTTTTTTTTTTTTTTATTACATTCTTCATATTCATTTTATTCAACTATTATTATTCTTCCTATTCTACATGTTCTTTTTATTCCACTGTTATTATTCTTCCTATTCTACTTCTTCATCATATTCTCATTTGTGACAGGCATTCCCGTAGTTGTTATCTATAAAAGTTGGAAGATTACACCTTCCGTTCTGCCAGTCACAAAAGTTACATTTGTCCGCGTTCAGTTTGGCCTGCAGCATCAGGCTTTATCCAGGGGCACCACGAGGAGGAACGGACTCACCCCCATACACTGCTTAGTCTTCTTCTGCATATAATTTAGATAATATCTTTTGCTCTGATATTAAGTCTTATGCTTAATGTTCTTCTGCTCTTTGTTCTGCAGCCTCTTGTTCTTCTGCTTCTCGGTCTTCCATGTCGTCGTCTCCAGGGTCGTCGTCTCCAGTGTCGTCATCTCCGCCGTCGTCGTCTCAGCCGTCGTCGTCTCCGCCGTCGTCGTCTCTGCCGTCGTCGTCGTCGTCATCGGGGTGGTCTTCCGGGTCGTCGTCGTCGTCATCGGGGTGGTCTTCCGGGTCGTCGACTTTAGGGTCTTCAACTTGGAAATGTAGCAGAAGGTACAAGAAGGCTGAGAAAATGCCAAGAACCAGCTGATGGAACTGGAACTCGGATGGCTACCCGAAGGTTCAAGAGCCTATGGAACTACCGAGGACCAGCTGACGTTACTGGAACCCGGTTACTAAGCAGGAGGTACCCGTGCTAAAAAGCACTACCAAGGACCGCCTGACGTTGGCGGAACTCGGATACCCAGAAGGAGGCACCTAAGCCAAAGGCTCTGCCCGGAACCAGCTGACGGTACTAGAACCAGGATGGGGAGCAGAAGGTACAAGAGCAAAAGACACTGCCGAGAACCAGCTGACGGTACTGGAACCCGGATGGGTAGCCGAAGGTCCAAGAGCCAATGGAACTACCGAGGACCAGCTGACGTTACTGGAACCCGGTTACTAAGCAGGAGGTACCCGTGCCCGAAAGCACCACCAAGGACCACCTGACGTTGGTGGAACTTGGATACCCAGAAGGAGGCACCTAAGCCAAAGGCTCTGCCCGGAACCAGCTGACGGTACTGGAACCAGGATGGGGAGCAGAAGGTACAAGAGCAAAAGACAATGCCGAGAACCAGCTGACGGTGCTGGAACCAGGTGGTGGACCTGAAGGTCCACAGGAGAGGAGAGAACAGCTAGGCCGCGAGGGAGCCGCAGTTACCGAACCCCAACAGTCCTACAGGGGGAGCTGGGCCTACTGGCACTACAGAACCAGCCTTGACTACCACTTCACGCAGCCCACATAGGAAGCTCCTAAACTGGAGGCACCCTGGAGTTGGCTAACCCGACCGCACCACGACGGGGCAAGCATAGGCGTCTCAGTGAGCTTGACACAACCCGGAAACAGCTGACGGTGCTGAAACCAGGCTTGGCACGAGGGAGTACCTGTGTCAAGAACACTGCCGAGAACCAGCTGGCGGTGCTGGAACCCAGATGCGTTGCCCCAGTGTGCAAGAGCCAATGGCACGACCGAGGACCAGCTGGCGGTGCTGGAACCCGGTTACTAAGCTGTAGGTGCCCGCGCTTAAAAGCACTACCAAGGACCGCCTGACGTTGGCAGAACTCGGATACCCAGGAGGAGGCACCTAAGCCAAAGGCTCGGCCTGGAACCAGCTGACGGTGCTGGAACCAGGTGGTGGACCCGAAGGCCCACAGGAGAGGAGAGAACAGCTAGGCCGCGAGGCAGCCGCAGTTACCGAACCCCAACAGTCCTACAGGGGGAGCTGGGCCTACTGGCACTACAGAACCAGCCTTGACTGCCAGTTCACGCAGCCCACATAGGAAGCTCCTAAACTGGAGGCACCCTGCAGTTGGCTAACCCGACCGCACCACGACGGGGCAAGCATAGGCGTCTCAGTGAGCTTGACACAACCCGGAAACAGCTGGCGGTGCTGAAACCAGGCTTGGCACGAGGGAGTACCTGTGTCAAGAACACTGCCAAGAACCAGCTGGCGGTGCTGGAACCCAGATGCGTTGCCCCAGTGTGCAAGAGCCAATGGCACGACCGAGGACCAGCTGGCGGTGCTGGAACCCGGTTACTAAGCTGTAGGTGCCCGCGCTTAAAAGCACTACCAAGGACCGCCTGACGTTGGCGGAACTCGGATACCCAGGAGGAGGCACCTAAGCCAAAGGCTCGGCCTGGAACCAGCTGACGGTGCTGGAACCAGGTGGTGGACCCGAAGGCCCACAGGAGAGGAGAGAACAGCTAGGCCGCGAGGCAGCCGCAGTTACCGAACCCCAACAGTCCTACAGGGGGAGCTGGGCCTACTGGCACTACAGAACCAGCCTTGACTGCCAGTTCACGCAGCCCACATAGGAAGCTCCTAAACTGGAGGCACCCTGGAGTTGGCTAACCCGACCGCACCACGACGGGGCAAGCATAGGCGTCTCAGTGAGCTTGACACAACCCGGAAACAGCTGGCGGTGCTGAAACCAGGCTTGGCACGAGGGAGTACCTGTGTCAAGAACACTGCCGAGAACCAGCTGGCGGTGCTGGAACCCAGATGCGTTGCCCCAGTGTGCAAGAGCCAATGGCACGACCGAGGACCAGCTGGCGGTGCTGGAACCCGGTTACTAAGCTGTAGGTGCCCGCGCTTAAAAGCACTACCAAGGACCGCCTGACGTTGGCGGAACTCGGATACCCAGGAGGAGGCACCTAAGCCAAAGGCTCGGCCTGGAACCAGCTGACGGTGCTGGAACCAGGTGGTGGACCCGAAGGCCCACAGGAGAGGAGAGAACAGCTAGGCCGCGAGGCAGCCGCAGTTACCGAACCCCAACAGTCCTACAGGGGGAGCTGGGCCTACTGGCACTACAGAACCAGCCTTGACTGCCAGTTCACGCAGCCCACATAGGAAGCTCCTAAACTGGAGGCACCCTGGAGTTGGCTAACCCGACCGCACCACGACGGGGCAAGCATAGGCGTCTCAGTGAGCTTGACACAACCCGGAAACAGCTGGCGGTGCTGAAACCAGGCTTGGCACGAGGGAGTACCTGTGTCAAGAACACTGCCGAGAACCAGCTGGCGGTGCTGGAACCCAGATGCGTTGCCCCAGTGTGCAAGAGCCAATGGCACGACCGAGGACCAGCTGGCGGTGCTGGAACCCGGTTACTAAGCTGTAGGTGCCCGCGCTTAAAAGCACTACCAAGGACCGCCTGACGTTGGCGGAACTCGGATACCCAGGAGGAGGCACCTAAGCCAAAGGCTCGGCCTGGAACCAGCTGACGGTGCTGGAACCAGGTGGTGGACCCGAAGGCCCACAGGAGAGGAGAGAACAGCTAGGCCGCGAGGCAGCCGCAGTTACCGAACCCCAACAGTCCTACAGGGGGAGCTGGGCCTACTGGCACTACAGAACCAGCCTTGACTGCCAGTTCACGCAGCCCACATAGGAAGCTCCTAAACTGGAGGCACCCTGGAGTTGGCTAACCCGACCGCACCACGACGGGGCAAGCATAGGCGTCTCAGTGAGCTTGACACAACCCGGAAACAGCTGGCGGTGCTGAAACCAGGCTTGGCACGAGGGAGTACCTGTGTCAAGAACACTGCCGAGAACCAGCTGGCGGTGCTGGAACCCAGATGCGTTGCCCCAGTGTGCAAGAGCCAATGGCACGACCGAGGACCAGCTGGCGGTGCTGGAACCCGGTTACTAAGCTGTAGGTGCCCGCGCTTAAAAGCACTACCAAGGACCGCCTGACGTTGGCGGAACTCGGATACCCAGGAGGAGGCACCTAAGCCAAAGGCTCGGCCTGGAACCAGCTGACGGTGCTGGAACCAGGTGGTGGACCCGAAGGCCCACAGGAGAGGAGAGAACAGCTAGGCCTCGAGGCAGCTGCAGTTACCGAACCCCAACAGTCCTACAGGGGGAGCTGGGCCTACTGGCACTACAGAACCAGCCTTGACTGCCAGTTCACGCAGCCCACATAGGAAGCTCCTAAACTGGAGGCACCCTGGAGTTGGCTAACCCGACCGCACCACGACGGGGCAAGCATAGGCGTCTCAGTGAGCTTGACACAACCCGGAAACAGCTGGCGGTGCTGAAACCAGGCTTGGCACGAGGGAGTACCTGTGTCAAGAACACTGCCGAGAACCAGCTGGCGGTGCTGGAACCCAGATGCGTTGCCCCAGTGTGCAAGAGCCAATGGCACGACCGAGGACCAGCTGGCGGTGCTGGAACCCGGTTACTAAGCTGTAGGTGCCCGCGCTTAAAAGCACTACCAAGGACCGCCTGACGTTGGCGGAACTCGGATACCCAGGAGGAGGCACCTAAGCCAAAGGCTCGGCCTGGAACCAGCTGACGGTGCTGGAACCAGGTGGTGGACCCGAAGGCCCACAGGAGAGGAGAGAACAGCTAGGCCGCGAGGCAGCCGCAGTTACCGAACCCCAACAGTCCTACAGGGGGAGCTGGGCCTACTGGCACTACAGAACCAGCCTTGACTGCCAGTTCACGCAGCCCACATAGGAAGCTCCTAAACTGGAGGCACCCTGGAGTTGGCTAACCCGACCGCACCACGACGGGGCAAGCATAGGCGTCTCAGTGAGCTTGACACAACCCGGAAACAGCTGGCGGTGCTGAAACCAGGCTTGGCACGAGGGAGTACCTGTGTCAAGAACACTGCCGAGAACCAGCTGGCGGTGCTGGAACCCAGATGCGTTGCCCCAGTGTGCAAGAGCCAATGGCACGACCGAGGACCAGCTGGCGGTGCTGGAACCCGGTTACTAAGCTGTAGGTGCCCGCGCTTAAAAGCACTACCAAGGACCGCCTGACGTTGGCGGAACTCGGATACCCAGGAGGAGGCACCTAAGCCAAAGGCTCGGCCTGGAACCAGCTGACGGTGCTGGAACCAGGTGGTGGACCCGAAGGCCCACAGGAGAGGAGAGAACAGCTAGGCCTCGAGGCAGCTGCAGTTACCGAACCCCAACAGTCCTACAGGGGGAGCTGGGCCTACTGGCACTACAGAACCAGCCTTGACTGCCAGTTCACGCAGCCCACATAGGAAGCTCCTAAACTGGAGGCACCCTGGAGTTGGCTAACCCGACCGCACCACGACGGGGCAAGCATAGGCGTCTCAGTGAGCTTGACACAACCTGGAAACAGCTGGCGGTGCTGAAACCAGGCTTGGCACGAGGGAGTACCTGTGTCAAGAACACTGCCGAGAACCAGCTGGCGGTGCTGGAACCCAGATGCGTTGCCCCAGTGTGCAAGAGCCAATGGCACGACCGAGGACCAGCTGGCGGTGCTGGAACCCGGTTACTAAGCTGTAGGTGCCCGCGCTTAAAAGCACTACCAAGGACCGCCTGACGTTGGCGGAACTCGGATACCCAGGAGGAGGCACCTAAGCCAAAGGCTCGGCCTGGAACCAGCTGACGGTGCTGGAACCAGGTGGTGGACCCGAAGGCCCACAGGAGAGGAGAGAACAGCTAGGCCGCGAGGCAGCCGCAGTTACCGAACCCCAACAGTCCTACAGGGGGAGCTGGGCCTACTGGCACTACAGAACCAGCCTTGACTGCCAGTTCACGCAGCCCACATAGGAAGCTCCTAAACTGGAGGCACCCTGGAGTTGGCTAACCCGACCGCACCACGACGGGGCAAGCATAGGCGTCTCAGTGAGCTTGACACAACCCGGAAACAGCTGGCGGTGCTGAAACCAGGCTTGGCACGAGGGAGTACCTGTGTCAAGAACACTGCCGAGAACCAGCTGGCGGTGCTGGAACCCAGATGCGTTGCCCCAGTGTGCAAGAGCCAATGGCACGACCGAGGACCAGCTGGCGGTGCTGGAACCCGGTTACTAAGCTGTAGGTGCCCGCGCTTAAAAGCACTATCAAGGACCGCCTGACGTTGGCGGAACTTGGATACCCAGGAGGAGGCACCTAAGCCAAAGGCTCGGCCTGGAACCAGCTGACGGTGTTGGAACCAGGTGGTGGACCCGAAGGCCCACAGGAGAGGAGAGAACAGCTAGGCCGCGAGGTAGCCGCAGTTACCGAACCCCAACAGTCCTACAGGGGGAGCTGGGCCTACTGGCACTACAGAACCAGCCTTGACTGCCAGTTCACGCAGCCCACATAGGAAGCTCCTAAACTGGAGGCACCCTGGAGTTGGCTAACCCGACCGCACCACGACGGGGCAAGCATAGGCGTCTCAGTGAGCTTGACACAACCCGGAAACAGCTGGCGGTGCTGAAACCAGGCTTGGCACGAGGGAGTACCTGTGTCAAGAACACTGCCGAGAACCAGCTGGCGGTGCTGGAACCCAGATGCGTTGCCCCAGTGTGCAAGAGCCAATGGCACGACCGAGGACCAGCTGGCGGTGCTGGAACCCGGTTACTAAGCTGTAGGTGCCCGCGCTTAAAAGCACTACCAAGGACCGCCTGACGTTGGCGGAACTCGGATACCCAGGAGGAGGCACCTAAGCCAAAGGCTCGGCCTGGAACCAGCTGACGGTGCTGGAACCAGGTGGTGGACCCGAAGGCCCACAGGAGAGGAGAGAACAGCTAGGCCGCGAGGCAGCCGCAGTTACCGAACCCCAACAGTCCTACAGGGGGAGCTGGGCCTACTGGCACTACAGAACCAGCCTTGACTGCCAGTTCACGCAGCCCACATAGGAAGCTCCTAAACTGGAGGCACCCTGGAGTTGGCTAACCCGACCGCACCACGACGGGGCAAGCATAAGCATCTCAGTGAGCTTGACACAACCCGGAAACAGCTGGCGGTGCTGAAACCAGGCTTGGCACGAGGGAGTACCTGTGTCAAGAACACTGCCGAGAACCAGCTGGCGGTGCTGGAACCCAGATGCGTTGCCCCAGTGTGCAAGAGCCAATGGCACGACCGAGGACCAGCTGGCGGTGCTGGAACCCGGTTACTAAGCTGTAGGTGCCCGTGCTTAAAAGCACTACCAAGGACCGCCTGACGTTGGCGGAACTCGGATACCCAGGAGGAGGCACCTAAGCCAAAGGCTCGGCCTGGAACCAGCTGACGGTGCTGGAACCAGGTGGTGGACCCGAAGGCCCACAGGAGAGGAGAGAACAGCTAGGCCGCGAGGCAGCCGCAGTTACCGAACCCCAACAGTCCTACAGGGGGAGCTGGGCCTACTGGCACTACAGAACCAGCCTTGACTGCCAGTTCACGCAGCCCACATAGGAAGCTCCTAAACTGGAGGCACCCTGGAGTTGGCTAACCCGACCGCACCACGACGGGGCAAGCATAGGCGTCTCAGTGAGCTTGATACAACCCGGAAACAGCTGGCGGTGCTGAAACCAGGCTTGGCACGAGGGAGTACCTGTGTCAAGAACACTGCCGAGAACCAGCTGGCGGTGCTGGAACCCAGATGCGTTGCCCCAGTGTGCAAGAGCCAATGGCACGACCGAGGACCAGCTGGCGGTGCTGGAACCCGGTTACTAAGCTGTAGGTGCCCGCGCTTAAAAGCACTACCAAGGACCGCCTGACGTTGGCGGAACTCGGATACCCAGGAGGAGGCACCTAAGCCAAAGGCTCGGCCTGGAACCAGCTGATGGTGCTGGAACCAGGTGGTGGACCCCAAGGCCCACAGGAGAGGAGAGAACAGCTAGGCCGCGAGGCAGCCGCAGTTACCGAACCCCAACAGTCCTACAGGGGGAGCTGGGCCTACTGGCACTACAGAACCAGCCTTGACTACCAATTCATGCAGCCCACATAGGAAGCTCCTAAACTGGAGGCACCCTGGAGTTGGCTAACCCGACCGCAGCACGACGGGGCAAGCATAGGCGTCTCAGTGAGCTTGATACAACCCGGAAACAGCTGGCGGTGCTGAAACCAGGCTTGGCACGAGGGAGTACCTGTGTCAAGAACACTGCCGAGAACCAGCTGGCGGTGCTGGAACCCAGATGCGTTGCCCCAGTGTGCAAGAGCCAATGGCACGACCGAGGACCAGCTGGCGGTGCTGGAACCCGGTTACTAAGCTGTAGGTGCCCGCACTTAAAAGCACTACCAAGGACCGCCTGACGTTGGCGGAACTCGGATACCCAGGAGGAGGCACCTAAGCCAAAGGCTCGGCCTGGAACCAGCTGACGGTGCTGGAACCAGGTGGTGGACCCGAAGGCCCACAGGAGAGGAGAGAACAGCTAGGCCGCGAGGCAGCCGCAGTTACCGAACCCCAACAGTCCTACAGGGGGAGCTGGGCCTACTGGCACTACAGAACCAGCCTTGACTACCAATTCATGCAGCCCACATAGGAAGCTCCTAAACTGGAGGCACCCTGGAGTTGGCTAACCTGACCGCAACACGACGGGGCAAGCATAGGCGTCTCAGCGAGTTTGACACAACCCGGAAACAGCTGACGGTGCTGAAACCAGGTTTGGCACGAGGGAGTACCTGTGACAAAAACACTGCCGAGAACCAGCTGGCAGTGCTGGAACCCAGATGCGTTGCCTATTAAAGATTGTCTTCCTAGAGCCCCAACTAGCGGTGCTGGAGCAAAGGGTAAGCAGGGGGAGCAGAGTGTAGGCCGAAGCCTGCACTGGAGGCAGCTTTGTGTTAGCGTTGCGTTTGCAGGACACTTTGCCGGCTACACAGTGTGGGAACAGCTGGCGTTGCTGAACCCCACTAATACAATGGTGGGTGTTTTTCTCTGTGCAGCTAGCACTTGCGGGCAAAAACTAGCGATGTTAGAGCCCGTGGTGAAGCAGGAGGAGGAGGAGAGGAGCAGAGTGTAGGCCGAAGCCTAGTTGAACCAATTTCAAAGGAAACCTTTAACCCCCCCTCAGGTGTTACAAAGTACAAGAGACACACCTTGTGCAGTATTAATGCTGCACAAGTGAAAGGTTGCTTATTAATTTGTCTACTTGCACACGCTGAATGAAAGACATACACAATTTAGCCCATTCTACAGTCAAACTGTAGTGGATGCGTGACTTGGCTTTTTAAGGAGACGCAGCACAGGTGTCCCAAATAACGCCTTGGTGCTTGGCGCAGCTTCCTGAGCGTTGTTATTTGCTGTACAGGAGTCTGCACTCTTGTGTTATCCCTTGGCAAAGCCCTGTTAGAGCTGCCCGTCTTATGACCTCATTTCATGTTGGCCGGTGCGGTTAACGATGGCCATAAATCCCAGACCCACAGTGCCTTTTCATAAAGTCACACTGCGGTGCTGGGATTCGTGGCCTTGAGCAGTAAATATTTTGGCCGCTCACACACGTCCTTACACCTGCTTCAGACTGGGCGGCCTCTGCTGATCCCTTCTCGCATGCCGCGGCCATGAGGCTGCACAGTCTGAAGAAGGCGGAAGGAGATGAGTTAAGACAGGCGAAGATATGCACTGCTCGTGCCCATCAATCACACCCTCGCAGTCAAAATAAGTAAGACAACGAGGAGCATTGTTTCAGGCAGGGCGGACGCACAGGCGCAACAAGCCAACCAATGATGTCAGAAGACGGGAAGCGCTACCAAGGGGGGTGCTGCGTATCATTAGAGAGGAAAGTCACACCTCAGGGACAGTGGAATGGTCTCAATGAGACACATTTTGTACGTGTTGAGTTCCACGTGGGCAAGGAGAAAAAGTCAGCCACCTTGTACAAATGCAGCAGTACTGCTGTACAAGGTGGCTGTTATACATAGAAACACCTGGGGGGGTGGGGCCAGGTTCCCTTTAATTTCAGTTCATGTGCCTGCGTGGCGTTTGCAGGTCACGTTGCCGGCTACACAGCAGGGGAACAGCTGGCGGTGCTGAACCCCACTAACACATTGGCTGGTGTTTTTCTCTGTGCAGCTAGCACTTCCGGGCAGAAACTGGAGGTGTTTGAGCCCAGGGTCAGCAGGAGGAGGAGAGGAGCAGAGTGTAGGCCGAAGCCTGCACTGGTGGCAGCTTTTGGTCAGTTGTGCCAGCGTGGCTTGTGCTGGACACGATGCCGGCTACACAGCGGGGGAACAGCTGGCGGTGCTGAACCCCACTAACACATTGGCTGGTGTTTTTCTCTGTGCAGCTAGCACTTCCAGGCTACAACTGGCGGTGTTATAGCCCAGGGTCAGCAGGAGGAGGAGAGGAGCAGAGTGTAGGCCGAAGCCTAGTTGAACCAATTTCAAAGGTAACCTTTAACCCCCCCTCAGGTGTTGCAAGGTACAAGAGCCACACCTTGAACTGCATTAATGATGCACAAGTCAAAGGTTGCTCTCTTAATTTTGCTCCTTGCACACGCTGAATAAAACACGTACACTATTTAGCCCATTATACTGTCAAACAGTAGTGGAGGCGTGACTTGTCTTTTTAAGGAGACGCAGCACAGGTGTACAAATTTACACCTAGGTGCTGGGCGCAGATTCCTTACCGTTGTTATTTGCAGTACAGGAAACTGCGCTCTTGTGTTATCCCTTGGCAATACCCTGTTAGTGCAGGCCGTCTCATGACCTCATTTCATGTTGGCCGGTGCGGTTAACGATGGCCATAAATCCCAGACCCACAGTGCCTTTTCCTAAAGTCACACTGCGGTGCTGGGATTCGTGGCCTTGTGCAGTAAATATGTTCGCCGCTCACACATGTCCTTACACCTGCTTCAGACTGGGCGGCCTCAGCTGATCCCTTATCGCATGCCGCGGCCATGAGGCCGCACAGTCAGAAGAAGGCGGAAGGAGGGGAGTGAAGACAGGGGAACATATGCACTGCTCGTGCCCATCAATCACACCCTCGCAGTCAAAATATATGAGACAACGAGGGGCGTTGTGTCGGGCAGGGCGGACGCACAGGCACAGCCAGCCAACCAATGATGTCAGAAGACGGGAAGCGCTAACAATGGGGGTGCTGCGTGTCATTAGAAAGGAAAGTCACACCTCAGGGACAGTGGAATGGTCTCTAATGAGACACATTTTGTACATGTTGAGTTCCACGTGGGCAAGGAGAAAAAGTCAGCCACCTTGTACAAATGCAGCAGTACTGCTGTACAAGGTGGCTGTTATACATAGAAACACCTGGGGGTGGGGGGCAGGCTCCCTTCAATTTCAGTTCATGCGCCTGCGTGGCGTTTGCAGGACACGTTGCCGGCTACACAGCAGGGGAACAGCTGGCGGTGCTGAACCCCACTAACACATTGACTGGTGTTTTTCTCTGTGCAGCTAGCACTTCCGGGCAGAAACTGGAGGTGTTTGAGCCCAGGGTCAGCAGGAGGAGGAGAGGAGCAGAGTGTAGGCCGAAGCCTGCACTGGTGGCAGCTTTTGGTGAGTTGTGCCAGCGTGGCTTGTGCTGGACACGATGCCGGCTACACAGCGGGGGAACAGCTGGCGGTGCTGAACCCCACTGACACAATGGTGGGTGTTTTTCTCTGTGCAGCTAGCATGTCCGGGCAGAAACTGGCGGTGTTTGAGCCCAGGGTCAGCAGGAGGAGGAGAGGAGCAGAGTGTAGGCCGAAGCCTGCACTGGTGGCAGCTTTTGGTCAGTTGTGCCAGCGTGGCTTGTGCTGGACACGATGCCGACTACACAGCGGGGGAACAGCTGGCGATGCTGAACCCCACTAACACATTGACTGGTGTTTTTCTCTGTGCAGCTAGCAGTTCCGGGCAAAAACTAGCGGTGTTTGAGCCCAGGGTCAGCAGGAGGAGGAGAGGAGCAGAGTGTAGGCCGAAGCCTGCACTGGTGGCAGCTTTTGGTCAGTTGTGCCAGCGTGGCTTGTGCTGGACACGATGCCGGCTACACAGCGGGGGAACAGCTGGCGGTGCTGAACCCCACTGACACAATGGTGGGTGTTTTTCTCTGTGCAGCTAGCATGTCCGGGCAGAAACTGGCGGTGTTTGAGCCCAGGGTCAGCAGGAGGAGGAGAGGAACAGAGTGTAGGCCGAAGCCTGCACTGGTGGCAGCTTTTGGTCAGTTGTGCCAGCGTGGCTTGTGCTGGACACGATGCCGACTACACAGCAGGGGAACAGCTGGCGGTGCTGAAACCCACTAACACATTGACTGGTGTTTTTCTCTGTGCAGCTAGCAGTTCCGGGCAAAAACTAGCGGTGTTTGAGCCCAGGGTCAGCAGGAGAGGAGCAGAGTGTAGGCCGAAGCCTAGCTGAACCAATTTCAAAGGTTACCTTTAACCCCCCCTCAGGTGTTGCAAGGTACAAGAGCCACACCTTGTGCAGCATTAATGCTGCACAAGTAAAAGGTTGCTCTATTTAATTTGCTCCTTGCACACGCTGAATAAAACACGTACACTATTTAGCCCACTATACTGTCAAACAGTAGTGGAGGCGTGACTTGTCTTTTTAAGGAGATGCAGCACAGGTGTCAAAATTTACACCTAGCTGCTGGGCGCAGATTCCTGAGCGTTGTTATTTGCTGTACAGGAGTCTGCGCTATTGTGATCCCTTGGTCATGCGCTGTGAGCGCTTCCTGTCTTCTGACCTCATTTCATGTCGGCCGTTGCGGTTAGCGATGGACATGAATCCCAGACCCACAGTGTGTTTTCAAAAAATCACACTGCGTGGCTGGGATTCGTGGCCTTGTGCAGTAAATATGTTTGACACTCACACATGTCCTTACACCTGCTTCAGACTGGGCGGCCTCATCTGATCCCTTATCGCCTGCCGCGGCCATGAGGACACCCAGTCTGAAGAAGGCGGAAGGAGATGAGTGAACACAGGCAAACATATGCACTGCACATGCCCATCAATCACACCCTCGCTGTCCAAAAAAATAAGACACCGAGGGGCGTTGTTTCGAGCAGGGCAGACGCACAGGCGCAGCCAGCTAACCAATGATGTCAAAAGACGGGCAGCGCTAACAAGGGTGGTGCTCCGTATCATTAGAAAGGAAAGTCACACCTCAGGGACAGTGGAATGGTCTCTAATGAGACACATTTTGTACGTGTTGAGTTCCACGTGGGCAAGGAGAAAAAGTCAGCCACCATGTACAAATGCAGCAGTACTGCTGTACAAGGTGGCTGTTATACATAGAAACACCTGGGGGTGGGGGGCAGGCTCCCTTCAATTTCAGTTCATGTGCCTGCGTGGCGTTTGCAGGTCACGTTACAAGCTACACAGCAGGGGAACAGCTGGCGTTGCTGAACCCCACTGACACATTGACTGGTGTTTTTCTCTGTGCAGCTCGCATGTCCGGGCAAAAACTGGCGGTGTTAGAGCCCAGGGTCAGCAGGAGGAGGAGAGGAGCAATGTGTAGGCCGAAGCCTGCACTGGTGGAAGCTTTTGGTCGGTTGTGCCAGCGTGGCTTGTGCTGGACAAGATGCAAGCTACACAGCAGGGGAACAGCTGGCGTTGCTGAACCCCACTGACACATTGACTGGTGTTTTTCTCTGTGCAGCTCGCATGTCCGGGCAAAAACTGGCGGTGTTAGAGCCCAGGGTCAGCAGGAGGAGGAGAGGAGCAATGTGTAGGCCGAAGCCTGCACTGGTGGCAGCTTTTGGTCGGTTGTGCCAGCGTGGCTTGTGCTGGACACGATGCAAGCTACACAGCAGGGGAACAGCTGGCGTTGCTGAACCCCACTGACACATTGACTGGTGTTTTTCTCTGTGCAGATCGCATGTCCGGGCAAAAACTGGCGGTGTTAGAGCCCAGGGTCAGCAGGAGGAGGAGAGGAGCAGAGTGTAGGCCGAAGCCTAGTTGAACCAATTTCAAAGGTTACCTTTAACCCCCCCTCAGGTGTTGCAAGGTACAAGAGCCACACCTTGTGCAGCATTAATGCTGCACAAGTAAAAGGTTGCTCTATTTAGTTTGCTCCTTGCACACGCTGAATAAAACACGTACACTATTTAGCCCATTATACTGTCAAACAGTTGTGGAGGCGTGACTTGTCTTTTTAAGGAGACGCAGCACAGGTGTCAAAATTTGCACCTAGGTACTGGGCGCAGATTCCTGAGCGTTGTTATTTGCTGTACAGGAGTCTGCGCTATTGTGATCCCTTGGCCATGCGCTGTGAGCGCTTCCTGTCTTCTGACCTCATTTCATGTCGGCCGTTGCGGTTAGCGATGGACATGAATCCCAGACCCACAGTGTTTTCAAAAAATCGCACTGCGTGGCTGGGATTCGTGGCCTTGTGCAGTAAATAGGTTTGCCGCTCACACATGTCCTTACACCTGCTTCAGACTGGGCGGCCTCAGCTGATCCCTTATCGCCTACCACGGCCAGGAGGCCGCACAGTCTGAAGAAGGCGGAAGGAGATGAGTTAAGACAGGCGAACATATGCACTGCTCGTGCCCATAAACCACACCCTCGATGACAAAATAAATATGACAACGAGGGGCGTTGTTTCTAGCAGGGCGGATGCACAGGCGCAGCCAGCTAACCATGATGACAAAAGACGGGAAACGCTACCAAGGGGGGTGCTGCGTATCATTAGAAAGGAAAGTCACACCTCAGGGACAGTGGAATGGTCTCAATGAGACACATTTTGTACGTGTTGAGTTCCACGTGGGCAAGGAGAAAAAGTCAGCCACCTTGTACAAATGCAGCAGTACTGCTGTACAAGGTGGCTGTTATACATAGAAACACCTGGGGGGGTGGGGCCAGGTTCCCTTTAATTTCAGTTCATGTGCCTGCGTGGCGTTTGCAGGTCACGTTGCCGGCTACACAGCAGGGGAACAGCTGGCGGTGCTGAACCCCACTAACACATTGGCTGGTGTTTTTCTCTGTGCAGCTAGCACTTCCGGGCAGAAACTGGAGGTGTTTGAGCCCAGGGTCAGCAGGAGGAGGAGAGGAGCAGAGTGTAGGCCGAAGCCTGCACTGGTGGCAGCTTTTGGTCAGTTGTGCCAGCGTGGCTTGTGCTGGACACGATGCCGGCTACACAGCGGGGGAACAGCTGGCGGTGCTGAACCCCACTAACACATTGGCTGGTGTTTTTCTCTGTGCAGCTAGCACTTCCAGGCTACAACTGGCGGTGTTATAGCCCAGGGTCAGCAGGAGGAGGAGAGGAGCAGAGTGTAGGCCGAAGCCTAGTTGAACCAATTTCAAAGGTAACCTTTAACCCCCCCTCAGGTGTTGCAAGGTACAAGAGCCACACCTTGAACTGCATTAATGATGCACAAGTCAAAGGTTGCTCTCTTAATTTTGCTCCTTGCACACGCTGAATAAAACACGTACACTATTTAGCCCATTATACTGTCAAACAGTAGTGGAGGCGTGACTTGTCTTTTTAAGGAGACGCAGCACAGGTGTACAAATTTACACCTAGGTGCTGGGCGCAGATTCCTTACCGTTGTTATTTGCAGTACAGGAAACTGCGCTCTTGTGTTATCCCTTGGCAATACCCTGTTAGTGCAGGCCGTCTCATGACCTCATTTCATGTTGGCCGGTGCGGTTAACGATGGCCATAAATCCCAGACCCACAGTGCCTTTTCCTAAAGTCACACTGCGGTGCTGGGATTCGTGGCCTTGTGCAGTAAATATGTTCGCCGCTCACACATGTCCTTACACCTGCTTCAGACTGGGCGGCCTCAGCTGATCCCTTATCGCATGCCGCGGCCATGAGGCCGCACAGTCAGAAGAAGGCGGAAGGAGGGGAGTGAAGACAGGGGAACATATGCACTGCTCGTGCCCATCAATCACACCCTCGCAGTCAAAATATATGAGACAACGAGGGGCGTTGTGTCGGGCAGGGCGGACGCACAGGCACAGCCAGCCAACCAATGATGTCAGAAGACGGGAAGCGCTAACAATGGGGGTGCTGCGTGTCATTAGAAAGGAAAGTCACACCTCAGGGACAGTGGAATGGTCTCTAATGAGACACATTTTGTACATGTTGAGTTCCACGTGGGCAAGGAGAAAAAGTCAGCCACCTTGTACAAATGCAGCAGTACTGCTGTACAAGGTGGCTGTTATACATAGAAACACCTGGGGGTGGGGGGCAGGCTCCCTTCAATTTCAGTTCATGCGCCTGCGTGGCGTTTGCAGGACACGTTGCCGGCTACACAGCAGGGGAACAGCTGGCGGTGCTGAACCCCACTAACACATTGGCTGGTGTTTTTCTCTGTGCAGCTAGCACTTCCGGGCAGAAACTGGAGGTGTTTGAGCCCAGGGTCAGCAGGAGGAGGAGAGGAGCAGAGTGTAGGCCGAAGCCTGCACTGGTGGCAGCTTTTGGTGAGTTGTGCCAGCGTGGCTTGTGCTGGACACGATGCCGGCTACACAGCGGGGGAACAGCTGGCGGTGCTGAACCCCACTGACACAATGGTGGGTGTTTTTCTCTGTGCAGCTAGCATGTCCGGGCAGAAACTGGCGGTGTTTGAGCCCAGGGTCAGCAGGAGGAGGAGAGGAGCAGAGTGTAGGCCGAAGCCTGCACTGGTGGCAGCTTTTGGTCAGTTGTGCCAGCGTGGCTTGTGCTGGACACGATGCCGACTACACAGCGGGGGAACAGCTGGCGATGCTGAACCCCACTAACACATTGACTGGTGTTTTTCTCTGTGCAGCTAGCAGTTCCGGGCAAAAACTAGCGGTGTTTGAGCCCAGGGTCAGCAGGAGGAGGAGAGGAGCAGAGTGTAGGCCGAAGCCTGCACTGGTGGCAGCTTTTGGTCAGTTGTGCCAGCGTGGCTTGTGCTGGACACGATGCCGGCTACACAGCGGGGGAACAGCTGGCGGTGCTGAACCCCACTGACACAATGGTGGGTGTTTTTCTCTGTGCAGCTAGCATGTCCGGGCAGAAACTGGCGGTGTTTGAGCCCAGGGTCAGCAGGAGGAGGAGAGGAACAGAGTGTAGGCCGAAGCCTGCACTGGTGGCAGCTTTTGGTCAGTTGTGCCAGCGTGGCTTGTGCTGGACACGATGCCGACTACACAGCAGGGGAACAGCTGGCGGTGCTGAAACCCACTAACACATTGACTGGTGTTTTTCTCTGTGCAGCTAGCAGTTCCGGGCAAAAACTAGCGGTGTTTGAGCCCAGGGTCAGCAGGAGAGGAGCAGAGTGTAGGCCGAAGCCTAGCTGAACCAATTTCAAAGGTTACCTTTAACCCCCCCTCAGGTGTTGCAAGGTACAAGAGCCACACCTTGTGCAGCATTAATGCTGCACAAGTAAAAGGTTGCTCTATTTAATTTGCTCCTTGCACACGCTGAATAAAACACGTACACTATTTAGCCCACTATACTGTCAAACAGTAGTGGAGGCGTGACTTGTCTTTTTAAGGAGATGCAGCACAGGTGTCAAAATTTACACCTAGCTGCTGGGCGCAGATTCCTGAGCGTTGTTATTTGCTGTACAGGAGTCTGCGCTATTGTGATCCCTTGGTCATGCGCTGTGAGCGCTTCCTGTCTTCTGACCTCATTTCATGTCGGCCGTTGCGGTTAGCGATGGACATGAATCCCAGACCCACAGTGTGTTTTCAAAAAATCACACTGCGTGGCTGGGATTCGTGGCCTTGTGCAGTAAATATGTTTGACACTCACACATGTCCTTACACCTGCTTCAGACTGGGCGGCCTCATCTGATCCCTTATCGCCTGCCGCGGCCATGAGGACACCCAGTCTGAAGAAGGCGGAAGGAGATGAGTGAACACAGGCAAACATATGCACTGCACATGCCCATCAATCACACCCTCGCTGTCCAAAAAAATAAGACACCGAGGGGCGTTGTTTCGAGCAGGGCAGACGCACAGGCGCAGCCAGCTAACCAATGATGTCAAAAGACGGGCAGCGCTAACAAGGGTGGTGCTCCGTATCATTAGAAAGGAAAGTCACACCTCAGGGACAGTGGAATGGTCTCTAATGAGACACATTTTGTACGTGTTGAGTTCCACGTGGGCAAGGAGAAAAAGTCAGCCACCATGTACAAATGCAGCAGTACTGCTGTACAAGGTGGCTGTTATACATAGAAACACCTGGGGGTGGGGGGCAGGCTCCCTTCAATTTCAGTTCATGTGCCTGCGTGGCGTTTGCAGGTCACGTTACAAGCTACACAGCAGGGGAACAGCTGGCGTTGCTGAACCCCACTGACACATTGACTGGTGTTTTTCTCTGTGCAGCTCGCATGTCCGGGCAAAAACTGGCGGTGTTAGAGCCCAGGGTCAGCAGGAGGAGGAGAGGAGCAATGTGTAGGCCGAAGCCTGCACTGGTGGAAGCTTTTGGTCGGTTGTGCCAGCGTGGCTTGTGCTGGACAAGATGCAAGCTACACAGCAGGGGAACAGCTGGCGTTGCTGAACCCCACTGACACATTGACTGGTGTTTTTCTCTGTGCAGCTCGCATGTCCGGGCAAAAACTGGCGGTGTTAGAGCCCAGGGTCAGCAGGAGGAGGAGAGGAGCAATGTGTAGGCCGAAGCCTGCACTGGTGGCAGCTTTTGGTCGGTTGTGCCAGCGTGGCTTGTGCTGGACACGATGCAAGCTACACAGCAGGGGAACAGCTGGCGTTGCTGAACCCCACTGACACATTGACTGGTGTTTTTCTCTGTGCAGATCGCATGTCCGGGCAAAAACTGGCGGTGTTAGAGCCCAGGGTCAGCAGGAGGAGGAGAGGAGCAGAGTGTAGGCCGAAGCCTAGTTGAACCAATTTCAAAGGTTACCTTTAACCCCCCCTCAGGTGTTGCAAGGTACAAGAGCCACACCTTGTGCAGCATTAATGCTGCACAAGTAAAAGGTTGCTCTATTTAGTTTGCTCCTTGCACACGCTGAATAAAACACGTACACTATTTAGCCCATTATACTGTCAAACAGTTGTGGAGGCGTGACTTGTCTTTTTAAGGAGACGCAGCACAGGTGTCAAAATTTGCACCTAGGTACTGGGCGCAGATTCCTGAGCGTTGTTATTTGCTGTACAGGAGTCTGCGCTATTGTGATCCCTTGGCCATGCGCTGTGAGCGCTTCCTGTCTTCTGACCTCATTTCATGTCGGCCGTTGCGGTTAGCGATGGACATGAATCCCAGACCCACAGTGTTTTCAAAAAATCGCACTGCGTGGCTGGGATTCGTGGCCTTGTGCAGTAAATAGGTTTGCCGCTCACACATGTCCTTACACCTGCTTCAGACTGGGCGGCCTCAGCTGATCCCTTATCGCCTACCACGGCCAGGAGGCCGCACAGTCTGAAGAAGGCGGAAGGAGATGAGTTAAGACAGGCGAACATATGCACTGCTCGTGCCCATAAACCACACCCTCGATGACAAAATAAATATGACAACGAGGGGCGTTGTTTCTAGCAGGGCGGATGCACAGGCGCAGCCAGCTAACCATGATGACAAAAGACGGGAAACGCTACCAAGGGGGGTGCTGCGTATCATTAGAAAGGAAAGTCACACCTCAGGGACAGTGGAATGGTCTCAATGAGACACATTTTGTACGTGTTGAGTTCCACGTGGGCAAGGAGAAAAAGTCAGCCACCTTGTACAAATGCAGCAGTACTGCTGTACTAGGTGGCTGTTATACATAGAAACACCTGGGGGGGTGGGGCCAGGTTCCCTTTAATTTCAGTTCATGTGCCTGCGTGGCGTTTGCAGGTCACGTTGCCGGCTACACAGCAGGGGAACAGCTGGCGTTGCTGAACCCCACTAACACATTGGCTGGTGTTTTTCTCTGTGCAGCTAGCACTTCCGGGCAGAAACTGGAGGTGTTTGAGCCCAGGGTCAGCAGGAGGAGGAGAGGAGCAGAGTGTAGGCCGAAGCCTGCACTGGTGGCAGCTTTTGTTCTGTTGTGCCAGCGTGGCTTGTGCTGGACACGTTGCCGACTACACAGCAGGGGAACAGCTGGCGGTGGTGAACCCCACTGACACATCACCTAGTGTTTTTTCTGTGTAGACAACACTTCCAGGTGGCAACTGACAGTGTTGAAACCCAGGGAATCAAAGAGGAGCAGAGTGTAGGCCGAAGCCTGCAGTGGAGCAAGTTGAAAGGGAACCTTTAACCCCCCCCCAGGCATTTGTTGCTGAAAGAGCCATCTTGTACAGCAGTAATACTGCACATGGAAAATGGTGGCTCCGAAAATTATGCTCCTTGCAAACGCTGAAGTACACACTCATATAATGTGTCCCCTCACACCGTCAAACCATCCTGGAAGTGGGACTTTCCTTTGTAATGTGACACAGCACAGCCGTCATTCCAACCCCCTTGGTGCCGGGCGCCACCTCCTCAACGTTTGGTTCTGTCACGGAGCCCGCGCTGTAATGTTATCCCTTGGCCATGCACAATTAGCGATGTCCGTCTTCTGACATCATGTAGGTGTCAGGCTGGCAGTGCCTGTGCGTCCAAGCCGCCCGAGATCCAACCTTGCAGTGTCATCTAATGTAGTCCCACTGCGGGCCAGGGATCCATGGGCATGCGCAGTGCATATCATCGCCTCTCACTCACCTCCTTCCTGCTTCTTCAGACTGTGCGGCGTCACGGCCGTGGCATGCTATTAGGGATCAGCTGACGCCGCCTTGTCTGAAGAAGCGTGAAGAAGGGGAGTGAGAGGCTAGTATATGCACTGCGCATGGCCATGGATACCAGGCCCACTGTGGGATCACATTAGACGACACTGCGAGGTGTGATTTCGGGCAGCGTGGACGCACAGGCGCAGCCAGGACGACAACAAATGATGTCAGAGGACGGGCAGCGCAAACTGTGCATGGCCAAGGGATAACATAACAGCGCAGGGTCCATGACTGAATCAAACAACGCTAAGGAGGCAGCGCACGGTGCCAAGGGGGTAGCAATGACGGCTGTGCTGCGTCACATTACAAAGGAAAGTCCCACCTCCGGGACGGTTGGACGGTGTGAGGGGACACATTACATGAGTGTGTAGTTCAGCGTTTGCAAGGAGCATAATTTCAAGAGCGACCTTTCCCTTGTGCAGTATTAGTGCTGCACATGGTGGCTCTTTCAGTAACAAACGCCTAGGGGGGGGGGGGACAGGTCCCCTTACATTTTAGTTGTGCCAGCGTGGCGGTCGCATGACACGTTGCCGGATACACAGCTGGGGATCAGCTGACGTTACTGAACCCCAATAACAGAGGAGCGACTGTTGACTGTGCACACAGCACTTCCAGGCACCAACTGGCGGTGTTAGAGCCCAGGGACAGCAGGAGGAGCAGATTGGAGGTATTGCCGCACACACAGCTGGGGATCAGCTGACGTTACTGAACCCCAATAACAGAGGAGCGACTGTTGACTGTGCACACAGCACTTCCAGGCACCAACTGGCGGTGTTAGAGCCCAGGGACAGCAGGAGGAGCAGATTGGAGGTATTGCCGCACACACAGCTGGGGATCAGCTGACGTTACTGAACCCCAATAACAGAGGAGCGACTGTTGACTGTGCACACAGCACTTCCAGGCACCAACTGGCGGTGTTAGAGCCCAGGGACAGCAGGAGGAGCAGATTGGAGGTATTGCCGCACACACAGCTGCGGATCAGCTGACGTTACTGAACCCCAATAACAGAGGAGCGACTGTTGATTGTGCAGACAGCACTTCCAGGCACCAACTGGCGGTGTTAGAGCCCAGGGACAGCAGGAGGAGCAGAGGAACAGAGTGTAGGCCGAAGCCTGATTGGAGCAAGTTGAAAGGGAACCTTTAACCCCCCCCCCAAGACGTTTGTAGCTGAAAGAGCCATCTTGTGCAGCACTAACGATGCAAAAGGAAAAGGTGGTTCTTTTAATTATGCTCCTTGCAAACACCGAAGTAAACACTAAAAATGTGTCCCCTTATACCGTTAAACCGTCCCGGAGGTGCGAATTTCCTTCGTAAAGGGACACAGCACAGCTGTCATTCCTATCCCCATGGTGCCGTGCGCTGCCTCCTCAGCGTTGTTTTAAGCTGTCACGGAGCCTGCGCTGTTCTGTTAGCCCTTGGCCATGCCCAATTAGCGCTGCCTGTCTTCTGACATAATTTGGTGTCAGGCTGTCACTGCCTGTGCGTCCACGCTGCTCCAGATCCCACCTCGCAGTCTCGTCCAACGTAATCCCACTGCAGGCCTTGGAACCATGGACATGCACAGTGCATATCCTCGACTCTCACTCCCCTCCTTCCCTCTTCTTCAGACTGTGCGGTGTCACGGCCGTGGCATGCTATTAGGGATCAGCTGACGGCGCACAGTCTAAAGAAGGCGGAGGGAAATGAGCGAGAGCCTGAGGGGAAGATATGCACTGCGCATGCCCATGGATCCCAGGCCCGCAGTGTGACTCAATCAGAAGACACAGCGAGGCGGGATCTCGGGCAGCGCGGCGGCCGCACAGGCGCAGCCAGCCTGACACCAAATTATGTCAGAAGACAGGCAGCGCAAATAGGGCATGCCCAAGGGATAACAGAACAGCGCAGGCTCCGTGACAGCTTAAAACAATGCTGAGGAGGCAGCGCATGGCACCAAGGGGGTAGGAATGACGGCTGTGCTGCGTCACATTGCGAAGGAAAGTCCCAGCTCCGGGACAGTATAACGGTATCAGTGAACACATTTTATAAGTGTTAAGTTCTGCGTGTGCAAGGAGCTAAAAAAAAAAGAGCTACCTTTTCCTTGTGCAGCATTACTGCTGCACAAGATGGCTCTTTCAGTAACAAACGACGGGGGGGGGGGGACAGGTTCCCTTACATTTAGGTTGTTGTGCCAGTGTGGCGGTCGCAGGACACATTGCCGGCTACACAGCTGGGGATCAGCTGATGTTACTGAAACCCAATAACACTGGGTCGTATGTTTTTACTGTGCAGCCTGCACTTCTGAGCCGCAACTGGCGGTGTTGGAGCCCAGGAATAGCAGTTCAGGTGGTAGAAAGATGAACACAGCAGGAGACCTGGATGACACCCAATTACTTAATCAGGCAGAGGAGTGGCAAATTCCTGCGAGATCCAGGCCTGGTTCATTTTCAGGAAAGTAAGCCGGTCAACGTTATCGGAGGATAGTCGCATGCGACGGTCTGTTAGTACACCACCTGCGGCACTAAAGACACATTCCGATAAGACACTAGCCGCAGGGCAAGCCAGCACCTCCAATGCATACTGGCTTAGCTCTGGCCATGTATCCAGCTTAGAGACCCAAAACTTGAACGGGGAAGAGCCGTCTGGGAGTACAGTAAGAGGGCAAGCCATGTAGTCTGTCACCATCTGACGGAACCGTTGCCTCCTGCTGACTGGAGCCGCCGGTGATGGTGTAGACATTTGGGGCGGGCACACAAAAGTGTGCCAGAGTTGTGCCATACTGGGCTTGCCTTGGGCAGAGGCACTGCTTCTGCTCCCTCTTTGGGCAGAGCCTCCCCCACTGCCTCGACGCACTGAGCTGCTTTGTAAAGCACTAGCAGCACTCCTCTCAGTTGGACAGGAGAAGATGATGGAATTCACCAGTGTGTCGTGGTACTCCCGCAATTTACGCTCCCGGGTCAACGCAGGGATGAGGTTTTGGACGTTGTCCCGGTAGGATCGAGGAGGGTGAACACCCAATAATCAGGCATGTTGAGAATGTGGTCGATGCGGCGGTCGTTTCTCAGGCACTGCAGCATGAAATCCACCATGTGCTGCAGAGTGCCAACTGGCCCAGAAACGCTGTCCCCTGCTTGAGACATGATCTCTGCCCGCTCGTCATCACCCCACCCTCGCTGTACACACTGACCACTGGACAATTGTGTCGCTCCCTCCTCTGGACGCAGCTCTTCCTCCTCCATTGACTCCTCCTCATCCTCCTCACAAATTGGCCCCTGCGTACCCCTTTGTGAGGAACCACGTGGCGCTGACTCTCCAGAAGCTGATGGAAAAGGTGACTCCTCATCCTCCACCTCTTCCACAACATCATTCCTTAACCCTTGCAAAGTTTGCTGAAGCAGGCAGATAAGGGGGACAGTCATGCTGACTAGTGCATCATCTGCACTTGCCATCCGCGTGGAATAATCAAAAGGACGCAAAACCTGGCAGACGTCCTTCATAGTGGCCCACTCTGTGGTTGTGAAGTCTGATCGGCGCTGACTGCGACTTCTTTGCGCCTGATGCAGCTGGTACTCCATAACTGCTTGCTGCTGCTCACACAACCGCTCCAACATATGTAACGTGGAATTCCACCGGGTAGGTAGGTCACATATGATGCGGTGTTCCGGAAGGAGGAATCGGCGCTGCAGAGCAGCAATGCGGGATCTGGCCAAGCTGGAACGCCGCAAGTGAGCACACTCTAGGCTGACCTTGTGCAGCAGGGCATCAAGATCCGGATAGTCCCTCAGAAAACTCTGCACAACCAAATTGAGCACATGTGCCAGACATGGGATGTGAGTGAGGTTGCCAAGGGCCAAAGCTACCACCAGATTTCGGCCATTGTCACACACTACCATGCCTGGCTGGAGATTCGCTGGCAGTAACCACACATCGCTCTCCTGCTTGATGGCATTCCAGAGCTCCTGCGCTGTGTGGCTTCGATGCCCCAATGAAACTAGTTTCAAGACGGCCTGCTGACGTTTGGCCACGTCTGTGCTCATGTCGGTCATAGGTAAACGTTCACGGGTCCATGTGGAGGTGGACTGTGACGGATCCTGCAGAGAGGAATCTGAGGAACTGGTGTAAGAGGAGGAGTCGATGCGTACAGACTGGATTCCTGCAATCCTTGGAGTGGGCAGGACACGTCCTGCGCCACTCGCACGATCTGTACCTGGCTCAACAACATTAACCCAATGGGCAGTGAGGGAAACATATTGCCCCTGTCCATGCTGACTGGTCCACGCATCGGTGGTGAGGTGGACCTTGCTACTGACGGCGTTCAGTAGCGCATGTTTTATGTTTGCCTCAACATGCCTGTGCAGGGCAGGGACAGCCTGCCTGCTGAAGTAAAAGCAGCTGGGCACCTTGTACTGTGGGACTGCCAATGCCATCAAGTCACCGAAGCTGTCAGTCTCCACCAGCCTGAACGAGAGCATTTCCAGGGACAACAGTTTGGCAATGCCTGCATTCAGAGCCTGTGCTCGGGGGTGGTTGGCCGAGAATGCCCGCCTTTTCTCCCATGCCTGTACTACCGATGGCTGTAGAGTAGACTGGGAGTGTGAGGATGACTGGGAAGGTGGTGCTGTGGGTGGAAATACACTAGGTCTCTGGACAACAGTGGAGGAAGAGGCAACACGAGATGAAGAGGTGGTAGCTGCCGCTGTTGGTTGGCCTACGTCTTCACTGTGTTTCTGTAACTCCACCGCGTGCCTGGTCCGCACATGTTTCCACATATTTGTGGTATTGAGGTTGCTGACACTTTTACCTCTTTTTACTTTCTGATGACACAGCTTGCATTTGACAAAACAAATGTCATCTGCAACTGTGTCAAAAAAGGACCAGGCACTGCAAGTCTTGGGAGCGCCCTTTTTGGCTTTGGAAAGAGACAGGCTCCTAACGGGTGCCAAAGTGGAGGCTACAGGCTCCGCAGTCTTCCCCCTCCCTCTCCCTCTTTGGCCCGTAAGGGGAAGCTCTTCCTCAGAGCTGCTCCCACCACCTTCCTGTTCCTCACGCCACGATGGGTCAAGGACCTCATCATCTCCACTACCCTCTGCCACCAACTGCTCCTCCTGGGTAGTCTCGGCAGCACAGTACGCATCAGAAAGCAGCACCTGAGTTTCATCATCAGATGCGTACTGCGCTGTGGTCACCGGAGGCACTGGCCCACCTGCCTCTTCAGAGTCAGAGAGAAAAAGCTGTTGGGCATCACTGCACACTGCCTCTTCTTCCATTTCTCCAATGCTGCTTGGCTGGCCCCCTGTTTCCAAGCCAAGAGATTCAGAGAACAGAAGTAGAGACGGCTCCTGTCCTGGGCTCTCTGACTGCCTGGCCAATTTGGCAGGTGGTGAAGAGACAGATGGCTGCTCTCCAGTGCTCTGTGCCTGAGAGGATGTGGCACTAACTGAAGTCGATGCCGAGGCGTTAGCTGCCATCCACCCGACAACGGCTTCAATTTGGTCTTCACGCAGCAGCGGTGCACGGCGCTCTCCGACAAAGCTGCGCATGAAGGACTGTTCCCTGCTGAAACTGAGTGACGACGAGTCACCGGCGCCCGCAGCAGGCACAGAATCACCACGTCCTCTCCCTGCTCCTCTCCCTGCTCCGCGCCCACGCCCACGTGCCTTACTCCCTGCCCTCTTCATCTTGGTTGACAGATAAAGATAAGCAGAAAAGTACTAAGGCCTTAGCGTGCTTATTCCTGAAATGCTCCTCCTAACAGGTGTAAGAAACACTAATGTTGTAAAGTGTGGACTAAACTTTATTATTTTTCAAATGTGGCCTACACAAGTGTTAAGTTGTGTTTGGTGAACTTTACTTTTTTTTGTGTGCAGATCGGGCTACAGAGCTAGTTTAAATCACACGGAGACCGTGCAGACAGCCGTAAACGGCGCTGCAAGGCCAAAAAACCCTCCTCTAGGTTATCCTATGTAGTGTTTTTCCACTATTTAGCTGGAGACGGGTGGAAAGACACTAATAGGAATTTTTTTTTTTTAATTTTAAACAGGCTGCACTATTTGAAAAAAAGGAAATTGTTTTTCAAGGTATGAGGCAGTAACGCACCCTGAGCTGAATCCAACCGGCTATAGCTGCACACAGACTACAGGGCGAGCTGCGCTCACACAGAGACCGTGCAGACAGCCGTAAACGGCGCTGCAAGGCCCAATAAACCCCCTCTAGGTTATCCTATGTAGTGTTTTTCCACTATTTAGCTGGAGACGGGTGGAAAAACACTAATAGGGAATTTTTTTTTAAATTTTTAAACAGGCTGCACTATTTGAAAAAAAGGAAAATTTTTCTCAAGGTATGAGCCAGTAACGAACCCTGAGCTGAATCCAACCGGCTATGGCTGCACACAGACTACAGGGCGAGCTGGGCTCACACGGAGACCGTGCAGACAGCCGTAAACGGCGCTGCAAGGCCCAAAAACCCCCCTCTAGGTTATCCTATGTAGTGTTTTTCCACAATTTAGCTGGAGACGGGTGGAAAAACACTAATAGGGAATTTTTTTAAAAATTTTTAAACAGGCTGCACTATTTGAAAGAAAGGAAAATTTTTCTCAAGGTATGAGCCAGTAACGAACCCTGAGCTGAATCCAACCGGCTATGGCTGCACACAGACTACAGGGCGAGCTGGGCTCACACGGAGACCGTGCAGACAGCCGTAAACGGCGCTGCAAGGCCCAAAAACCCCCCTCTAGGTTATCCTATGTAGTGTTTTTCCACAATTTAGCTGGAGACGGGTGGAAAAACACTAATAGGGAATTTTTTTTAAAATTTTTAAACAGGCTGCACTATTTGAAAGAAAGGAAAATTTTTCTCAAGGTATGAGCCAGTAACGAACCCTGAGCTGAATCCAACCGGCTATGGCTGCACACAGACTATAGGGCGAGCTGGGCTCACACGGAGACCGTGCAGACAGCCGTAAACGGCGCTGCAAGGCCCAAAAACCCCCCTCTAGGTTATCCTATGTAGTGTTTTTCCACAATTTAGCTGGAGACGGGTGGAAAAACACTAATAGGAAATTTGAGAAAAAATGTGCAGCAGGCTGCACTATGAGCAAAAAAGGACAACTGTGTGAGGCAGTGTGAACCCCCCCTGAGCTGAATACAACCGGGTATATGGCTGCACACAGACTACAGAGTGAGCTGCACACACACACACACACACACAGAGACCTTGCAGAACGCTGTTAAAACAGCGCTGCAAGGCAAGAGCAAGGTGAACAGTGAAGAACACACAGCGTTTTGCTAAATTAGCCTTTGGAAAGGAAAATAAAGCAATTAGCTAGCTCAACTGGCCCTCAGTTAGAACACAGCATCCTGTCCCTAACTGAAATCACAGCAGAGTGAGCGCAAAATGGCGGCAGCGTTTTTTATAGTGCAGAGTGACATCATTTCAGCAGCCAATCACAGCCTTGCCAGTACTTACATGCCCACCATGCTAAACAGGATGTGCCCACACTTCCAATCATTCCTCATTGGCTGCTGCGTTCTGTTTGAATTCTGGGAACTTCCGATTCCGGTATCCAATACGCAGGAAGTATCGGAATTCGGTATCGGAATTCCGATACCGCAAATATCGGCCGATACCCGATATTTGCGGTATCGGAATGCTCAACACTAGTGTTGAGCATTCCGATACTGCAAGTATCGGGTATTGGCCGATATTTGCTGTATCGGAATTCCGATACCGAGATCCGATATTTTTGTGATATCGGAAATCGGTATCGGAGTGTGCGGCGCATATGGTTCCAAGGGTCTGGAGGAGAGGAAACTCTCCTTCAGGCCCTGGGATCCATTTTAATATAAAAAATAAAGAATAAAAATAAAAAATATGGCTATACTCACCCCTCCGAAGAACCCTGGCTGTCACCGCTGCGAGCGTCCACCTCCGTTCCTGAGAATGTAGTGAGTGAAGGACCTTCGATGACGTCGCGGTCAGGTGAGCGGTCACGTGAGTGGTCCGCGTCGTCATCGAAGGTCACATTGGCATTCTTAAGGACGGAGGCGGATGCTTGCAGCGGTGACAGCCAGGGTTCTTCGGAGGGGTGAGTATAGCCATATTTTTTTTTTTTTATTCTTTATTTTTTACATTAATATGGATCCCAGCGCCTGAAGGAGAGTTTCCTCTGCTTCAGACCCTGGGAACTATCGAGGAATACCTTCCGATATTTGTGTCCCATTGACTTGTATTGGTATCGGAATTCGGTATCGGCGAGATACCGATACTTTCAAATATCGGAAAGTAGCGCTCAACACTAGTTATGAATCTTTGTAATTTACTCAATTACCTTAGCTTCCTTCCCTTTCTCTCAAACTCCATGCTAAAAGGGTTGTTAAAACCATCTTGTTTGTGTACTTATAGTAGCAGTTTTAAACTGTTGGTCTAGCAAATATCTGTGCTCCTATGTGAGCTTCTTTGCTCCCTCCCCATGGCTCAGACAAACAGAGTGTACAGTATGTAAATAGTGTCTGAGCATGGGGAAGGGTTGTAGTGAATTTCTTACCGAAGTACGGTTATTTGCTGCAGTTTGAAACAGCTATTCTAATTGCAAGAATAAGGTAGGTGATACAACTCTGTCATCAGAATTTTGAGAGAAATAAGTGACGTGCAAAACAGGATGCATGAAAGATTATAAGGATAATCACAAATATTCCACTTTGGAATTTTCCATCCATATTTAAAAAATAAAAATAGCTTGTTTTATACAACTTCTAGAGCAGGATGGGGAGAGTAATTTGGAAAAAAAATACCAATTTATTATGATTTTAGAGTCCCATTAAGTCAACTGAATAAAATCAGCTAGGAGCAAAGAGGTATGTACACAGACCACATACATACACGCACAGGTACAGTGGGGCAAAAAAGTATTTAGTCAGTCAGCAATAGTGCAAGTTCCACCACTTAAAAAGATGAGAGGCGTCTGTAATTTACATCATAGGTAGACCTCAACTAAGGGAGACAAACTGAGAAAAAAAAATCCAGAAAATCACATTGTCTGTTTTTTTAACATTTTATTTGCATATTATGGTGGAAAATAAGTATTTGGTCAGAAACAAAATTTCATCTCAATACTTTGTAATATATCCTTTGTTGGCAATGACAGAGGTCAAACGTTTTCTGTAAGTCTTCACAAGGTTGCCACACACTGTTGTTGGTATGTTGGCCCATTCCTCCATGCAGATCTCCTCTAGAGCAGTGATGTTTTTGGCTTTTCACTTGGCAACACGGACTTTCAACTCCCTCCAAAGGTTTTCAATAGGGTTGAGATCTGGAGACTGGCTAGGCCACTCCAGGACCTTGAAATGCTTCTTACGAAGCCACTCCTTCGTTGCCCTGGCGGTGTGCTTTGGATCATTGTCATGTTGAAAGACCCAGCCACGTTTCATCTTCAATGCCCCTGCTGATGGAAGGAGGTTTGCACTCAAAATCTCACGATACATGGCCCCATTCATTCTTTCATGTACCCGGATCAGTCATCCTGGCCCCTTTGCAGAGAAACAGCCCCAAAGCATGATGTTTCCACCACCATGCTTTACAGTAGGTATGGTGTTTGATGGATGCAACTCAGTATTCTTTTTCCTCCAAACACGACAAGTTGTGTTTCTACCAAACAGTTCCAGTTTGGTTTCATCAGACCATAGGACATTCTCCCAAAACTCCTCTGGATCATCCAAATGCTCTCTAGCAAACTTCAGACGGGCCCGGACATGTACTGGCTTAAGCAGTGGGACACGTCTGGCACTGCAGGATCTGAGTCCATGGTGGCGTAGTGTGTTACTTATGGTAGGCCTTGTTACATTGGTCCCAGCTCTCTGCAGTTCATTCACTAGGTCCCCCCGCGTGGTTCTGGGATTTTTGCTCACCGTTCTTGTGATCATTCTGACCCCACGGGGTGGGATTTTGCATGGAGCCCCAGATCGAGGGAGATTATCAGTGGTCTTGTATGTCTTCCATTTTCTAATTATTGCTCCCACTGTTGATTTCTTCACTCCAAGCTGGTTGGCTATTGCAGATTTAGTCTTTCCAGCCTGGTGCAGGGCTACAATTTTGTTTCTGGTGTCCGTTGACAGCTCTTTGGTCTTCACCATAGTGGAGTTTGGAGTCAGACTGTTTGAGGGTGTGCACAGGTGTCTTTTTATACTGATAACAAGTTTAAACAGGTGCCATTACTACAGGTAATGAGTGGAGGAAAGAGGAGACTCTTAAAGAAGAAGTTACAGGTCTGTGAGAGCCAGAAATCTTGATTGTTTGTTTCTGACAAAATACTTATTTTCCACCATAAAATGCAAATAAAATGTTAAAAAAACAGACAATGTGTCAGGGGTCGAGTTCCCGCTTCTGCACAGGGGGAATCTCAAGCCACCTCCGCTGCAGTCTCCCATTCTTGTCCAGCCACAGTGGAGTCTGCTCAGCAAAGACATCGGTCCCAGCGTCTTGCTCATTCTCACTCTGTTCAGAGAGTTACTGCTGCTTCTCCAGTCTCTGCCATTAAAGTCAGTGCTGGTCAGCAGCGAGCGGACTTCTCTGGGACTAAGTCCTTGTCTGCACGTACTGAGCATGTCCAGGGTAAGATCTCCCGTTGGAGATCGAGGGTCATGTGCTCAGGCTCTGCAGCACATTCCATTGGTCCTTTTGGCAGGTCTTGGAAGGGCAAAGGTACTGTAGCCACTTCCTGTGCTGCTGCTATATAAACTGCGCATGACCGCACGGCCATGCGCTAGTATTGTCTTACAATTGAATACGTGTGTTTGTTGTGAGTGCAAGTCGTTCATTAAATACCCCTACCCTATTGTATGACTGTTCGCGTATGGAGTATGGCTGCTATCTGGCGCCCGACTAATCTCTCAACGTGTCACACACGTATCAGCGTCTATTGCTGTGACCGCCAGTGCGGTGCCACGCGCCAGTAGTGTGCTTCCTGACCCACGTCTGGGTGCTTAGTGGTGGCTGCCAGCACGGCACAGTTCGCACTTCGGTGCTCTAATTATAAGAGTTGCCTTACACACCCTGTTGCGGTGTTGTGTCAGCAAGTGGTCTAATCGGACTTCAATCCTGTGTCTTGGGGTTGTGTTCGCTGACTCCTTGCTTGCACTCTTTAGTGCGGTATTGCGGACCTGTGGTTTTACCGGGTTCGCTTCCACCGCCATATTACGCTGCCATTTATTAGCAGCAGGTTTTTACCTGCACGGTGGACCCCGAACTGCAAACGCATCTATTACATCTTTCTTGGTGCGTTCCGCCAGTCCTAACAGAATACTAGGGCCAGGGTCTGGCTAGTAAATGGCAGACGATCAGCGTTTACAGCGGTACATCCAGCAGCTGGAGGGAAGGTTGGCGGCTCTAGAGCGTTCAACCTCAGCTGTGGATGTCACTGCTGTCGCTGTTCAGGCTGCAAGTGTAGCCGCAGCCAGTTTGTCCGCTGCCACCTCTGCCCCGACTTTATCCCGTCTCCCGCTTCCTGACAAGTTTGCTGGTGACAGTAAACAATGTCGCGGATTCATAAGCCAGTGCTCCATACACCTTGAGCTCCTGGCGGCGCGTTTCCTTACGGAACGGGTGAAAGTGGGATTTATTTTATCTTTCTTGTCGGGCAGGGCGTTGGAGTGGGCAACGCCACTTTGGGAGCGTGATGACCGTGTGGTACAGAGTGCTCCGCTCTTTCTGGACGCTCTGAAGCAGGTCTTTTTGGGACCCCGTATTACACACGATACCGCGCTCCAGTTATTGACAATCACTCAGGGTTCGTCCATGGTCAGTCAGTTTGCCATCCAGTTCCGGACTCTAGCCTCGGAGTTAGAGTGGTCGGATAAAGTTCTAATTCCGGTGTTCTGGGGTTGACTGGCAGACCACGTGAAGGACGCCTTAGCCACCAGGGAGATACCCGCCACACTGGAGGAGCTTATTTCTCTATCTACCCGCATCGACCTCCGTTTTCACGAACGAAGGTTAGAGCAGACCCAGTGTAGGCAGAGGTTTAAACTGGCTCCCACCTTCGCCAGACCTCTTGAATCTTCCGTTTTGGCGTCCGACTCCCATGAGCCCATGGAGGTTTCTCGAGCGGGACCTAAGTCTCAGGCCGCTCGAGTACCCATGGTTTGTAAAAATTGTCACCAACGAGGACATTACACTAATAAATGTCCACGGCGGTCGGGAAAACGATCGCGTCTAGTAACCTTAGGGGGAGGTTCACTAGACACAGCGGCTGTTTCCTCCAAATTGTCCTTTAAAGGGACAATCCTGTTTGACTCATCCACTCTACCAGTCGAGCTTTGTGTGGATTCAGGAGCAGAGGGAAATTTCATGTCCTCTGCTTTTGCTCTGCGCCACGCTGTACCACTTGTTATGCTCGCCAAACCTGTAACTGTTAGAGTTGTGAATGGGTCGACACTTCCACAACAAATCACACACCAGACTGTTCCATTCTCGTTGTCCATGTCCCCTTCCCACCAGGAGATTATTTCCCTTCTAGTCCTACCCGAGGGAATGGATGAGATTTTACTGGGAATTCCCTGGCTCCGTTACCACTCCCCACATATTGAGTATATTCTCTGGGAGAATATTGGGTTGGAGTAAGTCTTGTATGGGCAGGTGTGTGAGTGAGTGTGTACAGGTCTCTACTACCGAGGTACCCGCAGACCTTTCATCTCTTCCAAGGTACTATTGGTGCTATGCAGATGTATTCTCTAAAAAGGCAGCAGAGACTCTACCGCCTCATCGCCCCTATGACTGTCCTATTGACCTCTTGCCTGGAGCTGAACCTCCTCGGGGAAGGGTATATCCCCTCTCTCTCCCTGAGACGGAGGCTATGTCTCAATACATCCAGGAGAATTTGGCAAGAGGATTCATTAGGAAGTCAGTGTCTCCTGCAGGGGCGGGATTCTTCTTCGTACAGAAGAAGAACGGGGAATTACGTCCTTGCATTGATTACAGGGGTCTCAATGCTATCACCATTAAAAATAAGTACCCGTTGCCCCTGATATCGGAGCTCTTTGACAGGCTAAGGGGAGCAAAGATATTCACCAAACTAGATCTGCGGGGTGCTTACAACTTAATTCGTATCCGTGAGGGGGACGAATGGAAAATGGCTTTCAATACCAGGGATGGGCACTATGAGTACCTAGTGATGCCCTTCGGGCTCTGTAATGCCCCAGCCGTTTTTCAGGACTTTGTCAACGATATCTTCCGGGATATGCTTTCCACCTCGGTTGTAGACTATCTGGATGATATTCTCATCTTCTCTCCAGATATTGACTCCCACCGGAGAGATGTTGGCAGAGTCTTCGAACTCTTACGGGCGAATTCCTTATATGCAAAGTTGGAGAAGTGTGTGTTTGAACAGGAGTCCTTGCCTTTCCTGGGCTATATCATCTCGGCCCAGGGATTGGCTATGGATCCTGCCAAACTACAAGCAGTGATGAACTGGCAGGAACCCCATTCTCTTAAAGCGGTGCAGCGCTTTATGGGGTTCATAAATTACTATCGCCAGTTCATTCCCCACTTCTCAACTTTGGTAGCTCCCTTGGTATCCCTCACCAAGAAGGGAGCGAATCCCAAATCGTGGTCCGAAGGGGTCTCCAAGGCCTTCTCTTCTATAAAGTCCCATTTTGCCAGTGCTCCTATCTTACATCGTCCCGATGGTTAAGCCATTCCTTTTGGAAGTGGATGCCTCATCCGTTGGTGCTGGAGCAGTCCTCTATCAAAAGGATGCTCAGGGTCGGAAGCACCCATGCTTCTTTTTCTCAAAGACCTTCACACCAGCGGAGAGAAATTACTCCATCGGGGATAGAGAGTTGCTGGCAATGAAGTTGGCCTTTTCGGAGTGGAGACATCTCTTGGAGGGTGCTCGGTTCCCATTCCAAGTTTTCACGGATCACAAGAATTTGGTCTATTTACAAACAGCCCAGCGGCTGAATTCTTGTCAGGCCAGATGGTCCTTGTTTTTCTCCCGGTTCCACTTTACCCTACATTATCTCGCCGGGGAGAAGAACATTCGTGCTGATGCTCTCTCTCGCTCCTTCGTGTCAGCTGAGGAGGAGGAGGACGAGCCTCGGCTCATTGTCCCTTCGGAGAGTCTGAGAACTGTAGCTCCGGTTTCGCTGGAGTGTGTGCCCCCGGGCAAGACTTTTGTTCCCATCAATTTGCGTCCGGAGGTTCTCGCTTGGGCTCATTCATCCAGAGTGGGTGGACACTTTGGGGCAAAAAGGACATCTGAGCTACTGGCGAGGACGTACTGGTGGCCACATATGGTTCGTGACGTCGGAGACTACGTTCAGGCATGTGTCTCTTGTGCCAAGAATAAGTCTTCCCGACAACGGCCAGCTGGTTTGTTATACCCTCTGCCGGTGGCAGTCAGGCCCTGGGAGATGGTCGGGATGGATTTTGTTGTGGGTCTGCCCAAGTCTCGTGGCTGTACCATTATTTGGGTAATCACCGACCATTTTTCTAAAATGGTGCATTTGGTGCCGCTTTCCCGGTTACCTTCTGCACGGGCCTTGGCAGCGTTGTTTGTCAAACACATCTTTCGTCTTCACGGTATGCCAGACAAAATTGTCAGTGACCGAGGTCCCCAGTTTGCGTCTCGGTTCTGGAGAGAGCTTTGTCGTCTTCTCAGTATCGAGTTGAATCTCTCTTCGGCTTATCATCCCGAGACGAATGGGTTGGTAGAGAGAGCCAACCAGACCTTGGTCACATATCTGCGACATTTTGTTTCGGCTAAGCAGGATGACTGGGCATCTTTGCTACCGTGGGCGGAGTTTGCTCTTAACAATGCTGTCGCTGATTCCACTGGACAGACTCCATTCCTCCTTAACTATGGTCAGCATCCGCGGGTACCTGTGCCCATGCCCGTGTCTTCCGCCGATTGCAGGGTGGCAGACTGGGCTGTGGAGGCACGGGACATTTGGGATCGCACTCAGGATGCCATTCAGGCTTCCAAGGAGAGAATGAGGTCCTCCGCCGACGCACATCGGCGCCCCGCTCCAACCTTTGCTCCTGGCGACTTAGTGTGGCTCTCCGCCCGTAACATCAGGCTGCGAGTTGAGTCTACCAAGTTTGCACCTCGCTACTTAGGTCCTTTTAAGGTCCTCGAACAGGTTAATCCTGTGGTTTACCGTCTGGCCCTTCCTCCACGCCTAGGTATCACCGACACCTTTCACGTGTCCCTCCTTAAGCCCGTCTACATGTCCCGGTTTTCTGAGTCATCTACTGGGACGTCGGGTTCGTCTACGGATGATTACGAGGTGAACGCTATCTTGGGGTACAAGGTGGTTCGTGGCAAAAAATTTTATTTGGTGGATTGGAGGGGTTACGGTCCTGAGGATAGATCCTGGGAGCCTGCTGAGCACATTCAGGCTCCGCAGCTCATTGCTGCCTTTGAACGTAGCAAGGCCCAAGGAGGGGGGGGCCCTAGGAGGGGGGGTAATGTTAGGGGTCGAGTTCCCGCTTCTGCACAGGGGGAATCTCGAGCCACCTCCGCTGCGGTCTCCCATTCTTGTCCAGCCGCAGTGGAGTCTGCTCAGCAAAGACGTCGGTCCCAGCGTCTTGCTCATTCTCACTCTGTTCAGAGAGTTACTGCTGCTTCTCCAGTCTCTGCCATTAAAGTCAGTGCTGGTCAGCAGCGAGCGGACTTCTCTGGGACTAAGTCCTTGTCTGCACGTACTGAGCATGTCCAGGGTAAGATCTCCCATTGGAGATCGAGGGTCATGTGCTCAGGCTCTGCAGCACATTCCATTGGTCCTTTTGGCAGGTCTTGGAAGGGCAAAGGTACTGTAGCCACTTCCTGTGCTGCTGCTATATAAACTGCGCATGGCCGTGCGGTCATGCGCTAGTATTGTCTTACAATTGAATACGTGTGTTTGTTGTGAGTGCAAGTCGTTCATTAAATACCCCTACCCTATTGTATGACTGTTCGCGTATGGAGTATGGCTGCTATCTAACGCCCGACTAATCTCTCAACATGTCACACACGTATCAGCGTCTATTGCTGTGACTGCCAGTGCGGCGCCACGCGCCAGTAGTGCGCTTCATGACCCACGTCTGGGTGCTTAGTGGTGCCTGCCAGCACGGCACAGTTCGCACTTCGGTGCTCTAATTATAAGAGTTGTCTTAAGGCCCCGTCACACATAGCGACGCTTGAGCGATTCCGACAACGATACGACCTGTCAGGGATCGCTCAAGCGTCGCTATGTGGTCGCTGGTGAGATGTCACACAGTGCGATCTCCCCAACGACGCAGCAGCGATGCGGCGAACTGTAGCGACTTGTAGCGACCTGTAGAACAATGCTATTTCATGATGATTCAATGGGACGTCCTGTCAGCGAGGTCGTTGGTAAGGTGTCAAACACAGCGATGTGTGCTACCCAGCGGGACCTCAACGATCAAAAAATGGCCCAGGCCATTCCGACACGACCAGCGATCTCACAGCAGGGACCTGATCGCTGCTACGTGTCACACATAGCGAGATCGCTACTGAGATCGCTGTTGCGTCACAAAACTTGTGACTCAGCAGCGATCTCGCTAGCGATCTCGCTGTGTGTGACGGGGGCTTTACACACCCTGTTGCGGTGTTGTGTCAGCAAGTGGTCTAATCGGACTTCAATCCTGTGTCTTGGGGTTGTGTTCGCTGACTCCTTGCTTGCACTCTTTAGTGCGGTATTGCGGACCTGTGGTTTTACCGGGTTCGCTTCCACCGCCATATTACGCTGCCATTTACTAGCAGCAGGTTTTTACCTGCACGATGGACCCCGGACTGCGAACGCATCTATTACATCTTTCTTGGTGCATTCCGCCAGTCCTAACACAATGTGATTTTCTGGATTTTTTTTTCTCAGTTTGTCTCCCATAGTTGAGGTCTACCTATGATGTAAATTACAGACGCCTCTCATCTTTTTAAGTGGTGGAACTTGCACTATTGCTGACTGACTAAATACTTTTTTGCCCCACTGTATATACGAGCACATACATAAAGAAATACTGCATATGTATACACAAAGCACATACATACAGTCACATGTATATAAAAAATACATACAGACATACATACATACACATAGCAAACATATACAGTGCCTTGCGAAAGTATTCGGCCCCGTGGAACTTTTCAACCTTTTCCCACATATCATGCTTCAAACATAAAGATACCAAATGTAAATTTTTGGTGAAGTATCAACAAGTGGAACACAATTCTGAAGTTGAACAAAATTTATTGGTGATTTTAAATTTTTGTGGATATTCAAAAACTGAAAAGTGGGGCGTGCAATATTATTCGGTCCCTTTACTTTTAGTGCAGCAAACTCACTCCAGAAGTTCATTGTGGATCTCTCAATGATCCAATGTTGTCCTGAATGCCTAATGATGATAAATATAATCCACCTGTGTGTAATCAAGTCTGCACCTGCTCTGTGATAGTCTCAGGGTTCTGTTTGAAGCACAGAGAGCAACATGAAGACCAAGGAACACAACAGGCAGGCCCGTGATACTGTTGTGGAGAAGTTTAAAGCCAGATTTGGATAAAAAATGATTTCCAAAACTTTAAACATCCCAAGGAGCAGTGTGCAAGCAATCATATTGAAATGGAAGGAGTATCATATCACTGCAAAGCTTCCAAGACCCAGCCGTAACTCTAAACTTTCATCCCAAACAAGGAGAAGACTAATCAAAGATGCAGCCAAGAGGCCCATGATCACTCTGAATGAACTGTAGGCATCTACAGCTGTGGTGGGACAGTTTGTCCATAGGACAACAATCAGTCGTACATTGCACAAATCTGGCCTTTATTGAAGAGTGACAAGAAGAAACCCATTTCTCAAAGATATCCATAAAAAGTGTGGTTTAAAGTTAGCAACAAGCCACCTGGGAGACACACCAAACATGTGAAAGAAGGTGCTCTGAACAGATGAAACCAAAATTTAACTTTTTAGCAACAATGCCAAACAATATGTTTGGGGTAAAGGCAACACAGCCCGTCATCCTGAACACACCATCCTCACTATCAAACATGGTGGTGGCAGCATCATGGTTTGGGCCTGCTTTTCTTCAGCAGGGACAGGAAAGATGGTTAAAATTGATGGAAAGATGGATGGAGCCAAATACAGGACCATTCTTGAAAAAAATCTGTTGGAGTCTGCAAAAGACCCGAGACTGGGACGGAGATGTGGCTTCCAACAAGACAATGATCCCAAACATAAAACAAAATCTACAATGGAATGGTTCACAAATATACATATCCAGGTGCTAGAATGGCCAAGTCAAAATCCAGATCTCAATCCAATCGATTATCTGTGGAAAGAGCTGAAAACTGCTGTTCACAAATGATCTCCATCAAATCTCACTGAGCTCGAGCTGTTTGCCAAGGAAGACTGGGCAAGAATTTCTGTCTCTTGATGTACAAAACTGGTAGAGACATATCCCAAGCAACTTGCAGCTGTAATGGCAGCAAAAGTTGGCGCAACAAAGTAGTAAGTTAAAGGGGCCGAATAATATTGTACGCCCCACTTTTCAGTTTTTGAATTTCCACAAAAAATTAAAATAACCAATAAATTTCGTTCAACTTCACAATTGTGTTCCACTTGTTGTTGATTCTTCACCAAAAATGTACATTTGGTATCTTTATGTTTGAAGCATGATATGTGGGAAAAGGTTGAAAAGTTCCAGGGGGGAGAATACTTTCGCAAGGCACTGTATGTACACACAGAGCATATACATAAATAGGACACATACAGTCATGGCCAAAAGTATTGACACCCCTGCAATTCTGTCAGATAATACAAATTTTCTTCCTGAAAATGATTGCAAACACATATTTGGTATTATTATCTTCATTTAATTTGTCTTAAATGAAAAAACACAAAAATAATTGTCCTAAAGCCAAATTGGATATAATTCCACAGCAAACATAAAAAAGGGGGTGGACAAAAGTATTGGCACTGATCGAAAAATCATGTGATGCTTCTCTAATTTGTGTAAATAACAGCACCTGTAACTTACCTGTGGCACCTAACAGGTGTTGGCAATAACTAAATCGCACTTGCAGCCAGTTGACATGGATTAAAGTTGACTCAACCTCTGTCCTTGTGTGTACCACATTGAGCATGGAGAAAAGAAAGAAGACCAAAGAACTGTCTGAGGACTTGAGAAACCAAATTGTGAGGAAGCATGAGCAATTTCAAGGCTACAAGTCCATCTCCAAAGACCTGACTGTTCCTGTGTCTATCGTGCGAGGTGTCATCAAGAAGTTTAAAGCCCATGGCACTGTGGCTAACCTCTCTAGATTTGGACGGAAAAGAAAAATTGACAAGAGATTTCAACGCAAGATTGTGCGGATGTTGGATAAAGAACCTCGACTAACATCCAGTTCAAGCTGCCCTGCAGTCCGAGGGTACAACAGTGTCAACCCGTACTATCCGTCGGCATCTGAATGAAAAGGGACTGTATAGTAGGAAACCCTCGTTGTCCGCTATCATTTGCTATTTTCTTCAAAAATTATTTGGTGGTGCCTGTGCACTTGAATAAAAACAAAAAAAATTTTCTACATTGAAATTAAGACTTGAGTGCGGCTGTTTTTCTTGTATATTTGACGTTGGATGTCCAGCCAGCACCTTCTTCATTGGACTTTACAGTGTGCCCATTTTTTTCTGGATATAGTAGGAAACCCAGGAAGACCCCACTTCTTACCCCGAGACATAAAAAAGCCAGGCTGGAGTTTGCCAAAACTTACCTGAGAAAACCTAAAACATTTTGGAAGAATGTTCTCTGGTCAGATGAGACAAAAGTAGAGCTTTTTGGGCAAAGGCATCAACATAGAGTTTACAGGATGAAAAAAAGAGGCATTCAAAGAAAAGAACACGGTCCCTACAGTCAAACATGGCGGAGGTTCCTGTTGTGACCTGGTGGTTAGGACAATAATGGACCTGATGATCAAGAGCACTCGGAAAGATCTGATAGCTACAAAAACACGGGACAAGCTCTGGGAAGTGGAAACTCTGCTGACCGCAATCCCTAATCCTATCACACACACTGGAAATAGCCATGGATTGCTCCTAACGCTCCCTATGCAACTCGTCACAGCCTCAGAACTAGCTAGCCCTAAGAAAGGAAAATAAAGCCTACCTTGCCTCAGAGAAATTCCCCAAAGGAAAAGGCAGCCCCCCACATATAATGACTGTGAGTTAAGATGAAATCACAAACATAGAGATGAAATAGATTTAGCAAAGAGAGGCCCGACTTACTGGACAGACAGAGGATAGAAAAGGTCACTTTGCGGTCAGCACAAAAACCTACAAAAAGCCACGCAGAGAGTGCAGGGAAAAAAACCTTCTGCACCGACTCACGGTGCGGAGGCGCCCCTCTGCGTCCCAGAGCTTCCAGCATGCAAGGCAATATTCACAATAGCAAGCTGGACAGAAAAAATAGCAAACAGGAAAATAGCAAAGAGGAACTTAGCTTCTGCTGAAGTAAACAGGTAACAGAACGATCCAGGAGCGAACTAGACCAATAGTACAACATTGACAGCTGGCATGGGGCAAAGATCTAAGTGGAGTTAAATAGAGCAGCCCACTAACGACTTAGCCTCGTCACCTGTGGAAGGAAACTCAGAAACACCCACAGCCACCAGAGGAAGTCCATGGACAGAACCAGCCGAAGTACCATTCACGACCACAGGAGGGAGCTCGACAACAGAATTCACAACAGGTTCCATGATGTTTTGGGGTTGCTTTGCTGCCTCTGGCACTGGACTGCTTGACCGTGTGCATGGCTTATGAAGTCTGAAGACTACCAACAAATTTTGCAGCATAATGTAGGGCCCTGTGTGAGAAAGCTGGGTCTCCCTCAGAGGTTTTCCAAACTTGATCTCAGGAGAGCATATAACCTTATCCGCATTCAGGAAGGGGATGAGTGGAAAACAGCACTTTTCACCTCCGAGGATCTGTTTGAAAATTTGGTCATGCCCTTCGGTCTCACGAACACGACCACAATGTTTCAGAACTTCATGAATGATGTTTTTTCTGATTTTATCGGGCACCTTATGGTTGCCTACCTGGATGATATCCTTGTTTTCTCGCCTGACAAGGAATCCCACATTGGTCATTTGCGTGCTGTTCTTCAGGTTACAGGGAAATTCTCTGTTCGCTAAACCCAAGAAAAGTTTGATTTGTGTCCAGGAGCTTTCCTTTCTGGGGATCATCCTTTCTGCCAATGGGTTTTGGACGGATCCCGGAAAGGTACAGGCCATTGTTGATTGGGTGCAACCCAGAGACCTCATGGGGTTGCAACGTTTTTTGGGTTTCGCCAATTATTATCAAAAATTCTCAGGTGGTCAAGCCACTCACCGAGCTCACTCGCAAGGAGGCTGATCTCAAAGTTTGGTCACCTTTGGCAGTTGAAGCATTTGTTACATTAAATATGTGTTTTATGTCGGCTTCTATAATGTTTCAGCCCGATCCATCTGATTCATTCATTGTAGAGGTGAGCGCATCAGAAATAGGAGTAGGGGTGGTGTTGTCTCAGGGACCCGTTACTTTGACCAATTTAAGACCATGTGCCTTTTTCTCCCGGAACTTTTCTTCTGCAGAGAGGAACTATGATTTTGGTAACTGGGAGTTATTGGCCATAAAATTGGCTTTTGAAGAATGGAGGCACTTTTTGGAGGGGGTGGCTCATTGGATCACAGTGGTTACGGACCACAAGAACTTGTCTTATATTGAATCTGCCAAACAGTTAACTCTGAGACATGCGCATATGAGCTACGGACAGGGATAATGTCACGGACATGCGCAGTACAATGTGCACCATTGGACAAGAGTGGGCGATGTTTGTTTACTACTGACATGTGGACCAGCAGCCTATGAACTAGCGCGGTGAGGAGCGCTGCATGCTGGGCATATTGTTGTGGATTCTGTTTTTGGGCTCCCTCTGGTGGTTACAGATGGTACTGGGTGACTTGTGTTCTCTGCGGTCTCTGGTGTCCACCAGTTCTATCAGGATATGGGAGTTTCCTATTTAACCCTGCTGTTCTGTTCGGTCTGGGGAGACCTATTTTGAACTTTGGTATTTTTTGGGGTGTTCAAGATGCGGTTCTGAAACTTGTGGTTGATTGACTTAAATGAGGATGGGTCGGTCGGCCACGGGTTTCAGAGCCGCATCTTGAATATTTTAAAGAATATTGAAGTTCAAAGTCGGTCATTTTTGACCAACAGAACAGCAGGGTTAACCTGGCTTTCTTGTCATTTCCTCGCCGGCGATCAATGTAATCAGTGTGTCTTGTTACCTCTGCTTTCCGCTTCAGTAATCTTCAGGACAAGCTAAGTTTTTGATTTTCCTGTTCCACGTTTTGCTTTATTTTTGTTTTAGTCCAGCTTGCAGTTATGTGATTCCTTGTTGCTGGTTGCTCTAGTGGGCTGATATTACTCCTCATGTTCCATGAGTTGGCACATGAGTTCAGGTAATTTCAGGATGGTTTTTTGTAGGGTTTTTCGCTGACCGCGCAGTTCACTTTTGTATCCTCTGCTATCTAGTTTTAGCGGGCCTCATTTTGCTGAATCTGTTTTCATTACTACGTATGTGCTTTCCTCTCATTTCACCGTCATTACATGTGGGGGGCTGCTATTTCTGTGGGGTGTTTCTCTGGAGGCAAGAGAGGTCTTTGTTTCTTCTAATAGGGGAAGCTAGTCCTTCGGCTGGTGCGAGACGTCTAGAATCATCGTAGGCACGTTCCCCGGCTACTGCTAGTGTTGTGAATTAGGTTCAGGATCGCGGTCAGCTCAGTTTCCATCACCCTAGAGCTTGTTCCGTTTTTTGTGTGCTTGTCCTTTTGTGATCCCCTGCCATTGGGATCATGACAGTATCGCCGGCCCGAAAAGTGGTAATCATATTGGCTGAAGTAGGAGGAAAAGTAGTCTGAGGAAGTTTTTTTTTTTTTTTTTTCCCCTTCCCTCAGAGTTTGCTGCGTCTTACCTCCTCTTAATCCTTGAATGGCTCTGACCTCAGCTGTTTATCATGGACGTCCAGAGTTTGGCTTCCAGCCTGAATAATCTTGCTGCTAAGGTTCAAAATATACAAGATTTTGTTGTACATGCTCCTATGTCTGAACCTAGAATTCCTATCCCAGAGTTTTTTTCTGGAGATAGATCTAGTTTTCTGAATTTTAGGAACAATTGCAAGTTGTTTTTTTCTTTGAAATCTCGCTCCTCTGGAGACCCTGCTCAGCAAGTCAAGATTGTAATATCTTTCCTGCGGGGTGACCCTCAGAATTGGGCATTTGCATTGGCACCAGGGGATCCTGCGTTGCTCAATGTGGATGCGTTTTTTCTGGCATTGGGTTTGCTCTATGAGGAACCTAACCTAGAGATTCAGGCTGAAAAAGCTTTATTGGCTCTCTCTCAGGGGCAAGATGAAGCAGAATTATATTGTCAGAAATTTCGGAAATGGTCGGTGCTTACTCAGTGGAATGAGTGCGCCCTGGCTGCAAGATTCAGAGATGGCCTTTCTGAGGCCATTAAAGATGTTATGGTGGGGTTCCCTGCGCCTACAGGTCTGAATGAGTCTATGACTATGGCTATTCAGATTGATCGGCATTTACGGGAGCGCAAACCTGTGCACCATTTGGCGGTGTCTTCTGAACAGGCACCTGAGACAATGCAATGTGATAGAATTCAGTCCAGAAGTGAACGGCAAAACTATAGGCGGAAAAATGGGTTGTGTTTTTATTGTGGTGATTCAGCTCATGTTATATCAGCATGCTCTAAACGCACGAAAAAGGTTGATAAGTCTGTTGCCATTAGTACTTTACAGTCTAAGTTCATTCTGTCTGTGACTCTGATTTGTTCATTATCAGCCATTTCCGTCGATGCCTATGTGGATTCAGGCGCTGCCCTGAGTCTTATGGATTGGTCATTTGCCAACCGCTGTGGGTTTAGTCTGGAGCCTCTGGAAGTCCCTATTCCTTTGAAAGGAATTGACTCTACACCTTTGGCTATGAATAAACCTCAGTACTGGACACAAGTGACCATGCGTATGACTCCCGTTCATCAGGAGGTGATTCGCTTCCTGGTACTGTATAATTTACATGATGTCTTAGTGCTTGGTCTGCCATGGTTACAAACTCATAACCCAGTCTTGGACTGGAAAACGATGTCTGTGTTAAGCTGGGGATGTCAGGGGGTTCATGATGATGCACCTCCGATTTCTATCGCTTCATCTACTCCTTCTGAGGTTCCTGTATTTTTGTCTGATTATCGGGATGTTTTTGAGGAGCCTAAGCTCAATTCGCTTCCTCCTCACAGGGATTGCGATTGTGCTATAGATTTGATTCCTGGCAGTAAATTTCCTAAAGGTCGTTTGTTCAATCTGTCAGTGCCAGAGCATACTGCTATGCGGGATTATGTTAAGGAGTCCTTGGAAAAGGGACATATCCGTCCATCTTCGTCTCCTTTGGGAGCAGGTTTTTTTTCGTGGCCAAAAAAGATGGTTCCTTGAGGCCTTGTATAGATTACCGTCTTTTGAATAAGATTACGGTCAAATATCAGTATCCTTTGCCATTGTTGACTGATTTGTTCGCTCGCATTAAGGGGGCTAAATGGTTCACTAAGATTGATCTTCGGGGTGCGTATAATCTTGTGCGAATTAAGCAGGGTGATGAGTGGAAAACCGCATTTAATACGCCTGAGGGCCATTTTGAGTATTTGGTGATGCCTTTTGGACTTTCTAATGCTCCTTCTGTCTTCCAGTCCTTTATGCACGATATTTTCCGTGAATATCTGGATGAATTTATGATTGTGTATTTGGATGATGTTTTGGTTTTTTCTGATGACTGGGAGTCCCATGTTCAGCAGGTCAGGAAGGTGTTTCAGGTCCTGCGGGCCAATTCTTTGTTTGTAAAGGGTTCAAAGTGTCTCTTTGGAGTCCAGAAGATTTCTTTTTTGGGGTATATTTTTTCCCCTTCTACTATTGAGATGGATCCCGTCAAGGTTCAAGCTATTTGTGACTGGACGCAGCCTACATCTCTTAAGAGTCTGCAGAAGTTCTTGGGCTTTGCTAATTTTTATCGTCGTTTCATAACTAATTTTTCTAGTGTTGTTAAGCCTTTGATGGATCTGACTAAGAAGGGTGCTGATGTTGCTGATTGGTCTCCTGCGGCTGTGGAGGCCTTTCAGGAACTTAAGCGCCGGTTTTCTTCTGCTCCTGTGTTGCGTCAGCCAGATGTTTCGCTTCCTTTTCAGGTTGAGGTTGATGCTTCTGAGATTGGAGCGGGGGCGGTTTTGTCACAGAGAAGCTCCGATTGCTCGGTGATGAAGCCATGTGCGTACTCTTCTAGAAAGTTTTCGCCCACTGAGCGGAATTATGATGTTGGTAATCGGGAGCTTTTGGCCATGAAGTGGGCATTTGAGGAGTGGCGTCATTGGCTTGAGGGTGCTAGACATCGTGTGGTGGTCTTGACTGATCACAAAAATCTGATTTACCTTGAGTCTGCCAAGCGTCTGAATCCTAGACAGGCTCGTTGGTCACTGTTTTTCTCCCGTTTCGATTTTGTGGTTTCATACCTGCCAGGTTCAAAGAATGTGAAGGCGGATGCTCTTTCTAGGAGTTTTGTGCCTGATTCCCCTGGAAATTCTGAGCCCACTGGTATCCTTAGGGATGGGGTGATTTTGTCGGCTGTCTCCCCAGACTTGCGACGTGCTTTGCAGGAGTTTCAGGCGAATAAACCTGATCGTTGTCCGCCTGAAAGACTGTTTGTTCCGGATAATTGGACCAGTAGAGTCATCTCCGAGGTCCATTCTTCTGCGTTGGCAGGTCATCCTGGAATATTTGGTACTAGAGACTTGGTGGCCAGGTCTTTTTGGTGGCCTTCCTTGTCGAGGGATGTGCGTTCTTTTGTGCAGTCTTGTGAAGTTTGCGCTCGGGCTAAGCCTTGCTGTTCTCGGGCCAGTGGATTGTTGTCACCTTTGCCTATCCCGAAGAAGCCTTGGACGCACATTTCCATGGACTTTATTTCGGATCTCCCTGTCTCTCAAAAAATGTCCGTCATCTGGGTTGTGTGTGACCGCTTTTCTAAGATGGTTCATCTGGTCCCCTTGCCTAAGTTACCTTCCTCCTCTGAGTTGGTCCCTCTGTTTTTTCAGAACGTGGTTCGTTTGCATGGGATTCCGGAGAACATTGTTTCTGACAGGGGATCCCAGTTTGTGTCTAGATTTTGGCGGACGTTCTGTGCTAGGATGGGCATTGATTTGTCCTTTTCGTCTGCATTCCATCCTCAGACGAATGGCCAGACGGAACAAACTAATCAGACCTTGGAAACTTATTTAAGGTGTTTTGTTTCTGCTGATCAAGATGACTGGGTTACCTTTTTGCCGCTTGCCGAATTTGCCCTTAATAATCGGGCTAGTTCTGCTACCTTGGTTTCTCCTTTTTTTTGTAATTCGGGGTTTCATCCTCGTTTTTCCTCTGGTCAGGTGGAGCCTTCTGATTGTCCTGGAGTGGACATGGTGGTGGATAGGTTGCATCAGATTTGGAGTCATGTGGTGGACAATTTGAAGTTGTCCCAGGAGAGGGCTCAGCAGTTTGCTAATCGCCGTCGCCGCGTGGGTCCTCGACTTCGTGTTGGGGACTTGGTGTGGTTGTCTTCTCGTTTTGTTCCTATGAAGGTCTCTTCTCCTAAGTTCAAGCCTCGGTTCATCGGTCCCTATAGGATCTTGGAAATTCTTAACCCTGTGTCGTTTCGTTTGGATCTCCCGGCATCGTTTGCTATTCATAATGTGTTCCATCGGTCGTTGTTGCGGAGGTATGAGGTACCTGTTGTTCCTTCGCTTGAGCCTCCTGCTCCGGTGCTGGTGGAGGGAGAATTGGAGTATGTTGTGGAGAAGATCTTGGATTCTCGTGTTTCCAGACGGAAACTTCAGTATTTGGTCAAGTGGAGGGGTTATGGTCAGGAGGATAATTCTTGGGTGGTTGCCTCTGATGTTCATGCTGCTGATTTGGTCCGTGCTTTTCATAGGGCTCATCCTGGTCGCCCTGGTGGTTCTCGTGAGGGTTCGGTGACCCCTCCTCAAGGGGGGGTACTGTTGTGGATTCTGTTTTTGGGCTCCCTCTGGTGGTTACAGATGGTACTGGGTGACTTGTGTTCTCTGCGGTCTCTGGTGTCCACCTGTTCTATCAGGATATGGGAGTTTCCTATTTAACCTGGCTTTCTTGTCATTTCCTCGCCGGCGATCAATGTAATCAGTGTGTCTTGTTACCTCTGCTTTCCGCTTCAGTAATCTTCAGGACAAGCTAAGTTTTTGATTTTCCTGTTCCACGTTTTGCTTTATTTTTGTTTTAGTCCAGCTTGCAGTTATGTGATTCCTTGTTGCTGGTTGCTCTAGTGGGCTGATATTACTCCTCATGTTCCATGAGTTGGCACATGAGTTCAGGTAATTTCAGGATGGATTTTTGTAGGGTTTTTCGCTGACCGCGCAGTTCACTTTTGTATCCTCTGCTATCTAGTTTTAGCGGGCCTCATTTTGCTGAATCTGCTTTCATTACTACGTATGTGCTTTCCTCTCATTTCACCGTCATTACATGTGGGGGGCTGCTATTTCTGTGGGGTGTTTCTCTGGAGGCAAGAAAGGTCTTTGTTTCTTCTAATAGGGGAAGCTAGTCCTTCGGCTGGCGCGAGACGTCTAGAATCATCGTAGGCACGTTCCCCAGCTACTGCTAGTGTTGTGAATTAGGTTCAGGATCGCGGCCAGCTCAGTTTCCATCACCCTAGAGCTTGTTCTGTTTTTTGTGTGCTTGTCCTTTTGTGATCCCCTGCCATTGGGATCATGACAGCATATGTCGATCACATGATCTAAGATTTAGGAGCTGATTGGACTGCTCCTGTTCTGAACACGCCCACAATGCCATGACGATCGTGGATGCAGTACCCGGATTGGTGCGAGTGATATTTGTTTACATTGTGGACTTTGGGGACTTATTGGGGATTTATGAGTGTGATACAATAGCGGCGAGCGATCAGAGGTAGTTCGACTATGTTAGCGGCTAGTATATATAGGGGGCTGGCAATGTGGGACTGTTTTTATATGTGTATATGTATGTTGCACTATGATGTATTTTTTCCAGGTGTATGGAGCCACACCATTGGTTGCTTGTTATTTAATCGGTTTGGCCTAAGGGTATATTATGGTGGTTGTATTGTCTTTTCACTATGCTTGAAAAAGGTCCACGGACCGAAACGTTGCAGATGGCAGAATAAATACGGGAGCTGTTTTTTCACAATTGCTGTGGTGCTGTCCTTCTCTTCATGTGCTTCTAGATTCAGTAAACAGGCGCATTTTGTACCACTGGAAGGATTGCCTAATGCTGAAACACTATCTAAGGCTAGTTTCACACTAGCATTTCCCTGATGTGCGGCGGGCTGCGGACTTCCTCCGTGAAGCCCCACCCTCGGCTGCACCTCCGCTGCTAGCTCTGCCTACATCTGCATGCGGCCCGCATGCGGCCTGCGTACCTATATTTAACATTAGGTACGCAGGTCATGTGGCTGTATGCGGATGGTGACGCATGCGTCGTTTTGACGATGCGGCGACCAGCGGAGATGCAGCCATGTAGATGTAGGCGGAACTAGCAGCGGAGGTGCGGCTGAGGGCAGGGCTTCACAGAGGAAGTCCGCAGCCCGCCGCACATCAGGGAAACGCTAGTGTGAAACTAGCCTAAGCTGTTTGCTGAGCACATTGTACAGTTGCATGGTGTGCCTTTGAATGTGGTTTCTGATAGAGGGGTACAATTTGTGTTCAAATTTTGGAGGACATTTTGTAAAAGATTGGGTATTTGCTTGACCTTCTCCTCTGCTTACCATCCTGAGACCAACGGTCAAACAGAGAGGACCAATCAGTCACTTGAACAGATTTTGAGGTGTCTTGCTACATCTCAGCAGGATAATTGGTGTTCTTCATTGCCCGTGGCTGAGTTTATTTAACAATCGGATTAATCAGTCTACGGGCACCTCTCCATTCTTCTGTAACTATGGTTTTCACCCCCATTTTGGCAAATTTTCTAGGCTGAATTCATTATGTCCAGGGGCTGATATGGCAGTGCAACGATTGGGGGAGGTGTGGAGGGAGGTCCAGAAGAACATTGGGGAGGCTCAGGGCAAACAAACTTTTTGCGGATAAGCGGCGGTCTGTAGGACCTATATTCCTTGAAGGAGATAAAGTGTGGTTGTCTACCAAAAACATTCGTCTTAAGGTTCCTTCTGCTAAGCTAGGTCCCAGGTTTATTGGTCCTTACGAGATCATTGAGGTGGTCAATCCAGTTCCCTTTCACTTGTGCCTTCCTCCGTCACTTCAGATCCCCGATGTGTTCCATAAATCCCTTCTTAAGTCATTTGTACCATCCTCTGCTGGACCTCCATCCCCTCACCCTCCCGTCTCTGTGGATGGTCAGACCGAGTATGAAGTGGAACGGATTGTGGATTCTCGCATGGTCCATAGTTCACTTCAGCATTTGGTCCATTGGAGGGGTTACGGTCCTGAGGATCGATCTTGGGTCCCGGCATGATCTGTCCATGCTGATTGATTGGTTCAGGCATTTCACACACGTTATCCTGGGAATCTCCGGGGTCGGGAGGCCCTCCTTGAGAGGAGGGTACTGTCATTCCAGGGTTTAATCCTGTCTGCCCTTTTTCCGGGAAGAGCATGTCAAGGGTTAACTTTGCTCTGCCTCATTCTGGGTTCAGGTTTGCTATTTAGCTCCTATGCATCCTGCTGTCAGTGTCAGCTATAGTTCTACCTTTGGCATGTGAACCTGACTCTGGTAGCCCTTGTTTTTTCCTGCTGTGATCCCCTGACTTGCCCCGTGTCTGTTGACTCCCTCTGTCTGCCCTTTTCCCAGCATTTCCCTGTTTGTCAGTTTGATTCTCTGGTTTCTGAATTGGCTTGTATTCAGACTTGCTTCTTCCTTCTGACTTTGTCTTATCTGCTCCTGACCATTGCTGAACCTCCTAGCTTGTTCCTGACCACATTTACTTCTGATCCCTTTAGTACTTCTGCCTCTGATTTTTGACTTGGCTTGTCTGACCACTCTCACCACTTGGTGATGTGCTGCTGCTCGGTGGTGCTTCTCTGTGTACGCAGTCTCACTACCCTCTCAAGCTTCCTCTGGTGGAGGTTGCGCTATACTGCACCGCAGCAGCATGACAATTTGCCCACAAAGAGCTATCCAGAAGCCTCTTGAAGGGAGAAAAAGAAGCGCTGTGGTGAAGAAGAAAAGGAGAATGGTGGTCATGGTGGATTCCCTACTGAGAGGTACAGAAGCCTCTATCTGCCCACCGGACATCACCTCCCGAGAACTGTGTTGTCTTTCAGGTGCCCAAATCAAAGATGTGTCTGATAGGGTATCAAGATTCTTCAGTGCTCCAGATGACCACTCATGACTACTAATACTTGTAGGAACAAATGACACAGCAAAAAAGGACCTGCAAACTATATGCAGAGACTTTAAAGACCTAGGCCAGAAAGTGAAGGAACTGGGAGCGCAGGTTGTCTTATCATCCTCCTAGTGGATGGACATGGAACAAGGAGTTGGAACTAAACTCTACAGGTGAAATACTGGCTACGTCGATGGTTCTATCAGAAACATTTTGGAGTTCATGACCATCGAGTGAAATACTTGCATGATGTACTCCTTGCTATAGATGTGTTGCATCTTACAAAAAAACAGGAAAACACATATTTGGTAGACACCTTCCTACTGGCTATAGCCTCAAATGATTGGCTCCAGTCAACATAGACTACTATTAAACTAATATAATGTGCACTACATATATGAGTGATCAAAAATGTAACCTTTACTACAAAACATGAAATACTGAGACTATCATAGAATAAGGCCCCAAATGGGCTAGAAAAGCTAAAAAAAACGCACAGACACAATCCATCATTAACTTGTACATAGCTACCTAGGTAATGATATGTTGCTTCCCTCAGCTTGTGTCAAAACTTGCAACCCCATATAGTGTGTGTACAAAGCAAAGCAAACACCTCCTCTTGCTTGCTGGAGAGAGGTATTAAACACATTTATATGTCAAATCAGAGCACTCTTACCAGTCTCTAGGTTGTTCCCCCTCCGACAGGTACCCTCTGCAGGGGTTCAGTCCTGATCCTGTCTGGTTCAAAATAAGGTAATGGTGCATACGTTACTCTCGACGCATTTGTTCAAAACATGATTCATCATGAGAGCTCCCATAGGCTGGGGTCCGATGACCCTCTCTCGCACCAAGATCAGCACTCTGTTATCTATTTATGCAGCTTTCCTACCCTCATCAGGAGAGCTTTAAACTAGAGCAATAGGGGATGGGAAATATACGGCCAGGAAAAAGCATGCAGCTTATTAATTATTTTCAGGACCCTGCTATTAGAAGTGGAAATAAAGAACAAATACAACAAATTCTGAATGAAAATAGAGTAGCAGGACAAACCGATTACAAACCAAAATGTGTCTATACAAATGCATAGGAAAATAGCATGGGAAACAAACAAGGAGAATGGGAGTTGGAGCTGCTATCACATGGATGAACTCTTTTTACATCCGATGCCTTTTTTCTTAAAAAAGTATGCTATAGTGATCATGGGAGATTTTAACTATACAGTTATTTATTGGGAATCTCTCTCAGGCAAAAGAAATGGGTCCAGAAAATTCTTATCTTATCTCGCTTACAACTTTGTCTTTCAAAAGGTAGAATAGAGAACAAGAGGATCTGCAATCTTGGACATAATTCTTACCAACAGGGAGGAAATGGTTGAGGAAGTATAGGTGGCTGGGAATTTAGGAGGCAGTGATCATACTGTCCTCGAATTTTGGATTACAAGATCAGGAAAACCTGCGAAGACTCAGAATTTAAGGTTGGACTTCTGAAAGGCAGATTTTAATAAACTCAGAAAGAGGATAGGAAAGATCCAATGGCTGAATGCTCTAAAGGACAAAAATGTCCAAGAAGGATGGGAGATTTTGCTAAATAAAATTCTCACTGTAATAATCCTAAAAGGAAGGAGGAATCAGAAGCATTTAAAGAAACCAAAGTGGATGAACACAGAACTTAAATACTTGCCAAAAAGAAAAGGGATGTGAAAAAAGAAAATAAAAAGAGATGTGTATTAAATGGAAAGAGGAAGGAATATCTTTAGAAGAATATAATGCAATCTACAGTGAATGCAAAGCAAGCGTTAGACGAGCTAAATCCAGTAATGAAGTGAGCAGGACCGGACTGGCCATCGGGCAGTTCTCGTAAATGGCAGAAGGGCCGGTGCCAGGAGTGGGCCATTGCGCACCGACTTACCCACTAACCCCCCACCAGCGCCGCCGCCACATTCAACTATATCGGCGTCTATGACTCCGGTACAGTTGAATGCAATGATGGAGGAGAGAGCATCCTCTGGTGCTCCCTCTCCCATCATTCCCCGCTCTGCCTCTGACACTGTGGGTGTGCTCACTGTTGTAAAATTCTGCTCTTGGGCTCCCTCCGGTGGTTATGAGTGGTAGTGCTGCGGTAGTTGGATCGCAGCATTTATCAGGTGTATCTATTTTTTGCAATTTGGGCTGGGCTATATAGCCTTGCTTGATCCTTTAGTCAGTGCCAGTTGTCCATTGTTTTTGGAGGATTCACATCCCTTCTGGTCTCTCCTGTTTGCTGTGCTTTTCTTCAAAGATAAGTCCTGGCTTTGTTTTTGCTGTCCACCTGCTGTGGACCTTATAGTTCTGTGCATTTTCATGTATTTGTCTTGTCCAGCTTAGTCTGTGAAGGATTTTTTGCAGCCTAGCTATTTCTCTGGAGATGCAGATATACCCTCCATGTCTTTAGTCAGATGTGGTGTTTTGTATATTCTGTGGTGGATATTTTCTAGTGTTTTAATACTGACCGCATAGTACTCTGTTCTATTCTTTCTTTTTAGCTAGTATGGCCTCCTATGCTAAATCCTGATTTCATTTCTGCGTATGTTATTTCCCTCTTCTCTCACAGTCAATATTTGTGGGGGGCTGTCTATTCTTTGGGGATTTTCTCTGAGGCAAGATAGGTTTTCCTTTTCTGTCTTTAGGGTTAATTAGCCCTCCGGCTGTGTCGAGATGTCTAGGGAGCGTTAGGTACATTCCACGGCTACTGCTAGTTGTGGCGTTGAGTTCAGGTCTGCGGTCAGTACAGGTACCACCTTCTCCAGAGAACGTCTCATGTTGCTCCTAGGCCACCAGATCATAACAGTACAACTGGCCAACAATGAGTTAAACGCATCTCAGAAGAAGGGAAGGAAAGTGCTGAGCCATTTTTTTTCTGTAGTCTGTTTTGTCTTTCCTTCCCTCTTTACCTCTGGGTGGCTCAGGAGTTAGGCACTGGCATGGAAGTTCAGGAATTGGTTTCTCGTGTGGACCAACTTGCTGCTAGAGTACAGGGTATTTCCGATTATATCGTTCAGACTCCGGCTTTAGAGCCTAGAATTCCTACTCCTGATTTGTTTTTTGGGGACAGGTCCAAATTTTGGAGCTTTAAAAATAACTGTAAACTGTTTTTTGCTCTGAAACCCCGTTCTTCTGGTGATTCCATTCAGCAGGTTAAAATTGTTATTTCCCTGCTGCGTGGTGATCCTCAGGATTGGGCATTTTTCCTGGAATCTGGCAATCCTGCTTTGCTTAATGTTGATTCTTTCTTTCAAGCATTGGGGTTATGGTATGATGAACCTAATTCAGTGGATCATGCAGAGAAGACTGTAAACTGTTTTTTGCTCTGAAACCCCGTTCTTCTGGTGATTCCATTCAGCAGGTTAAAATTGTTATTTCCCTGCTGCGTGGTGATCCTCAGGATTGGGCATTTTTCCTGGAATCTGGCAATCCTGCTTTGCTTAATGTTGATTCTTTCTTTCAAGCATTGGGGTTATTGTATGATAAACCTAATTCAGTGGATCATGCAGAGAAGACCTTGTTGGCCCTGTGTCAGGGTCAAGAAGCGGCAGAATCATATTGCCAGAAATTTAGAAAATGGTCGGTGTTGACTAAATGGAATGAGGATGCCTTGGCGGCAATTTTCAGAAAGGGTCTTTCTATTTGGATGATATTTTGATTTTTTCCGATGATTGGGAGTCTCATGTGAAACAGGTCAGGATGGTATTTCAGATCCTCCGTAATAATGCTTTATTTGTGAAGGGGTCAAAGTGCCTCTTTGGAGTGCAGGTGGTTTCTTTTTTGGGCTTCATTTTTTCTCCCTCATCTATAGAAATGGATCCGGTTAAGGTTCAGGCCATTCATGATTGGATTCAGCCCACATCTGTGAAGAGCCTTCAGAAATTCTTGGGCTTTGCTAATTTTTATCGTCGTTTCATTGCCAACTTCTCCAGTGTGGTTAAACCTCTGACCAATTTGACGAGAAAAGGCGCTGATGTGACGAATTGGTCCTCTGCGGCTGTTTCTGCCTTTCAGGAGCTTAAACGCCGATTTACTTCTGCCCCTGTGTTGCGTCAGCCGGATGTTTCTCTTCCATTTCAGGTTGAGGTTGACGCGTCTGAGATTGGGGCAGGGGCCGTTTTGTCTCAGAGGAATTCTGATGGTTCCTTGATGAAACCGTGTGCCTTCTTTTCTCGGAAGTTTTCGCCTGCGGAACGCAATTATGATGTCGGCAATCGGGAGTTGTTGGCTATGAAGTGGGCATTTGAGGAGTGGCGACATTGGCTTGAGGGGGCCAAGCACCGTATTGTGGTCCTGACCGATCATAAGAATCTGATTTACCTCGAGTCTGCCAAACGGCTGAATCCTAGACAGGCTCGATGGTCCCTGTTTTTCTCCCGTTTTGAGTTTGTGGTCTCGTACATTCCTGGTACTAAGAATGTTAAGGCAGAATGCCCTTTCTAGGAGTTTTTTTCCTGATTCTCCTGGGGTTCCTGAGCCGGTCGGCATTCTGAAGGAAGGGGTGATTCTTTCTGCCATCTCCCCTGATTTAAGACGGGTTCTTCAGGAGTTTCAGGCTGATAAACCTGACCGCTGTCCAGTGGGGAAACTGTTTGTTCCTGATAGATGGACTAGTAAAGTGATTTCTGAGGTTCATTGTTCTGTGTTGGCTGGCCATCCTGGGATTTTTGGTACCAGAGATTTGGTTGGTAGGTCCTTTTGGTGGCCTTCTTTGTCGCAGGATGTGCGTTGTTTTGTGCAGTCCGGTGGGATTTGTGCGCGGGCTAAGCCTTGCTGTTCCCGTGCTAGTGGGTTGCTTTTGCCTTTGCCGGTCCCTGAGAGACCTTGGACGCATATTTCTATGGATTTTATTTCAGATCTTCCGGTTTTCCAGAGGATGTTGGTTATCTGGGTGGTTTGTGACCGGTTTTCTAAGATGGTTCATTTGGTACCTTTGCCTAAATTGCCTTCCTCTTCTGATTTGGTTTCGTTGTTTTTTCAGCATGTGGTTCGTTTGCATGGCATTTCGGAGAATATTGTGTCCGATAGAGGTTCCCAGTTTGTTTCTAGGTTTTGGCGGGCCTTTTGTGCTAGGCTGGGCATTGATTTGTCTTTTTCTTCCGCATTTCATCCTCAGACAAATGGCCAGACCGAGCGAACTAATCAGACTTTGGAAACTTATTTGAGATGCTTTGTGTCTGCTGACCAGGATGATTGGGTGGTGTCACGTTATTGGCGATACAGGACTGAAGGTCAATGGCCGAAGCAGATGTATACAAGTGACCGGACTGTGGAAAGACCTCGGGAGATGCAATATATGGCAGTGGCAGTTCAATATATCCGCAGATGCAGGGACCAGCTCGAGCCAGGGCCGGCCTGGATCACACACGTGCACAAAGTCCGTATGAGCAGCAGGAGTTCAGGGTAGTAGCAGCAGAAAGTCAATAAGAAGCAGAAAGATGCCAGCAAGACACCTTCCAACCAGGAGCTCAGAGATTGCTTCACTCAGTTAGACTGAGCACACAAAATTCTCAGCAACAGGAAGCTGCACAGGGCCAGGTATATATAGCAGGTCCAATCAAGCTCAATCAGGGTGGGGACAAATCAGCAGGGCAGGTGATGATCTCTATCTCAGACGAAGTTCATATGGTTTCAGGCATAAGTCAAGCAAGTTCCAAATAGCTCACCAAGCAAAGGAACAGACTAGCAAACAAAGAGTCGCAGGTTCAAATCCTAACAGGTGGCTTTCTTGCCATTAGCCGAGTTTGCCCTTAATAATCGGGCTAGTTCTGCTACCTTGGTTTCGCCTTTTTTTTGTAATTTTGATTTTCATCCTCATTTTTCTTCAGGGCAGGTTGAGCCTTCTTATTGTCCTGGTGTGGATTCTGTGGTTGACAGGCTGCAGCAGATTTGGGCTCATATGGTGGACAATTTGGTGTTGTCTCAGGAGGAGGCTCAACGTTTTGCTAACCGTCGTCGGTGTGTTGGTTCCCGGCTTCGGGTTGGGGATTTGGTCTGATTGTCTTCCCGTCATGTTCCTATGAAGGTTTCTTCCCCTAAGTTCAAGCCTCGGTTTATTGGTCCTTATAGGATTTCTGAGATTTTCAATCCAGTGTCTTTTTTTTTGGCCCTTCCAGCCTCTTTTTCCATCCATAATGTGTTCCATAGATCTTTGTTGCGGAAGTATGTAGTGCCCGTTGTTCCCTCTGTTGATCCTCCGGCCCCGGTGTTGATTGATGGGGAGTTGGAGTATGTGGTTGAGAAGATTTTGGATTCTCGTTTTTCGAGGCGGAGGCTTCAGTATCTGGTCAAATGGAAGGGTTATGGCCAGGAGGATAATTCTTGGGTTGTTGCCTCTGATGTTCATGCTGAAGATTTGGTTCGTGCCTTTCATTTGGCTCGTCCTGATCGGCCTGGGGGCTCTGGTGAGGGTTCGGTGACCTCTCCTCAAGAGGGGGTACTGTTGTGAATTCTGCTCTTGGGCTCCCTCCGGTGGTTATGAGTGGTAGTGCTGCGGTAGTTGGATCGCAGCATTTATCAGGTGTATCTATTTTTTGCAATTTGGGCTGGGCTTTATAGCCTTGCTTGATCCTTTAGTCAGTGCCAGTTGTCCATTGTTTTTGGAGGATTCACATCCCTTCTGGTCTCTCCTGTTTGCTGTACTTTTCTTCAAAGATAAGTCCTGGCTTTGTTTTTGCTGTCCACCTGCTGTGGACCTTATAGTTCTGTGCATTTTCATGTTTTTGTCTTGTCCAGCTTAGTCTGTGAAGGATTTTTTGCAGCCTAGCTATTTTTCTGGAGATGCAGATATACCCTCCATGTCTTTAGTCAGATGTGGTGTTTTGTATTTTCTGTGGTGGATATTTTCTAGTGTTTTATTACTGACCGCATAGTACTCTGTTCTATTCTTTCTTTTTAGCTAGTATGGCCTCCTATGCTAAATCCTGATTTCATTTCTGCGTATGTTATTTCCCTCTTCTCTCACAGTCAATATTTGTGGGGGGCTGTCTATTCTTTGGGGATTTTCTCTGAGGCAAGATAGGTTTTCCTTTTCTGTCTTTAGGGTTAATTAGTCCTCCGGCTGTGTCGAGATGTCTAGGGAGCCGTTAGGTACATTCCACGGCTACTGCTAGTTGTGGCGTTAAGTTCAGGTCTGCGGTCACTACAGGTACCACCTTCTCCAGAGAACGTCTCATGTTGCTCCTAGGCCACCAGATCATAATAGCTCACACTCACTCTGTCCCAGGCAGTGCAGTGGCAGCCGCCGAGACAGGAGCAGAGAGCAACGCGGGCACGTGGAGAGGTGAGTGTTTTTTTTTTACTTGACTGTGGGCCCTTTCTTGGGGGGGAGGGGGGAGGAGAGATGCGGGCTGTGCTGTATACTACTATGTGGACTGTGCTATATACTACTGTGTAGGCTGTGCTATATACTACTATGTGGGCTGTGCTATATACTACTATGTGGGCTGTGCGGTATACTACTGTGTGGGCTGTGCTGTATACTACTGTGTGGGCTGTGCTATATACTACTGTGTGGGCTGTGCTGTATACTACTATGTGGGCTGTGCTATATACTATTGTGTGGGCTGTGCTATATACTACTGTGTGGGCTGTGCTGTATACTACTGTGTAGGCAGTGCTGTATACTACTGTGTGGGCTGTGCTATATACTACTATGTGGGCTGTGCTATATACTACTATGTGGGCTGTGCTGTATACTACTGTGTGGGCTGTGCTATATACTACTGTGTGGGCTGTGCTATGTACTATTGTGTGGGCAGTGCTATATACTACTCTGTGGGCAGTGCTATATACTACTGTGTGTGCTATGTACTACTGTGTGGGCAGTGCTGTATACTATTGTGTGGGCAGTGCTATATACTACTGTGTGGGCAGTGCTATATACTACTGTGTGTGCTATGTACTACTGTGTGGGCAGTGCTGTATACTACTGTGTAGGCAGTGCTGTATACTACTGTGTGGGCTGTGCTATATACTACTATGTGGGCTGTGCTATATACTACTATGTGGGCTGTGCTGTATACTACTGTGTGGGCTGTGCTATATACTACTGTGTGGGCTGTGCTATATACTACTGTGTGTGCTATGTACTACTGTGTGGGCAGTGCTGTATACTATTGTGTGGGCTGTGCTATATACTACTGTGTAAACTGTAGATGTGCTGCTGATAACATGATACGGTATGGTGATATGTTAGTGATCTATTAGTGATCATTCTGTCCCATCATTTTTTCTCAGCTGGTGGAAAGAGGCCGGGAAACCAGCGTTGAACAACTTCAGTATTGTCGATCAAACTCATTTAGCGGCCTGAGATCAGCGCATGTAAATACGACCAAAATGCTTTTGTGTGATGTGCAATATGTTAGCATTTGAGGCCCCATTTTAACTTTGCCTAGGGTCCCACTTTGTCTAAAACCAGCCCTGCCTACAAGCGTACAAAGATATTATACAGTCACCATGTAACAAGTGGGCCTGTGCAACTTCAAATGCCAGGGCTGAATTTTAGTCCCAGTCCGGCCCTGGCTATATCTATCTATCTATGTATCTATTATCTATCTATAGATGTATCTATAGCACAATTCTTTTTTTTGTATATCTTTATTTAGCTTACAAAAGCACACACAAATCCGCATGAAAAAAACGCATCAAAAACGCATGTAAAAACGCAGGTGACCTTCCAGTGACCTCAGGTGCAGATTGGTGCAAATTTTACCTGCGTCAAATCCTGAACAAATCCTGATGCAATACTGACCGTGGAAACACGAGAAGCAATGGAATGAAACTGAAAGGGAGAAAAATACAGATTAGCTATTAGTAAAAACTTTTTTGACAGTGAGGGGGATCAATGAGTGGAATAGTCTGCTACCAGAGGTGTCGAGTTCTCCTTCAATGGAAGTCATCAAACCGAGGCTTTACAGACATCTGAGACATGACAGTGTGCATAACGCAAATTGGGTTAATGCTATGCATGGGTTGTTTTCTGTGCCAATCCTGTAGTAAGCAGCAGTTTTGTATGTGGGAACGTTAGTACGGTATGTGCTAAGTCCTCTGTATAATGACGGGTCTGTTTGACAGGTGGTCTTTATTGCCCTCTGTGCACTATGGTAACCATACATAATTTATATACTGCACTGTAAAAGGAATATGGACCATATTGTGAGCCTGGAATAGACTTTTACTTTCTGACCCAGGAGTTTTTCCGTCTAGTATATAAAGGTACATCGTTACATAAGTCTGTATTCATTGTGTAATAACATCAGTAAAATTATTTCTCACTTTTATTATTGGAAGTCCTTAGGTAACTTCTTCCGTTCTTATTATTTCATAGCGCATTGTGTCTCGTTAACTAGTTGTCCGATGACAACCATGTCAAGCGTATTCTAGATAGATATTACATAATAATCTGGTGCTCATTTGCACTGAAATTTAGGCTTAACTGTTTTATGAAAAATTTCAGAGAACAAACAAGATGATAGCTTTCCCATGTAGAATGATTTCTAGAACCCTTCGAAAATTACATACTCTTCTTTCCCTTTTTACAAATATGCCAAGATTAATTTTATGCTCTGTAGAGCACAGCTAGTGAGACAGCGAAGCAGAGTGACATTTCACACAGCCTGAGTCAACTTGCTGCTATGCCTGCTGGGAAGCAATGCACAAGCTAAAACTGTAGCACAGAAGTCAACGACTGGTGATCAGGATAGGTTATATAAGCATTTGTCAAGCTCTTCTCATTTCTGACAAACAAGAAAAAGGGGTCTTTACAATTACTTATCCAAAACAATTTCTTACCCCATAAAAAACAATGAAACAGAACACTGAACATGGCACAATGGAAAATATGGATATTAACTATCTGCAGATGAGCTATCCATTGTATTGTTTTAGCAGGGCTAGTTTATTATTTAAAGCAGGGGTGGGCAATTAATTTTGCCATGGGGCCGCATGAGAAAGTGGGATGGTTTTAGAGGGCCGAACTAATATAATTACTGTATTTTTCAGACTATAAGACGGACCAAACGATAAGGCGCACCCCAAATTTGGGGTGAAAATTGCAGAAAAAAAGATTTTTTATAAGATGGGGGTCTGTCTTATTGTCCGAATTTACAGTATCTTACGGTAAGATTCTTACCTGAGGGATGGTGGCAGAGTAGGGTCACAGGAGGCATGGTGTCGGCAGAGGTGGGGTGATGCGGTGTGGCGTGCACCTGAGCAGGGTCCCTTCCTGCGAAGGCGGGCGACGCCACGGCCTGGTGTCCATGGGGGGGTTGCAGCACTGGTGGTGCGGCGGCAGAGGTGCGGTATGGCGGGAGCAGGGTCCCTTCCACCGTTGAGGTGACGCAGCGGCCCGGAATGCAATGTGAGCAGCAGAGCCGGGTTGAATATCGGTGGCGGCGGCCATCTTCCCTAGGCCGCGCATGCGCAGATGAAGTACTGTGCTTCACGGGGCTTCAGAAAAATGGCCGCGGGAGGCCGCGCGTGTGCAGATGGTAATCGCAGCGGCCATTTTCCTGAAGCCGAGATCTAAATCTGCAAACTCGGCTTCAGGAAAATGGCCGCCGTGATCTCCATCTGCGCACGTGTGGCCTCCCACGGCCATTTTCCTGAAGCCCCGTGAAGCAGAGCACTCCAACTGTGCACGCGTTGCCTCGGGAAGATGGCCGCCGCCACCGATAAACAGGTAATCAACCTGGCCTTCACTCCAGCCGCCAGCGGTCCTCAGAAGCGGCTGGCGGCTGGCCGAGCGGTGTCGGGGGCGGCTGTCAGAAGTGACAGCTAGCTGGCGGGCCGCTTAAAATCATCAGGCGGGCTGGATGCGGCCCGCGGGCCGCATCTTGTCCTGGTCTGATTTAAAGGGAATATGTGAATAAGACCACCTCCCCCACCAAGCCGCGTATACTGACAAGCAGGTACTTGAAATGTAAGTCCATTGATACTTTTATACCTTCTATTGCTTCATTCCCAAGAAATGAGTATTTTAATTCATTTGCAAATCAGGCATTAATGGGGTTTTCCCAAGATCAAAAATTCATTTTAATCAATAGATCTTGGAATAATAATAACTTCTGCAATTGGATGTGTTGATGTTGAAATAAAATGTTCCTCTGCTAAGATAATCTTTGGGTCTTCGTTTACTACCTTGGCCCCTCCTTCTTCCTCTGGTGTCTGTATCTTCCTCATGTTCTAAAGTTTGCATCAGTACCATCTTCACTGTGGGCGGCACATACACAGATGGATCTCTTGGCAGTCTTCCATAAAATGGTGCTGATATATCATTTAGGTTACTGGATACAGCAGTTGTTATAGAATCATAGATTTAGCAGAGGTCAAAATACTGAGCCCTGTTTAACCAAACCAACACCACTGATTGACAACTTTCTGTGTACACTGTATATTGACAGAAAGATGTTAATGGTGGGGACATGGTTGAACAATAAGGTACAAGGCCTGTTGTCCTGTAGTGATATTCTCCTGCTAGTAAAACACTGATTGTATTGAAGCAGCAAAACCCAGCCCCATAAGTGACACATCCCTTTTAGGGTGTCAACCCCTATATTATGGTGCTCTCAGGTTACATATAGCAAAAACCTGCTAACAGATTCCCTTTAACCCCTTAACGACCGCCAATACGACTTTTAATGCTGGTAGTTAAGGGTACTTAAACCACAGTGCCATTAATTACCGGTGCTGTGGAAAAAGTGTATAGCACCCACCACAGTCGGATGTTCTCCCAGAGAACATGATTCGGGTCGGGTTTTTACTGACCCCGGGGTTGCGGTCGCCGTTATTAACCATATAACGGCGACCGCAAGAAAAAAAGTGCGCTTTGCCATTTAATTTCTCTGTCCTCTGATGTGATTGCACATCAGAGGACAGAGAAATAGGGTCCACGATCCCCCCAATACTTACCAGTGTCTCTGATGTCCCTGGGTCCTCTTGCTTCCCCCCACAGCCGCTGGCATCTTCTTCCGGCATGGGTGCATGCGCAGTGTGCCTGCTGAGATCTGCTGGCCGGCACCCAGCAACAATAGGAAGATTTTTCATATTGGTTCATTTTGGTCACTGTGATAGACCCTATAATAAAAAATAGTAAACATCCCCTTTATCACCCCATCAGTTAGGGAAAAATAATAAAATAAAGAAAATGTGTTTATTTCCATTTTCCCATTAGGGTTAGAGTTGGGTTAAAGTTAGGGTTAGGGTTAGGGTTGGAGCTAAAATTAGGGTTAGGGTTAGAGTTGGGATTAGGGCTAGGGTTAGAATTAGGGTTAGGATTAGGGTTAGGTTAGGGTTGGAATTAGGGTTTGGGTTAGGGTGGGTTAGGGTTGGGAATTGGGTTAGGGTTGGGATAAGGGTTAGGTTTGTGGTTAGGGTTAGGGGTGTGTTGGGATTAGAATTAGGATTAGGGTTGGGATTAGGGTTATGGTTAGGATTAGGGTTAGGGGTGTGTTGGGGTTAGGGTTGAGATTAGGATTAAGGGTGTGTTGGGGTTAGGGTTGTGATTAGAGTTATGGTTTGGGTTGGGATTAGGGTTAGAGGTGTGTTGGAGTTAGAATTGGGGGTTTCCATTGTTTAGGTACATCAGGGGGTCTCCAAACGCGACTTGGCACCACCATTGATTCTAGCCAATTTTGCGTTCAAAAAGTCAAATGGTGCAACCTCCCTTCTGATCTGCCGTGCACCCAAACATTGGTTTACCCCCACATATGGGGCATCAGCCTACTCAGGACAAATTGGACAACAACTTTTGGGGTCCAATTTCTCCTGCTACCGTTGTGAAAGGAAAAATTTTGGGGTGAAAAGATTATTTCTGTGGAAAAAATATGATTTTTTATTTTCATGTCTCTACGTTATAATCTTCTGTGAAGCACTTGGGGGTTCATAGTGCTCACCACACATCTGAATAAGATCCTTGGGGGGCCTAGTTTACAAAATGGGGTCACTTGTGGGGGGTTTCTACTGTGAAAGTAAAAATTTGGGGGTGAAAAGATCATTTTTATGGAAAAAATATGATTTTTTCATGGCTCTAAGTTATAATCTTTGGTGACGCACTTGGGGGTTCATACTGCTCACCACACATCTGAATAAGCTCCTTGGGGGGTATGTACACCCCTTAAAGTTACTTTAAATGTGAGGTGGTCCCTAAAAAAGATGGTTTTGGAAATTTTGTTGTAAATATGAGAATCGCTGGTCAACTTTTAATCTTTATAACTTCCTAACCAAAAACATTTGTTTCCAAAATTGTGCTGATATTAATTGTGCCATGTGCCATGGGAAAAGTTATTTATTAACTATTTTGTGTGACATATCACCACTCTGAGCATAAGGGCATAAAAATTCAAAATTTGAAAATTGCAAAATATTAAAAAATGTCACCATATTTCCATTTTTTTCATAAATAAACGCAAGTAATATCAAGGAAATTTTATCACTAACATGAAGTATAATATGTCATGAAAAAATAGTCTCAGAATCAGCGGGATCTGTGAAAGCATTCCATAGTTATAACCTCATAAATTGACAGTGGTCAGAGTTGTAAAAATTGGCCTGGTCATTAAGCTGCAAATTGGCTCCGTTACTAAGGGTACCGTCACACAGTGAAATTTTGATCGCTACAACGGTACGATCCGTGACGCTCCAGCGTCGTAGACTGCTGTCACACTTTGCAATGTACGACGCTGGAGCGATAATTTCATGACGTATGTGCGATGTAGAAGCCGTTGGTTACTATGCGCACATCGTATACGATATATGTTACACCATGCGATCATGCCGCCACAGCGGGACACTAGACGACGAAAGAAAGTTTCAAACGATCTGCTACGACGTACGATTCTCAGCGGGGTTCCTGATCGCAGGAGCGTGTCAGACATTGCGATATCGCTCGAACGTCACGGATATATCGCTCGAACGTCACGAATCGTGCCGTCGTAGCGATCAAAATTTCACTGTGTGACGGTACCCTAAGGGGTTAAAACTTGTGTTGGCTGCTTTGTCTAATCAGCACTTTCCACAATGAAGTTGCTATCTCCCAGGTCACTACTGTGAAGATTTAATCATGTCAGCTCAGATCATTTGTAACTGCAGTGGGAGAAACAATGGCTAACCCATACATTATTTGACTCATCCTTATACATGAGTTTAAGTATATTGTGTATACATTGATAACATATGTAGTATAGTGACCTATGTTATAGGTAGGGGGCGCTGTATGAGCTTCCCAGAGTGCGCATAGAGGCATATGGAGGCCATAGGAATGCATGGCAATCACAGATATAAGTGTGGTGATGAGTCAAAGTACGGCATTAAGGTGAATGGCCGGTGTGTGTGTCGCAGAGGGAGGACACTCTCCGCTGTCAGTCTGAGGTTATGTTGTGTTCTGTGACCTGTAGTCCTACATGTCTATGGTGTTGTTTAGCTAGGGAGGCTGGCAGGGCTGAGAAATGGGAGGGTCAAACTAGCCACATACACTCCCATCTAGGGGAGGGGTTACACTATATAGTGTGACTGTGGTTTGGTCACATGGTCTCTGAGTGTAGACCTGAATGGTCTGTGCTGGAAGGTCCTGGAGAGCCCCATGTGTTGGGAGTGTTCTCTCCCTGAAGAGCACATGTCGGGGGGCTCTGGACCTCGCACAGACTAGACTGTGGAACGGATGGAGATCTGTGTTGCATTGACCGGGGTCAGAGTGAAAGAAAGAGAGAGACATTGTGTCTGGGGCACCTCTGAGGCCAAGAAGTGTCCAGGAACCCGTGTAGGTTGCCAACGGGTAACGATCTGAAAACTGTGTGTTATGCTGATCGGGATCAGTGAGGTACTGTGATAAAGCTGAATATGTACAGACGGTGTTCATGCTGTTATCAAGTTCCTGAAGATGTTGTTTATGTGGATGGGAAATAAACCTAATAGAGCCTGTATGCATTACTCCCGTGCCAAGCGAGTGTCCCCCAAGACCCAAAGTAAGGGAAACGCTACACATAGTATAAAGTAATCTTATAGGTCTCCCTTTGTGAGCACCACTGAAAGCTAACATTTTTGAGTTAGCTTTCTCTTCTCCAAGTTACTTTAGATCTGTGTATCAGAACAAAATAAGTCTGACCACTATAAAGATATCTGTAATATATTACTCTAGATTAGATTAAAAATTGCAGAATTGTGAACCTATCCAGAATCCCAAAAAAACTCTAAATATTGTGTATTGATGGACATTCATTTTAAAGGGATGTTCAGTGTTCTCATTTCTTCTGGAGTGTCTGAGTCAGCGACATTCATGCCTCTGTGGCTGTCTCTCACACTGCAGATCTGCTTAATAAATATTAATGACCAGTGTTCTGTGTAGCGTCCTCTTTACTGTTATATTCTGGAAAAACAAATTGGCATGAAGGTAATCATGATTATATGGAGCATCTGAATGTTATTTTTTAATGTAGAGAAACTTTTTTTCACTGTTTGTGACATGTCATTGCTAATTATTCTAATTATTATGCTCATCTTCGCTTTGCTCACCAGCCATTAGGATCTCATTGGATGTGAGTTACTATTGTATTTATTATTTCAATCAGATATGTTTCTTACTTTTTAACTGCATGGATATGTTAATAATTAAAATACCATTTATAAAATTGTGCCGGACTATTCATCTATTATCAGATTTAACTTAATAATGAGGTACATGCAAACTAAGCAGAATTTTGGGAAATATGTCTGATTTCTTGATGAGACATTTGCTATTTTTGATTTTTATTCTTGCTGCCATTACTGGCAGGGAGTTTGGTGTGCTGGGGTGCACCAGCAAGTCACTGCCATGTTGAGGGTATCTATGTAAAGGGCAATACCAGAAAAGTGATAATTTGATGCAGACAATGGAAGTTCTTATTAGCCCTCTCAGATATAAAAAAAAACTGTTACTCATAAGATCAACTCCCCGCTGGAAGTCCTTCAGATTAGTGATGGATCAATTTGATATTGCATGAATATTATTCATATCAAAACCCCTTGTAAGGTATTATTATTGACTGCGAATATTAATATGTGCTTCATGCATATGAGTAATAACCGTGCCCCCAGGTTTCCCTTTAGGGTTTTTACTGTAATTCTGCAGATTAGTGGCATCCTTTTTCTCACAGAGATGATTATAGCCATCGACCTATTTTCTCAGCTATCCATGGTTTTCCCAAGTAGCATTCATACTTTTGATATTCTATGGGGCTGTGCACATCTGATTTTTTTCCTTGGACCATGTGATCTGCTAAAAAAAAAATTGGTGACCTGTCCGATTCAGAGCCAAGTATCAGATTAAAATTGGCAATGCAAGTCTATGGAGCCATGAAAGAAAAATCGGACTTCAAATGGATGAAGTGCGTGCTGATTTTCACTGACTGACAAAATGGAGAAGACGGAGAAACCTTTTTTTCGTTTTACTCTCCACATCCGATAAAAACTGATGCCTCTGTGATCAAAGTCTGATCAGAATAATTGCTGCGTCTTCCTCGGATGTGGAGCAAATGGTCGTGTGACACCAAAGAGATGATGTGACTAACTACAACAGCTAGACTACCCAGATTTAAAAAATGGAAAGCAATACAAATGAAAAAAAAAGACATGCTGTTTTTGTTAATGATTCCCAATATTATGCAAAAAATGTGAAACCACTGAAGCATTGCAACCCCTAACCCTAACCTGTGGGCAGCATTGTAACACAACCACTATGCTAGAGATAGATTTTTGCAGTCATCGGATAGGAGCCCATGTTACCATTCATAAGAAGGAATTCCAGTTCAGATCGAATACGCTTTAGGGTCAATTCACATGTTGTGATAATAAGATGTTTTGGAAAGTTTGTTTAGGAAAATGTCTGCAAATTGCAAACATCACCACTGCTTGTGAATAAACCCTTGCTCCTGAGAGTGTGATACAGTCGTTTCCAATGTTGACACCTATGAGAAATTAAGGCAATCAGAATAGAGATCTTTGCTGCCAATACCGTTATCACATTTCCAAAAATAGTTTTAATAACAAGAGCATTAGATCTGTACAGTCTTCCTGTCTCTCAATGTAGTGTGGACACGGACAGCAAGCAAAGTTCTGGAAAATCTCAACTGTTCGAAACACAAATTCTAGACACAAATTCTGTTGATTTTTTTTGTTTGGTTTAACATAAAATATGGAAGTTAAAAAAAAAGCAAATTCAAACTTTACCGATTCCTCTCCCGTCCATTGTCTTCAAGTTTGGTGACAAATCTACGCAGAAATAAACTACAACAAAATGCCACAAATCTGCAACGTGTACATAGGCCCTATAGCACAATACTTGTTTTATTAAAAGAGGTGCCCAATGCACCCTCCGACTGTTAATAAGGGGTTATCCAATAGTGGATAACAGCATTAATTGTAGACAGAAACGCACGGAGGATAAAAAATAGTACGAGCAATGGAGAGAGTTGAGTAGATATTAAAAATGAATGAGCAGAGAAGCCTTGAAGAGAATGAACATAGAAAGAATAAGACAGTAAGAATGTACAATGCAGCAGGGAGTGAAGCAATGTCCTTGTAGATATGGCACTTATTACATTTTTTTCTTGTTATGTCAGTATATCTTGCTGAGTATATATGACAGGACATACATAGATGTACAAAGACAAAATAACATAAATATTGAAGTCATCAGTTTATGCATTTGTCAGTCTACCAGGTAAGATGACATTAGTAGAGCACTAAAAGTGTACCTGTCATCTCACACAATATTGCGGTCCTCATCCTCCACATACTAAAGCTTCTTTCGGGTAGGCCAACTATATATGTTAGTCATATTTCTCTTGGTCTGTCATTGCAATCTACTTTTTTTTTTAGCAGTTTGTTTCTCATCATCACATCTTGTCGGCACTAAAAGTACTTGGATTTTCTTTTCCTTACTGCCCAGAATGCTATGCTCCTACCATTAATCAAAGGCTTGACTGCCCTGGAATGAAAGATAGCCTTTCTGTTATGCTTCTGAGTAATAAGACAGGCAGAATATCGGGAGAAAACAAATAAAAGTTCTGATATATCAAACACTTTTCAACAGAACAGTTGGGAATGTCAGAATATTTTTAAGCAACTCATAGATATGCAAAAAAGTGTACGATTTTTGACATTTTTATGTCAGTCTCAGGGAGCTTATTAGAAAGTGAATGGAGCGTAGCTATGAGGGGGCATTGCCAAGTGTGGCCGGGAAATTCAACATAACTTATGTAACAAAGGTAAACGGGACAGAAATGTACTCCAGTCATTGACTGGTGGATTCTTCTTGTGGTCGACCACAGAGGCTGAAAGATGAACCAAATTAATTATTAACGCTTCTTAATGAATTTGGCGAATCTAACGTTAATAAGCTCTTCATCTAAACCGGCGTACAAAATGCCAGTCTTGATCGGGCCTAAAGTGATTTTCCCATTTCCTATTTAGCACAATAACTATCAATGGAGATCAAGTTTTCTACAACTACAGTATTTGCCAGAGGAATCTCTGCTTATTTTATAATCAAGCCTGATTAGTGGTGAAATTCGTGCGCAGGCATTAACGATACATGGCAGGAGTGAGCTGGCATCTATCTTATTTTATGAGCCATTGGAATAAATTTGGAGCCTTTCCGGACTGCCCAGTATAGGTTTATTCTGCTTATACTGTATATTAGACAAGATTAGTAAATCTGCCCCAATGGTTCTCTAGCAACTTAGCAGATTTCAATAATTATTTTATAGGACTTATTACTTATAGAAGCTATTGAGCTCCATTGCATTTTTTTTGTTTATTATTCCTCTGTGCTATTAACCACCATGATTTTAACCCCGTAACGCTTCATGATGGATATAAAAGTCATGGTGTATGTCAGGATGGTCCCGCTACACACTCGACAGATGCCGGCTACAGTTCATAGCTGGCTTCTGCTTTTAATAGCAATGATCTGCACTATTACTGATTGCTGCTGTTAACCTCTTAAATGCCACTGTGTATCACTGACATCAGCATTTAAAAGTCACAATACAACCTGGGTGTAAGTTCAGGCATCAGTCTGCCCCCCTGAGAAACTATCGTGGGACACTAATAAGTTGCCATGTCAGCAGTGGGACTGCTGTAGGACCGTGTTGCTGCTGTAGGGCCCCGCTGCTGCCTTGTTAATTATCCTATGACATCAGACATAGGTTGGTCATCTTAGAAACAGTGATTTTTACTGTTTATAGTATTATTACAGTACTATTTATGTGGTCAATGTGATCAAAAGAACACAGGTTCAAGTCACGTAAAGAAGATTAAAAATGAAGTGAAAGAGAAAATAATTTAAAATTGCAGTTTTTCACTCACCACAACACCACAAGAAATGCAATTTGAAGTGATTAAAATGTTGTATCTCCAAAATAGTATAAGTAAACACATCAGCTCAACACACAAAAATCAAACCCTAATGCAGCTCCATTAATGGACATTAAAGGTACCGTCACACTCAGCAACTTTGCAACGAGAACGACAACAATCCGTGACGTTGCAGCGTCCTGGATAGCGATCTTGTTGTGTTTGACACGCAGCAGCGATCTGGATCCCGCTGTGCCATCGCTGGTCGGAGCTAGAAGTCCAGAACTTTATTTCGTCGTCAGGTCGGCGTGTATCATCATGTTTGACATCAAAAGCAACGATGCCAGCAACGTTTTACATGGAGCTAACAACCAGCGAGAACGGTAAGTGAGTCGCCGTTACGTCACAGGATCGCTCCTGCATCGTTCTGGAGTTGCCGTGTTTGACGTCTCTACAGTGACCTAAACAGCGACGCTCCAGCGATCGGCTCGTTGTCTATATCGCTGCAGCGTCGCTGAGTGTGACGGTACCTTAACATTTAAAAAAAAAAAAACTATGGAGCTTAGAGAATTCAGAATTTTTAAGCCATTAAAATATAAAAAAAATCTATATTTGATATCACCATAATCATAAGGATCTGGAGTATCAGGAAGCCTGTGGTTAAGTCATTTTTACTGAACAATAAAAGTAAACCTCAAAACCAAAGGCAATATTGCATTTTTTTCACCATTTTACCACACTTGGATTTTTTTTTAAATTTTCCATTATTCTATATGGTAAAACGAATGGTGTCATTCAAAAGAAGAACTATTTCAGAAAATTAACGAGCCTTTATAGCTCTATGTTGATGGAAGACTACAAAAGTTATAGAGATTTTAAAAAGAGGAGGAAAAAAGGAAAACTCAAAAATGAAAATTTGCTGCATTCTTAAAGAGTTGAAAACACTTAAAATAAATGCCTGGTAAGGGTAATAAAACAAGCTTACCCCTACGGTTCCTATGTAAATGAAATATTTCTCCTTGAAAGAGTAAATATATGGTTTTGCACTTAGTTATGGATCCATAAATATTTGATTGAGTCTGTAACTTAATTCTACTTTCAAGATTTGTATTGGTGCACATTTGTGCTTTGTTAGTAAAACCCCGGGATGTGATTTACTGAGGCAAACATAATTGCATTTAAACTTTCTTTCAAGATTTCTCTGAATCTGATAGGTCAGCATCACAAAGGTTCCTAAATACTGGGTCGCAGTTATGTACTCATTCATAAATCCTTCTGTTTTCCCAGAGTGCTTTGCCATGCAGCTGTGATAATAACTGTAATAAGCTTTGGGAAGATATTGTCTCCAATGCCTCATTTAGATTAGCAGTGCAGCACATCACCAGATGGAGCCTTTATCGAGCTCAAGGAAAGCACACAATCATTTTTGGCCGATGCTATCCGGGACTCCGGGAGGGCATGTTGTAATGGATGCCTTGTATCTTCATAATCATTTCATTTATGCAGGTTTTGTGCATATAAATAAAAGCATTTCTGGAAGCAGATATGCTACAAGAAAATAAAATATCCTTACATGAGTAGCTTGCCCCCGTCGTAGAGACTATGTAGTTGTTACTGCCTATTAGTTCCTATTTAGCCCATAATATTGGTTACTGATGGAGCCACAATTATCCCTAAAAGTAATGCTGTTGCTTCACGGGATGATATTTAGAGAAAAGCCAATGCATTTTTTTTAACTGGCATGTACTACAGTAATATTATCTAGCAGCATATTGTGTTGTCTTGGAAGAATGTCATACATGTGTTGATTAGGACTTTAAAAGTTGGTATGAGTTAGAGATGTGATGTTAATGAACCTTTGAAGCAAAAAGCATTAAGTTACTTACCGGTAATGGCATTTTTCAGAGGCCCATGACAGCACTACAAGAGAGGGTATCCGCCCTTCAGGAACAGGAAACCTACAGATACAAAAAGGGCGGCACCTCTCCCATGCATCAGTTGGTTTCCTGTTCCTGTAGGGACAGGATCCTACAGGGTCGGGCGTGGAGCCAGCGAGCACTTCAGGGTTGCTGTGTTGCTGTGCATGCGGAGGAGCGGGGGGAGATCAGCATCGCAGGGGCGAGATCAGCATCACAAGGGGCGAGATCTGCGGGGCAGGGGGGAGATCCACGGGGCAGTGGCAAGATTAGTGTCACAGGGGCGAAATCAGCGTTTTAGGGGCGAGATCCACGGGGCAGGGGCGAGACCAGGGTCGCACAAGGGAGATCAGCGTCGCAGGGGGGTGATCAGGGGGGCAGAGGGTGATCACTGGGGTGGGGGGTGATCACCGGGGGCAGGAGGGGGCTGTCATGTGTGGGGGGGCTGGGGATATGCAGGAGGAGATGGAGCCGGCGGTAGCAGCAGCAGGTGATCACCGGGGCAGGGGGAGGGGGTGGTCACCGGTGCAGGGGGGAGGAAGCGGAGGTCGGGAGTGAGCGGAGGTAAAGGAGGGAGGGAGTGGAGGTGAAGGAGGAAGGAGCGGAGGTTGGGGGTGTGGCATTAGATGGCAGGGGGAGCAGAGGGGAGTACCAGGTGGCGACCGAGAGGCGGTGGCAATCGAGGTAAGTATGCTGCAGGGCAGCATGCAGGCACCTCTCTGTTCAGCTTCCATGGACACCATGAAGCTGGACAGTGAGGCAGCCATCAATCACTCTGCCACGCTACATCTGAATGGAGAGATAGCGTCACATGGATGCTAGCTCCAGTCAGATCAGGGGGGTTGTGACAAGGTGGTCACCAGAGCGATCGTAGCCAAGGGGGGGCAAAGCCACCCCCCCGGACTAAAGTACAACTCCCCCTGTCCCTGCAGATCGGGTGAAATTACAGTTAACCCTTTCACCTGACCTGCAGGAACGCGATCACTCTGTGACACAGCATATGGGTCACAGGTCGAATTGGCACTGACTTTCATGACGCATACGCTGTGTCACAGGTCGGGAAGAGGTTAAAGTATTTATAATAAATTAAGTTTTTAACATGTCATGTTTTTTTTCCCTTGGAAATGCGTCTCATTTGCATGGGAACACTTACCAGACAAATTAGTAGCTTCAGCACCTATAGCTGCTCCTCCCTGAGCTAACATCGCTCAAATTTCAGTACACACGGCTACTGGGAGACATATGGTGTTGTACAACTACTTTCAAATTTCCCACTGCTATATATAAAATCTGGTGCAATTAGGTTTAATATAACCTCATTTTTCAGTATTACAGTGAGTGTCCATATTTCATAATAAATCCAGGGAATACACAGAAAAATGTTTTCATATGGCCACAGTGAACTAATGGTGCACAGCATGCAGGGGTGTATATATAGACGGGTCAGGGGCACGGACCATAACCCTGATGAAGAAGGACTGTGTCCTTTGAAATGCGTCGGCTTTCTGGTCCTCTCGCGCACGTATCGCTGAGAACTGGTGACATCACCTATACCATGCCCCCACATACCTCGCTACTACACAGCGGCGCTTCTGGCCAGAGCGTACCGCAAGCTTGCCTGCTCTGATACCCTGAGGGAATCCATTGCTATGGGAGGACGCTCCCCAATCTTTACACCCTCCACATGGAGTTTTCCCCACCACTGGAACATTAGGGCTGCCATCACTCTAGCAGTATTTGGTCAGTATTTTACATCAGTATTTGTAAGCCAAAAGCAGGAGTGGATGATATATGCAGAAGTGGTGCATATGTTTCTATTATACCTTTCCTCTAATTGTCCCACTCCTGGTTTTGGCTTACAAATACTGATGTAAAATACTGACCAAGTACTGCTAGTGTGACGGCAGCCTAAGACAAGCACTGCGCTCACCGGGAGCTGAGTAAGTAGCCTACTACCATGTACACCTTACAAGTTTGCCGGTGGCCATTCTTGCACAGGATATCTATCTTTTAACCTTCGGCTGTAGCGTGGTATCTCCTTTCTTTATAGCCTTATTATATCTGCTCACCAGACAGATTACACACAGAGTCTGTCCAGCTACCAGCTGCTTTGGCCCATTATCTGCCTGCAAGCACCAGTGTGTTCCACTCATTCATGTCCTAATTGATGACATGTTATCTATGAAGTTCAAACATATGAGCCAGGGTTCATAAAAATGAATAGTATATGAGCAGTAAGGAATATATTAAGTAAGTATATTGACAAGCATTCACTAATAATTTTAAGCCAACATTTATTAAGTGCTGTACAATACAGTGTGGAGTAAAGTAACATGTAAAGTAACATGATTAATTAAAACTGGAATTGCACATGGCAGTCTTGGCAAAGGGGCTTTCTGGAGTACGATATACCTAATTCATTAAGTGGCTCATGCACGGCTGCCAGGAATACCCTCTAGTCAGGGAGTGTAAAGTGATATAACTTAGCAAAGAATTTCATGGCTGGGCATAGCCATGCTCTGTCCTACACACATTATGCCCATATTGGTGTAGTTGACCGGGACTGGCGTGTACACACCAGATAGTGTTATATTTTTGCACACCTTTCAAGCTGCACAAAAACATTTTTACGGTGTTTTATGCCAGAATTCTGGGGTAAATATCTTAATGGTTTGCCCCCAAAGTTTATTATTTTATTTTGAAAATGTTCACCTCGTAAGATGAGGGATAATACCCCAAAAATGGCTGTCTGTTGATGGTGGGCATGATTGCTTATCAAAGGCTGGAGCAGTGACCAATATATCACCGCTGTGGTCAGTGAATGACTATAGCAGTCAGATGTCTGTATGACTGGATGGTCTCCAAGCTGCCTTCTCCATTGGGGTGGATATATGACCCCTGCAGCCAATCACTGGTCTTAGCCGTGAGCAGTGATTGGCTGGAACTCGATTTACTGATCTGGTCATATGGGAATGTGACAGCTTCTGCCAATCACTGACTGATATGGTGATGCGTTGGTAACCACCATAATCATTGATTGGCTGCAGCGGCCACATGCCAAGCCTAGATAAGACACTAGTGAGGGATAGACAATCATTAGGTGAGCATACATTTGTATTTTTAGACGATGCTGGGCCCTGTTTTAGACAAAAATAAAGAGGCAGACAAGCTCCTTAACAGCTTGTTGTATTTTAATTTTTTTTCAACTCTCCTTTCTATTCAGACAGGAGAACGCTGATACATTTACAATAAATCAAATGTATGTATTGAATTTACATGTATAAATTATTACTTTTCGTATATACTAAGGTAATAAACCTTTTGAAACACATTGGCCAAATGAGAAACACTTGTATCCTTACCGCCAAAAATAATAGAATGGATTTATGCTTTATATCTCCAATGGAAATGTTTTAGATTATTACTAAATCAAATTGCATTTCCTTTATGAAACAGAATATTCAATAGAAACATCTACAACGTATATCTTAATGCAGCAATGCTTTAGCTGTATTCATCTGTATCTTTCAATAATTTAAATTCTTCCAATAAAATTGGACAGTTATATAAAACTTTTCCTTATAAAATGAGTATTGTTCCTGCGGAAAACAGTTTTACAATACAACTGCTGGACGCAAAAATAAATTATTGGGAAAATTAATTGTGTGACTAATAATGTTTAAAAAAAACCCATACAAAATGGTAAAAAGGTCTGGTTAATTTCTAGCTGAGTGAAAATGGCTAATAAAATTTCAATGCATTTGTACATATAATTGAAAAGTGCTTGAAACCTATCACAAACTGAGCAGGGATAATGGTTCCCAATGCTGTGATGGAAAAGGGAACCACTTTCTGTGGATTCCTCTTTTGTTATACAGTATATAGAAAGTCAATGGCACTAAATAGCTTCAGATGTTGAAAAGTCAATTAAAACAAGTAAGTAAATGAGGTCTGCGAGCACATTCAAAGAAATGTTTTCTTTCCTATTTTTTCCTATTTTGTAGTATATAGGTGGAATACCACATTTTCAGTATGGCGATACTTTTGTTTTAGAGCAAAATTGCTATAGGAGTAATACTATTGTAATAATTTCACTGCTTAAATTGTGTTTGAAAGCTTTTGGGGCAACACACATTCTGAAAAGGCATGTCAGAGTCCAGTGGTGGATAAATACAGAAGATGGCCCCTGTGCAAGAACAGTACATGGGGCCTTTGCAGTCCAATAGCTCATTATAAGGCACAATACCACCTGTTTTTGAGGTGGAAGGGGCCCTCTTACCCCCTTGGCCTCTGAGTGGCCGCAGAGGTTGCACCAAATATATATCTGCCCCTGTCAGAGCCGCGTAATCAGGATCCTTTGTATAGACTGTAGATAGGTGATAATTTTTAATGTTAAGAATAACTCTTCAATCTTAAAATGACCTTTCAATATTAAGGCCCCCAATTCTACATTTGTATTTTTCAAGTCACTTTTGTTGTTTTTCTTGTCTTATTCTTTGACATTTTGGCACCAAATTCTTCAATACAGTGAATGTTCATTAATTTTTGCACAAAGTCAGCTACACTTTTACTTTTGACCTTTTTTGTGACTTTTTTAGCAGAAAATATTTGGAAAATCTTGCCTAATTTGCGCAATAATTTTCAGGAAATACATAAAATCATTGGCGTACATTTGCGCACAAAAAAATTGCAACATTTTGACAATTGGTGCATCAGTTGAAAGCATCTGAAAAGTTTAATTTCCATCCATAATTGCAAGCTTAAAAAACAAACAAAAAAGTAAACAGATGAACACTTAAAAAGGTGCAAATTAAAAGATGAGCATGGTGCGAAGAAAAAACAGGCGCAAATCATGAAAAGGCAAGGATAATTTGGTCCATAAGACTTTTAAATCAGTGATAAGCTACATTCACATGACCATATTTTCGATCTATGTGCTGTCTGTGAAAAGAAATTGACATCAGTTGACCTATGTTATTCAAAAGAGCTATTCAGATGTCCATGTTCTCTCACATGTGAAAAAACATTATACAGTACAATGTACTATTGTCTTCTGCATTTCAGATGAGGCTTGTCTATTCAAGTCTATGGGTGCACGAAAAAAATATGATCTCATATGGATCTACTGTATAACATCTGATTTCTAAGGACACATTGCAATTCTTTAACAAATAAAACTGTATTTGTTTTTGTAAACTTTAACAACTGCTGATATATAAAAATTAATTGCATGCGGATGACCATACAGGTGAAAAGTTGTACATTTATTCTGAATGAAAATCAAACAGTTGTTCATGCACTCTGGTCCAGATAAGTGGATTCCTCTTGTGTATTCAACCCATTCCTTATTCTGTGGTGGATTCATCTTGGTTTGTAGGTTTTGGTTTAGTTTCCCCAATATAGGTTTCTTCAGGGTTTCTTTTACACTGTAACATGTACATCAAATTGGGGGTTATACATGAAACTGTTCCAGTGTTTTCATAGTCCTGTTGAGTGTTGGGTATGTGGACTGTGCTAGATGATAAGAAATGGGTCCATGTCTTGCATTTTTACCTAAGGGAATCTTCGCTTAAGGAATTATTTACGTTTGGTGGCTATTTCTATGAAATAACAGTCCTCAATCATCTATATATAGTCATCATGGCTGAAAGTGCTGGTATCCTTGAAATTGCTCCAGAAAATGAAGTATTTCTCCCCCACAATTATTGCAATTACACATGTTTTGCTATATACATCTTTATTTCCTTTGTGTGTTTTGGAACAATACAAAAAAATAGAAAAAAAGGCAAATTGGACATAATTTCACACAAAACCCCAAAAGTTGACTGGACAAAATTTTCCGCACTTTTACAAAATTGTGCTTAAACATCTTTGTATTAAGCATAGGATGCTCATTCAAACTCACCTGTGGCAAGTAACAGGTGTCAGTAATATGAAAATCACACCCGAAACCAGATAAAAAGGGGAAAGCTGACTCAATTTTTGCATTGAATGTCTGTGTGTGCCAACCTAAACATTGAGATTAGAAGAGGAAAAGAAAACTGTCTGAGAACCAAAATTGTCCATCTCCAGATATCTTGATGTTCATTTGTCCACAGTGCACAACATAATCAATAAGTTTACAATTCATGACACGGTAGCTAATCTCCCTGGATGTGGACTGCAGAGAAAAATTGATGAAAGGTTGCAATGCAGGATAGTCTTGATGGTAGATAAGCAGCTCTAATCAAGTTCCAAAGTAATTCAAGCAGGCTGCACAAGTGTTAACCTGAAATGTCTATCAACATTTGAAGGAAATAAAACACTATGGCAGGAAAACTCCACCACTGAAACAGATTCATAAAAATTTTCTAAAATGTACACGAGTAACCCAAAATATTTCTGGGAAAGCGTCGTGTTGACAGATTAGACCAAGACAGAGCTTTTAGGTAAAGCACATCATTCTACTGTGTACCAAAAACAGAATGAGGCCTACAAAGAGAAGAATACAGTTCCAACAGTCAAATTGGTTGGAGCTTCAAAAATGTTTTGGGGATGTTTTGCTGCCTCTGGCACTAGGTGCCTTGAATATGTGCAGAGCATCATGAAATATGAAGATCACCACAGGATTTTGGGCCTCAAAATAGTGCCCAGTGTCAGAAAAATGGGTTTGCACCATAGGTCATGTGTCTCCCAGCAAGACAATGACCCCAAACATATTTCAAGAAGCGCCCAGAAATGGATGGAAGCAAAGTGCTGGAGTGTTCTGAAGTGGCCGGATCTAAATCCTGTTGAACACTTTTTTCTCTGCTTTTGTTGCGCTGTTCCAATACTCAAAAAGGAAGTAAACGTGAGCATTACAAAACATGTAATTGCAATAATTTTCTGGGAGAAACACTTGGGTGCCAACATTTTCGGCCATGACTGTGTGTGTACAAACATATTACAGCTTTGAACAACTACAATAGGTCTACTGGATTATGACTAGTGTTGAGCATTCCGATACCGCAAGTATCGGGTATTGGCCGATATTTGCAGTATCGGAATTCCGATACCGAGTTCTGATATTTTCAGTATATCGGATACCGGAATTGGAAGTTCCCATAATTCAAACAGCCAGAATTCAGCCAATGAGGAATGATTAGAAGTGTGGGCACATCCTGTTCTGCATGGTAGGCATGTAACTACTGGCATGGCTGTGATTGGCTGCTGAAATGATGTCATGATGCACTATAAAAGTCGCTGCCGCGATTTTGGGTTCACTCTGCTGTGAATTCAGTTAGGGACAGGACGCTGTGTTCAGACTGAGGGCCAGTTTAGAGATAGTGATTTGCTTCATTGTGCTTTACCCAGGCTAATTTAGCAACCGCTGTGTGAGAACCTTGTTTTTGCCTTGCAGCGCTGTTCACAGGTGTCTGCAAGGTGTCTGTGTGAGAACAGCTCACTCTGTAGTCTGGTCTGCAGCCACCGCTGGTTGTAGTCAGCTCAGGGTGTATCACTGCCTCATACCGTTCCATTGTCCATTTTTCAATTAGTGCAGCCAGCTGCACATTTGTTCAAATTTATTCTATTAGTGGCTTCCCATCCGTATCCTGCTATATTGTGGGAAAACACTATATAGGAGTACATAGAGGAGCTTTTTTGGCCTTGCAGCATTGTTCACGGCTGTCTGCACGGTCTATGTGTGAGTGCAGCTTACTTTGTAGTCTTTTCTGCAAAAAAAAATACATTAATTCCTGCTATTCCTTTTGATTGGGCTAAACCTCTATGCCTTTAATGTCTCCTCCACCTCCCCCAATACATCCTACGTTATTCTTAGTTGTTTTCCTTCATGTAGAATTAACCAACAAGGAAAGAAAGGGTTTATTTTAATTCCGATATTTTTGTCCCATTGACTTGCATTGGTATCGGGTATGGGTATCGGCGATATCCGATATTTTTTGAATATCGGCCGATACAATCCGATACCGATACTTATGGATATTGGAAGGTATCGCTCAACACTAATGATGACCACACAAGGCACAGACACTGTTGGTTGAACTCTCTTGCTTTTTAATGCAGTTCTTTTCATCAGCAATATAACAACAGGCTACAGAAGTAATGGATATAATAAACCTAACAGTATGCACAGTCTCCGATGGTAATATCAGTGGTGGCTTCTCCTGGGTGCTATTTAAACTCTGTCTTCAAGAGAACTTGAAACTACACAGTGCTAAAGAAGTAAACTGAAACAGGTTTAGCATACAAAAGTCTCTAAGGTGTTCATAAGGAGGTGGGGTTATGTGCTTTTTAATCACAAAATCAAAATGTTTTTACACTACACAGTTTCTCATGTCTAAGCTATGAGGCTTTCTGTTGTTTGCTTGTATCTTCAGTAGTGATGAGCAAGTTTACTGAATTTTAATATGGGAGATCCACTCAAATTTGGCAAAGAAAATTCTATTTGCATCAAATTAATTTATTAATCTACTTATTGAAAATGACTTTATTATGCTCAGAAGTCTATCCAGTTTCCAAAACATAATGATGATTAACAAAAATAAAAAATATTATACCTACCTCACCCTCGCCCTTATCCAGCTGAGCAGCCAATCTCCACTCTAGACTGCTTGCCCTCTCTGGTTTTTAGTTGTCCCTCCAAACTGTTTAGGACTCAATCTATCATGACATTGCTTGAGACCTAGGCTAAAGTTGCCAAGACATGGCAGGAAAGCGGAAATGTTATGCACAGGTGGACAGATGATAGTTACATCGGTATCATTTTTTAATTTTTATTTTATCCCTTTCCCAACCCATTGGATTCCAGCAAAATGGCAGATACCATTTTTCAGGAATAGTGCTAAATTAATTGCCCAAATTTGAATTCACCTGAAATCACAAATTTTGGAAAATTCTAAATTAATTCATTTAGTTTACTTTGCCAAATAAGTTACGTTGTCAGTTTATTTTCAACAATTAATCTTGAAGTAAGTCAGTTTACTACAACTCACAATACTACAAAAGCCCCCAATTGCCCTGAAAATACATGTGTAATACTCTGAGGTTTTTCAGGTTTGTATTTAACCCCCTTTGAGCCCTTCAGCACAAATACTGCATTAGTAATGGGAAAATAAAAGATCCATAACTGGTGGTAACAAACAGTCTGTGTTAGGACTGGCGGAACGCACCAAGAGAGATGTAATGGATGCGTTCGCAGTCTGGGGTCCACCATGCAGGTGAAACCTGCTGCTAGGACATGACAGACGATATGGCGGTACTCATAAGTATACACGCGTGGGTTAAACCTCACCCAGCGTGAAGAAAGCGATCCTGTTGCGTCACAGGATCGCGGTACCGCACATAGAGCGCGAGCAAGTGGTCAGCGAACTAGACCCCAACAGGGATAGTAGTCCGATTAGACCCTTGCTGGCACTACACCACAACTGGGTGTGAAAAGTATATACAATAGAGGCACCGAAGTGCAAACTGTGCCGTGCTGGCAGGCACCACTAAGTACCCAGACATGGGTCAGGAAGCGCACACAGGCGCGTGGCGCCGCACTGGCGGTCACAGCAGAGGACGCTGACACGTGTGTGACACGTTGAGTGTTAAGTCGGGCGCTAGATAGCAGCCATACACCATACGCGAACAATCATACAGTAGGGTAGGGGTATTTAAAGGACGACTTGCACTCACAACAAACACACGTATAAAGTTGTACACTAGCGCATGGCCGTGCGGTCATGCGCAGTTTATATAGCTGCAGGACAGGAAGCGGCCACAGAAACTTTGCCCTTCCAAGACCTGCCAAGAGGACCAATAGAATGCGCTGCAGAGTCTGAGCACATGACCCTCGATCTCCAACGGGAGATCTTGCCCTGGGCATGCTCAGTGTGCGCAGACAAGGACTTAGTCCCAGAGAAGTCCACTCGCTGCTGACCAGTATTGGCTTTAAAGGCAGAAGCTGGAGAAGCAGCAGTAACTCTTCTCACAGAGTCAGACTGAGCGAGACGCTGGGATCGACGTCCCTGCTGAGCAGGCTCCACTGCGGCTGGAGGAGAATGGGAGACCGCAGCGGAGACGGATCGAGATTCCCCCTGTGCAGCAGAGGAAACTCGACTCCTAACAGTCTGTTTACTAACACTTTGTTCTTACAGACTTTTCATACTTTTTAAAATTAAAAAGTCTAAATTGATCACTAATTGATGATTAGTCTTATATGATCAGGCAGACCTTTTTTTTACTGCCTGTAAGTTCTGGAGAATGACTGAAATTTTCTGTGCAAGGGCCCCCTAAGAATTCACCTGCCTATGCTGTGCAGGGTCCATACCAAACTGGTTTGACCATGCATTTTAGAAATGATTCATGCAAGGTCCTGGACTTGACAACCATCCATTTTTGTAATTTATACTGTGTCTAATATAAACATTAAATGCTGACTTCTGTGGCTAAAAAAAAACAGCAAAAACAAACCAGAAAAAACAACAGCCTTATCCAACAGCAAGTCAGATCACAAATGCACAAACAGGATGCAGCAGACCCGCATTATAAAGGCAGGGGCAGCACAGGTGCAAACTACTGATGAAAGCAGCTACTCACAAACCTTCCAATTCGTCAATTGGGTGGCTGCCTAATAAAAAATGCACACAAATGAGGCTTGAATAGAACGCCAGTTAACAGGTACATGTGACGCATAGTATCCGGTTCATTGCCTATTAATGATAGCCAAAATATTATATCAGGCGGGTTGCCCAGCACTATATGAGTGCACCCCACAAGGACAGATGCCCCAGTTCAGCCAACCAACAAAAAAGGGCCTGACTGCATCCTGACAAAGTGGTAAAATGTGCAATAAAAGATGAAAAAATGAAAACTAATGTACAGTGGGGGGAAATAAGTATTTGATCCTTTGCCGATTTTGTAAGTTTGCCCACTGACAAAGACATGAACAGTCTATAATTTTAAAGGTAGGTTAATTTTAACATTGAGAGAAAGAATATCAAAAATAAAATCCAGAAAATCACATTGTGCAAATTATATAATTGTATTTACATTTTTCAGTGAGAAATAAGTATTAGATTCCCTACAAACCATTAAGAGTTCTGGCTCCTACAGAAAACGCTCTTAATCAACTCATTACCTGCATTAAAGACAGTTGTCTTACATAGTCACCTTTATAAAAGACTCCTGTCCACAGACTCAATTAAACAGTCAGACTCTAACCTCTACAACATTGGCAAGACCAAAGAGCTTTATAAGGATGCCAGGGACAAGATTATAGACCTGCACAAAGCTGCAATGGGCTACAAAACCATAAGTAAAACACTGGGTGAGAAGGAGACAACTGTTGGTGCAATAGCAAGAAAATGGAAGAAATACAAAATGACTGTCAATCAACATCGATCTGGGGCACCATGCCCCACCTCGTGGGGTATCCTTGATCACGAGGAAGGTGAGAGATCAGCCTAAAACTACCCTGGGGGAACTTGTTAATGATCTCAAGGCAGCTGGGACCACAGTCACCAAGAAAACCATTGGTAACACATTACACCGTAAAGGTTTAAAATCCTGCAGTGCCCGCAAGGTCCCCCTGCTCAAGAAGGCACATGTGCAGGCCCGTCTGAAGTTTGCCAGTGAACACCTGGATGATTCTGTTAGTGATTGGGAGAAGGTGCTGTGGTCAGATGAGACAAAAATTGAGGTACTTGGCATGAGATGATTATGATGATCTGCAAAGAGGAGTGGAGCAAAATTCCTCCTGACATGTGCGCAAACCTCATCATCAACTACAAAAATGTGTGACTGCTGTGCTTACCAACAAGGGTTTTGCCACCAAGTAATAAGTCTTTCTTGCCAGAGGGATCAAATACTTATTTCTCACTGCAAAATGCAAAAAATATATATAATTTATACAATGTGATTTTCTGGATTTTATTTTTGATATTCTATCTCTCAATGTTAAAATTAACCCTTAAAATTATAGACTGTTCATGTCTTTGTCAGTGGACAAACTTACAAAATCAGCAAGGGATCAAATACTTATTTCCCCCACTGTAAATGATAAATTGGTTGAAGAAAATTGTAATATCTTAGCTTTTGTGCCCAGCCCTGCATAGGGTCCTATCATAGGAATTCTTCCCATTTGATACCCAAAAATTTAATTTCACAAAAAATAAATGTGAAGCAGAGACAGTAAAGAGCATTGTAGTAAAAAAAATGTGTATTTTTAACAAAATTCAACCCTCCTTTCCACCAAAAAAATGTGCCAATAAGTGCTAGGTAAGTTCACACCCCAAAAGTCAGCACCTCCAACAGGGCATTGTGTTGGTTTGGCATGTAAGGACGTAAAATTTGGCTATAAAAACAAATGTGTAAAAAAAATGAAGGCCCAACTTGTGGGTAGACAGGTGCATTTAAATGTCTGGACTGTTGGAATTTTCATTTGTTATTGTTTTTTTCTAAACCATTAGGCTACATTCCCATGATGAGCTTTTGGTGACTTTTTGATGTTGCAGATTTTTTGCACCACTCCTGCACCCATTAAGCAAAATAGGTAAATTCCTTTTATTGAAAATATCCAGCATAAAAAAACTAATCAAAAGATCGAGAGTGTAGCCTGGGTCACCCCTTTCACAAAAAGATTTGCACAAAAAAATGTAAAAAATTACATAGTTGCTTAGCATCACCTGGCCTTTCCTAACGATGATAATGAATAAGTCATAATCCTATCAGGCTAACTAAGGTCTGGAACCTTGGTCAACGGTATCTGAGCCCCAAAATCTCCAAATGTAGCCAAACTTTTGCATCTACCTATTTTCCTTCTTGTAATTTTTAAAATGTAAAAGATGACAATATTTTTCTTTTTGCCTAAAATACAAAGGAAATGTGTCATCTTTAACTCCAGGCCTTGAAGAGATCATTTCATCTTCAACTTGCTTAACTGTTGCAACCCAACAGAGGTCGTTCCAGCAGGTGGCACAATACACACCAAACAATGGGATGGAATGGATAGAGGAAGGCCCTCACAGTAGGGAACAAGGGATGAGGCACCTCCTGAGCTCCAACCTGTGCCTTTCCCTAAACTTCCCTAATGCCTTAAGCGGGTCCTTCCCCCCACCACCATCTCATGCCTAAACCCTGTTTCTCTCCTCACTATTCCCTGGCTAGTGGACTGGCAAGGACGAAAGCCTCACCACTGCATATGGTGAACAACACAGGGAGAGGGACAACAACAAGACAGACAGAAAAAGGGAAAATAGAACTTAACACAGTCCCCGCTGAAAAGCAGCACACAGCTGAGGATACAGCACCAGGACCACGAACTCCATGAACACAGTAGAAGCACCACTGCAACCAGAGAGCTTTTTACTCCAGGCTTGGTCAACATAGATTATTCTATCACCGACAGTCAGCTGATGCATCAGGTGGTCATTTAAAGGATGGAGGGAGTGGTCACCGCCCACATCAGCAGACCAGCAATGCAGCAGCTGTCAGAAAAGAAACAGACATTAACCCTTGCTGGCCTGAAAGGAAAAAGCTACATTTAAATTATAGTGGAATCAGAGATGCCATGAATCAAAACCTGAATCGTGACATTAACTGTTTGCAATAACAGTAACTGTTACCAGGGATGCCTAAACTTTTACATGCCACTGTATGTGAAGGACTGTGAGATCGGACATGATTAGAGATGGTCGAACCCAAACAGTAAAGTTTGGGGTCCATATTGAGCACCTAGTGTACGGACCCCAAAAGCAGACTTCTTCAGGAAGTCCGCATTACTGTTCTAGTTCGTCACCCTGAACAACAGCTTTTTCCACATTGTCATCTGTGTGACAGTGCGAGAAACACTGGCGTCTCTGAACGGCAGTAAGATCATTATTGCCAGTCAGAGAGCTACGGTTCCCACGTTGTCAGATGACAGCATGTGAGCCAACAGCTGTGACTGGTGGTAAAAAGGTTACCGCCAGTGACAGGTGTCAGCTAATGAAAGAGTACTACTCTCATCAGCCTACACCTGTTGTTGCTGATAACAGCAAGAGCAGGCACTGTTGATAGGAGTGTTCATCAGCTGGTGCCTCTGCTGTAAGAAAATATATATTTTTTTTTAAATGACATGGTGTCTCTTCTATTTTTGATAACCAGTGCAGGCAAAACCGACATCTGTGAGGTGCAACCCTCAGCTGTCAGCTTTATCATTGCTGTTTATCAAGACTAGAGGGGTCCCATGCCTTTTTTTGAATGATTTAAATAAATTATTAGAAAAAATGGCATGGCGTCCCCTCATTTTTTGAAAACCAGCCAAGCTAAAGCAAAGAGCTGGTGTTAGGGCTAGCGGAACGCACCAAATAATAAGACAGATAGAGTATGGTGCCTTCGCAGCCCGAGGTCCACCGTGCAGAGATGGAACCTGCTGCCAAGTAATGACGGACTATATGGCGGTACTCATAAGTATACACACGTGGGTTAAACTTCACCCAGCGTGAAGGAAGCGATCCTGTTGCGTCACAGGACCGCGGTACCACACATAGAGCGCGAGCAAGTAGTCAGCGAACTCAACCCCAACTAGGATTGAAGTCCGATTAGACCCTTGCTGGCACAACACCGCAACTGGGTGTGTAAGGAAACTAGATAACAATATTAAGGCACAAGAGTGCATGCGGTGCCGCACTGACGAACGCCACTAACCACCCAGGCTTGGGTAAGGAAAGCACAGAGGAAGTGCACGGCGCCGTACTGGCGGTCACAGCAACTGGACGCTGTAATGTGTGATTCGTGCTGTAGGATAAGTCGGGCGCTAGATAGCAACCATACACCTTCCGCGAACAGACATTCAATAGGGTAGGGGTATCCAAGGACGACTTGCACTCACAACATACACACATTAACAATTGTACACTAGCGCATGGCCGTGCGGTCATGCGCAGTTTATATAGTTGCAGCACAGGAAGTGGCCACAGAAACTTTGCCCTTCCAAGACCTGCCAAGAGGACCAATGGAATGTGCTGCAGAGCCTGAGCACATGACCCTCGATCTCCAACGGGAGATCTTGCCCTGGGCATGCTCAGTGTGTGCAGACAAGGACTTAGTCCCAGAGAAGTCTGCTCGCTGCTGACCAGCACTGGCTTTAATGGCAGAAGCTGAAGAAGCAGCAGTAACTCTCTGTACAGAGTGAGACTGAGCAAGACGCTGGGACCGACGTCCCTGCTGAGCAGACTCCACTGCGGCTGGATAAGAATGGGAGACCGCAGCGGAGATGGCTCGAGATTACCCCTGTGCAGAAGCGGGAACTCGAGACCTAACAGCTGGTTGCTGGCATTCTCAGACTGGTAATAGGCCATGGATATTGCCCACCCCAGCCTAATAAAACAGCCCACAGCCATCTCAGAAAAGGTGCATCTAATATATGCATCAATTCTGGCACTTTGCCTGGCTTTAACCACTTGCCCTGGTGTAGTGGCAAGTGGGGTAATAGTTATGGGGTAAAATCCTTTAATTGAAATAATGACATAGTGGAACCACTGTGTCGGGTCCGAGTAGAGATTGGAGAGGTGTGAGTATCTGACTCTTCACTAAAGCCCCTGATGGTGGGGTTAGACTTGGCTCCTGATGGCCACCAGATCCTACTCCAACACAGACCTCAGACGCACGGCAGCTGAGCTGACCCCCAGGTGACAGGTAGCTGGAACAACCCGGCAGGAGAGCAGCTGATACAGGAAAGCTTGGCAGGAACACAGGAACCACAGATGTAGATGGGTTCAGATGATATATGGATAGGCACTGGCAGGTGCAGGCTTGTCCGGCTGATATACAGATAGGCACTGGCAGGTACAGGCGAGTCCAAATGATGTACAGATTGGCACAGCAGGTGCACATGGTTCTAGCTAATATACAGATTGACATGGTAGTACTAGCATGGACTGACAGGAACAAGACAAGAACCAATAGTTTGAGTGGGGACAGGCAGAGACTAGTAGACTTAGAGGGTACTAACGGACAGGGACCTGACAACTAGCAAGTACAGTGGGGCAAAAAAGTATTTAGTCAGTCAGCAATAGTGCAAGTTCCACCACTTAAAAAGATGAGAGGCGTCTGTAATTTACATCATTGGTAGACCTCAACTATGGGAGACAAACTGAGAAAAAAAATCCAGAAAATCACATTGTCTGTTATTTTAACATTTTATTTGCATATTATGGTGGAAAATAAGTATTTGGTCAGAAACAAAATTTCATCTCAATACTTTGTAATATATCCTTTGTTGGCAATGACAGAGGTCAAACGTTTTCTGTAAGTCTTCACAAGGTTGCCACACACTGTTGTTGGTATGTTGGCCCATTCCTCCATGCAGATCTCCTCTAGAGCAGTGATGTTTTTGGCTTTTCGCTTGGCAACATGGACTTTCAACTCCCTCCAAAGGTTTTCTATAGGGTTGAGATCTGGAGACTGGCTAGGCCACTCGAGGACCTTAAAATGCTTCTTACGAAGCCACTCCTTCGTTGCCCTGGCGGTGTGCTTTGGATCATTGTCATGTTGAAAGACCCAGCCACGTTTCATCTTCAATGCCCTTGCTGATGGAAGGAGGTTTGCACTCAAAATCTCACGATACATGTCCCCATTCATTCTTTCATGTACCCGGATCAGTCGTCCTGGCCCCTTTGCAGAGAAACAGCCCCAAAGCATGATGTTTCCGCCACCATGCTTTACAGTAGGTATGGTGTTTGATGGATGCAACTCAGTATTCTTTTTCCTCCAAACATGACAAGTTGTGTTTCTACCAAACAGTTCCAGTTTGGTTTCATCAGACCATAGGACATTCTCCCAAAACTCCTCTGGATCATCCAAATGCTCTCTAGCAAACTTCAGACGGGCCCGGACATGTACTGGCTTAAGCAGTGGGACACGTCTGGCACTGCAGGATCTGAGTCCATGGTGGCGTAGTGTGTTACTTATGGTAGGCCTTGTTACATTGGTCCCAGCTCTCTGCAGTTCATTCACTAGGTCCCCCCGCGTGGTTCTTGGATTTTTGCTCACCGTTCTTGTGATCATTCTGACCCCACGGGGTGGGATTTTGCGTGGAGCCCCAGATCGAGGGAGATTATCAGTGGTCTTGTATGTCTTCCATTTTCTAATTATTGCTCCCACTGTTGATTTATTCACTCCAAGCTGGTTGGCTATTGCAGATTCAGTCTTCCCAGCCTGGTGCAGGGCTACAATTTTGTCTCTGGTGTCCTTTGACAGCTCTTTGGTCTTCACCATAGTGGAGTTTGGAGTCAGACTGTTTGAGGGTGTGCACAGGTGTCTTTTTATACTGATAACAAGTTTAAACAGGTGCCATTACTACAGGTAATGAGTGGAGGAAAGAGGAGACTCTTAAAGAAAAAGTTACAGGTCTGTGAGAGCCAGAAATCTTGATTGTTTGTTTCTGACCAAATACTTATTTTCCACCATAATATGCAAATAAAATGATAAAAAAAACAGACAATGTGATTTTCTGTTTTTTTTTTTCTCAGTTTGTCTCCCATAGTTGAGGTCTACCTATGATGTAAATTACAGACGCCTCTCATCTTTTTAAGTGGTGGAACTTGCACTATTGCTGACTGACTAAATACTTTTTTGCCCCACTGTATATTTGGGAACCAAATTAACAACGTCGCACAGGCAATACCATGCAGGTGGAGATGTCTTAATTAATAAGTGTCTCCCAGCCATTGGCTGGGGACATTTTAAGATTGCAGCCCCTTTAAGAAGGAGGGAGCTCATGCATGCCCTAAGCACAGTGTGTGAGAAAGTTCTCACATGGCAGCTATGAACTCCTGTGAACTTTCACACAGCAGCTCAGCACTACACACTGCAGGTGCAGATTAGGCTCCTGTCTCAGAGTGAGTGGGCTGTTGGTGAGAGCGGTCACTAATGTGACTGCTCTCCAAACCATCTGAACTGTCGTGGGACATTATGGATTATCTTCATGTCAAACAGATGAGGGATATGGTTGTTTATTATTTTTCTTCTTTTCCAGGGGACATGAGCTTCAGTGGATTAGGCAAAAAGGTGAGTATTATGGCTGTTTATTATTTTCTGCTTTTCTAAATCTTTTTTAGATGTTCTGCCAAATCTTCCGGCCCCGAATATCCACGATTCGCGCATCACTAGACATGTAATAAAGTGAGCTGCCGTCTCTTTCTTCTGTAGCCTTTGACATTGTGAAAATAGGAAGTAGGCATTTTTGGGGGGGCACGTCACGTGAACAGATTCACAAGTTGTTCCAATTTGCTGGGACCTGCACATTTTATGAAATTCTGCACAAAAGGCATTCACATCGAATTGATTCATTCATCTCCACTCACATATTATTTAACTCCTAAATTAAGCTTGTGACCATGGAATAAATATTGCAATGAATGCATGTTCTTTAGTGACAAAGGTATTATTAGTCAGCTTGCTGTCTTGTGAGCTAAAAATGTCTAAGAGAATATTATATTGTGTCAGAATACCAAGGAACATCTTGAATCTGGGAGACAAGCTCTGGATTCCAATGAATGTTTCCATGGTTATATAGATTTTATTGACTGTCAGTTATTAACAACAAGTGTACCAAATGGCTTAAGCAGCCATGTCATCATCTCCTGTCCTTTTTTGAGTCAGCAGTCATTCAAGTAAGTTACAGTACTCAAGATAATGATGCTCTTCAGTGCAGAAAGGATGAGTTTGAAATCAAATTCTATTTGACAGGAAGATCAGACAAAAATCTTGTTTTTTACTATCTTTTAGTTCCATAACTATTAACATGTCATTATTCAGTTGGCATATTTTGCCTTTCGAGAACAATCCAATGGTACTGTAAAAGAAAATGTGCAGTTTAATGGCTATCAACATTATTAGGAAAAAAAACTCAACCCTGGGACTAAAAAGTGACTTTACTATTTCTAAATTGACATTCTATTTCCTGATTTCCAAAATGGCTGTCATGCTCGTATGGAGGGTGCAGTGGTAAGTCTAACCCATGTCTTTCCTGCCTTTACAGTGTTGAGATGTGGTTTAGGTTTTGCTTTGGACTCCTTGTGCCACTGCAGTGGCCAACTTGGAACAGAAGAATTGGGACACCATTCTTAGTGAAAGACAATGGGAGCCCAACAGGGAGCACCAGATAGGGTGACTAAACATGACAAACGTATTGTGGCTATTCAGTGTCAAGGTGGAAGGTTGATTTAGGGTTAAAAAACTGCAAAAGATAAGTCTTATTTGTTTGTTTTTTTTGTTTTTTTGCCTAATGCAGTATGAATCTTCTCAATTTGGTTATACTGTACATGTATGAACCTAGCTTATACATGTTTAACCTTACCAGGAACTACAGTGGGGCAAAAAAGTATTTAGTCAGTCAGCAATAGTGCAAGTTCCACCACTTAAAAAGATAAGAGGCGTCTGTAATTTACATCATAGGTAGACCTCAACTATGGGAGACAAACTGAGAAAAAAAAATCCAGAAAATCACATTGTCTGTTTTTTTAACATTTTATTTGCATATTATGGTGGAAAATAAGTATTTGGTCAGAAACAAACAATCAAGATTTCTGGCTCTCACAGACCTGTAACTTCTTCTTTAAGAGTCTCCTCTTTCCTCCACTCATTACCTGTAGTAATGGCACCTGTTTAAACTTGTTATCAGTATAAAAAGACACCTGTGCACACCCTCAAACAGTCTGACTCCAAACTCCACTATGGTGAAGACCAAAGAGCTGTCAAAGGACACCAGAAACAAAATTGTAGCCCTGCACCAGGCTGGGAAGACTGAATCTGCAATAGCCAACCAGCTTGGAGTGAAGAAATCAACAGTGGGAGCAATAATTAGAAAATGGAAGACATACAAGACCACTGATAATCTCCCTCGATCTGGGGCTCCACGCAAAATCCCACCCCGTGGGGTCAGAATGATCACAAGAACGGTGAGCAAAAATCCCAGAGCCACGCGGGGGGACCTAGTGAATGAACTGCAGAGAGCTGGGACCAATGTAACAAGGCCTATCATAAGTAACACACTACGCCACCATGGACTCAGATCCTGCAGTGCCAGACGTGTCCCACTGCTTAAGCCAGTACATGTCCGGGCCCGTCTGAAGTTTGCTAGAGAGCATTTGGATGATCCAGAGGAGTTTTGGGAGAATGTCCTATGGTCTGATGAAACCAAACTGGAACTGTTTGGTAAAAACACAACTTGTCGTGTTTGGAGGAAAAAGAATACTGAGTTGCATCCATCAAACACCATACCTACTGTAAAGCATGGTGGTGGAAACATCATGCTTTGGGGCTGTTTCTCTGCAAAGGGGCCAGGACGACTGATCCGGGTACATGAAAGAATGAATGGGGCCATGTATCGTGAGATTTTGAGTGCAAACCTCCTTCCATCAGCAAGGGCATTGAAGATGAAACGTGGCTGGGTCTTTCAACATGACAATGATCCAAAGCACACTGCCAGGGCAACGAAGGAGTGGCTTCGTAAGAAGCATTTCAAGGTCCTGGAGTGGCCTAGCCAGTCTCCAGATCTCAACCCTATAGAAAACCTTTGGAGGGAGTTGAAAGTCCGTGTTGCCAAGCGAAAAGCCAAAAACATCACTGCTCTAGAGGAGATCTGCATGGAGGAATGGGCCAACATACCAACAACAGTGTGTGGCAACCTTGTGAAGACTTACAGAAAAGGTTTGACCTCTGTCATTGCCAACAAAGGATATATTACAAAGTATTGAGATGAAATTTTGTTTCTGACCAAATACTTATTTTCCACCATAATATGCAAATAAAATGTTAAAAAAACAGACAATGTGATTTTCTGGATTCTTTTTTCTCAGTTTGTCTCCCATAGTTGAGGTCTACCTATGATGTAAATTACAGACGCCTCTCATCTTTTTAAGTGGTGGAACTTGCACTATTGCTGACTGACTAAATACTTTTTTGCCCCACTGTATTTCCCTCAATTTAATTGGTCACAAAGGCACAACAGCTAATTAGTTATAGTGACTGATAAGGCGGCTGTCAATGACAGCTACATTCACTGCTTAGATCAGAGAAACAGTCAAACTTCTTTAAAGGGAACCTGTCAGCAGGATTGTGCACAGTAACCTACTGACAGTGTCAGGTTGGATCTGTTATACTGATTAAAATGATACCTTGGTTGATGAAATCTGTCTTGTGGTTGTTGTATAATCTGTATTTGCAGCTTTCAGTTAATGAGATTCTTGTGCTCTGGGGCGGGCCTGTGGGTGGTGTCTTCATGTGGTGATCTGCTTATATATGCATCTGTATGACTTATAACAGACCACTGATCCCTTAGCGACCTGCCTCCTATTTTACATACTGTATATCATATTGTTTTGAAAAAAAAATTACATTCATCATGCAGGCACCTGCACTGTAGTATGATCAGATCTATAATATCCTTTTGTTCATTTTATTTAGTGATATAAATTTGTTGACCAAAAAAAATGTCTTCCTCAAAAAGGCGTTAACCGTGCCTGCGCAGTAGCATAATTCGGAACGCGATAGATGCTACTGCGCAGGCGCCACCGCTGGCGCCGTTATGCTAGATGAAAAAATTGACTCCACCAAGATGGCGCCTGCACAGTAGCATTTATTGGACCGCCAATAGATGCTACTGTGCTGGCGTGGTCTGCACTATTTTGCTAGAGAAAAAAAATGTGACTCCATCAAGATGGTGCCGGTGTCCATTCTTTTAGGATTGCATAAAAGTGCCGTCGGCCACAGTTTTGTGCACTTCTGAAAAGCACGCCGCTGAACAGAGGTCAGCAGGAGTCCAGAGTAAATCTGCTGCTTCATTAGAGTGAACAGATCCCTCGCCCTCCAGGGTTTCATCTGAATCACGTCACTCAGAAATTTAGATGGAAACCCCAAAGTATGTAGTCAGGATAGAGCGCCTGATAAATGTGATCCCAAACGTTATGTAAAATGTTCCCAATAAAAGCTTCAACTCAATTCACGAAAAAAGCAAATCCCCACTCAGGTCTATCATCTATTAACGGAAATATAAGGGGCTTTCACATTACTGGTAGCACAAAGGCTATGGAAAAGCAAAATGTCTCCTCGCCCCCTATACAAATCCTTCTGAACCCCAGTGTTCCTAAACCACATATAGGGCCCACATGTTTGGCATTTCTGTAGTGATGAGAGCCTGCCTAATTTACAGTTTGTGTCTCCAGAAGCACAGGGTGGGCATAATGTACTGGTGACTGCGATGGCAGTTTGCAATTTTCACTCAGCAACATCCACTGCCTGTTTGTGGAAAACAGCCATGGAGTCAAAATCATCACTACATCTGTAGAAAAATTCCCAAAAGGTTATAATTTCCAAAGTGGGGTAACTTGAGGGAAGATTCTGATTTTCTAGCATTTAGGTGCTCTTTATATGGAGTCTGCAAACTAGTCTAGGAAAATCTGCGCTCCAGGAGGCAAAATAGTGCTCCATCCCTCCCGACTCTCTCCATATAGCAAAGAGGTACTGTACACATCCACATATGGGGTATTTCTACGCTCAGCAGAAATTGTGGGACAAATTTTGGTGCCATTTTTACCCATTTCATAGTGTGAAAATGTAAAACTTATGACTAACGCACAATCTTGGTGGTAAAAATGTAAATTATTTTTTCTTCACTGCTCAATGGTATAAAAGTCTGTGACACACCTGTGGTGTCAATATAATCACTGCACCCCTAGATGAATTCATTGATAGGTTTAATTGGTAAAATGAGGTCACTTATGATGGGTTCTGTTGTTCTGGCTCATCAGGGGCTCTGCGAATGTAACATGGCACCCTCAAACCAGTGCAGCAAGATCTGCACTGTAATATGGCGCTACTTTCCCTCTGAGCTTTGCACTGTGTCTCAGAAGTAGTTTTCGACCACATATGCTGTATTAGTGAACTCAGGAGAAATTGCACAACACACTTTAAGGTCCATTTTCTTCTTTTGCCCTTGTGAAAATACAAAATTTGTACTTAATAAAGATTTTTGTTGGAAATATATGATTTTTTTATTTTCATGGCTTAACGTTATAAACTTCTGTGAAGCACCTGGGGATTCAAGGTGCTCAATACACATCTAGATAAGTTCCCTAAGGGGTCTAGTTTCCAAAATGGTGTCACATGTTGGGGACTTCCACTTTTTAGGCACATCAGCGGCTCTCCAAACGTGACATGGCAACTGCTAATTATTCCCATAAATTTAACATTCAAAAAGTCAAATGGCGCTTATTTCGTTTCAGGCCCTGTCGTGTCCCCAAACACTTGTTTCATCCACATATTGGGTATCTGCGCACTCCAGAGAAATTGCACAACAAACAGTATGGAGCAATTTCTGCTGTTACCCTTATGAAAATGCAAAATATGGAGCTAGAAAAGATTTATTTGAGAAAAATGTGATTTTGTTTAAATTTCCACAGCTCTACTCTATAAACGTCTGTGAAGCACCTGTGGGTTCAAGGTGCTCCATACACATCTAGAAAAGTTCCATAAGGGGTTTAATTTCCAAAGTGGTGTAATTTGTCGGGGGTTTCCATTGTTTAGGCAAATCAGGGGCTCTCCAAATGCGGCATGCTATCTGCTAATCTAGTTAATTTTAAATTCAAAAGGTCAAATGCCTCTCCTTCCGTTCCAAGCCCTGCCGTGCGCCCAAACAGTGGATTTTCCCCACATATGGGGTATCGGCATGCTCAGGAGAAATTGTTCAACAAAACATATGGTCCATTTTCTACTGTTAAAAAATTAGGTCTAAAAAAAAATTTTTGTGAAAGAAAAGTTAATGCTTATTTTTTCCTTCCACATTCCAAAAATTCATGTAAAGCACCTGAAGGATTAATAAACTTCTTGAATGTGGTTTTGAGTACCTTGAAGGGTGCAGTTTTTAGAATGGTGTCTCTTTTAGGTATTTGTTTTCATATAGACCCCTCAAAGTCACCTCAAATGGTTTTGTAAAGTTTGTTGAAAAAATGAAAAATCGCTGGTCAACTTTTAACCCTTATAACTTCCTAACAAAAAAATTGGTTCCAAAATTGTGCTGATGTAAAGTAGACATGTGGGAAATGTTATTCATTAACTATTTCATGGGATATGACTCTGATTTAAGGGCATTAAAATTTTTGCCAAATTTCCTATTAGGTATATACTCACCCTCGGAGGCGCCCTGCTTCTTTCCGGCAGCCTTCCTTCCTAAGAATCAGCGCTTGCAGGACCTTGCGGTGACGTCGCGGCTTGTGATTGGTTGCGCGAGCGGTCACATGGGCGGTCGCGCGACCAATCACAAGCCGCGATGTCACCGCAAGGTCCTGCAAGCGCTGATTCGAAGGAAGAAAGGCTGCCGGTTAGTACCAGGGCGCATCAGAGGGTAAGTAAGTAAGTTGCAAACATATCGAAACTCGGGATCGGAATTCCGATACCAGATTCAGAAGATCGCCGACTTCATGGCCGACCCCACACAGGGGTCGGGTCGGGTTTCATGAAACCCGACTTTGCCAAAAGTCGGCGACTTCTGAAAATGGCCGACCCGTTTCGCTCAACCCTACTCTTCAGCCATCAGACAAGCAAATTTACTTCTGTTGCAGCCACACATTTTAAATTATGATTAATTACTACAGACCCCTTGCTGCCATTTTCTGAACTCCTTTTCCAATGTTTTTGTGCATTGTTCAGTCATTTGGCATTGTTTTCATGCAAAAGGTTTGGATTTTTGATGCAACTGACAGAGATCAAAATCATAGAATCTTTGTGAAGACAGAAGAATTTGTGTAAGCCTTCAGCCACTCAAAATATATTGTTAGTTCTCCAAATAAATTTAAACTTCTATGTTTGAAAGCATCCTTACATTTCAATATTTTTTCCACACGAGAATACAATTTTTGCACAGAACTGTATGCATACATATACATGTGAGACATGGAGCAGTTTGCAAGAGAAGAGTGGTCCAAAATTACAGTTGAGAGGTTTAATTTTTTGATAGTTAGAGCAAACGATTGACCGAAGTCATTTATTCCAAAGGGTGTGCAACCAAATATTAATTTGAGGGTGCCCACAATTTTGTCCTGCTCATTTTGTGTTAAATTGTCCAACTTGCCTTTCTTCTCATTTTTTGTGTGTATATCTGTGAGATCTCCCTGCTGTTAGCCCTGTCAGAAATTACGAGTGGTTTTCTAAATATTGCAAAAATATAAAAATTGAAGTGCATTTGTAATCAGCCCCCCTCCCCCTGAGTAAATTACGTTGTAAGAACACCTTTTGCGCCAATTACTGCTGTAAGTCTTTAGGAGTATGTCTCTACCAACTTTGCACATCTAGAGGCTGTAATTTTTGCCCATTCTTCTTTGCAAACTAGCTCTGAGTGAGACTGGATGGAGGCGTCTGTGAACAAGAATTTTCAAGACTTGCCACAGATTCTTAATGGCATTTAGGTCTGAACTTTGATTGGGCTATTCAAACACATGAATATGCATTGCTCTAAACTGTTCCTTTGTAGCTTTGATTGTATATTTTGGGTTGTTGTTATGCTGGACGATGAAACTACGTCACAGTCTCAAGTCTTTTGTAGCCTCTAACAGGTTTTCCACCGGGTTTGCCTTGTATTTAGCTCCATCCATTTTCCCATCAGCTCTGACCAGCTTCCCTTTCCCTACTAAAGTAAAGGATTCCCACAGCATAATGCTACCATCACCATGTTTGATGGTGAAGATCGTGTTTTCAGGGTGATGTGATGTGTTAGTTTTCCACCACACTTAGCATCTTGCATTTAGTCCAAAAAGTTTTACTTTGGTCTCATCTGACCACAACAACTTCTTCCACATGCTAGCTATGTTGCCTACATGTTTTTTTGCAAACTGTGTGAGACTGGGTGGAGGCGTCTGTGAACAACAATTTTCAAGACTTGCCACAGATTCTTAATGGCATTTAGGTCTGAACTTTGACTGGGCTATTCAAACACATGAATATGCATTGATCTAAACTGTTCCTTTGTAGCTCTGGTAATATATTTTGGGTTGTTGTTATGCTGGAAGATGAAACTATGTCACAGTCTCAAGTCTTTTGTAGCCTCTAACAGGTTTTCCACCGGGTTTGCCTTGTATTTCGCTCCATCCATTTTCCCATCAGCTCTGACCAGCTTCCCTGTCCCTGCTAAAGTAAAGGATTCCCACAGCATAATGCTACCATCACCATGTTTGATGGTGAAGATGGTGTTTTCAGGGTGATGTGATGGGTTAGTTTTCCACCACACTTAGCATCTTGCATTTAGTCCAAAAAGTTCTACTTTGGTCTCATCTGACCATAGCACCTTCTTCCACATACTAGCTATGTTGCCTACATGTTTTTTTGCAAACTGTGAATGGGACTTTTTATGGCTTGCATTCAAAAATGTCTTTCTTCTTGCCACTATTCTAAAAGGCCAGATTTGTGGAGTATATGAGTAATAATTGTCTGTGGACAGATTATCCCACATGAGTTGCGGATCTCTGTAGCTTCTCCAGAGTGACCATGGGCCTCTTGGCTGCTTCTCTGGTTAGTGATATTCTTGTTTGGGAAGTCAGTTTAGGTGGATGGCCATGTTTTGTTTAGGTTTGTAGTTGTGTCATACTGTTGTGAATTCCGCTCTTGGGCTCCCTCCGGTGGTTGTAAGTGGCACTTTTGTGAGTTCTGCTCTTGGGCTCCCTCCGGTGGTTTTAAGTGGAATGGCTGCTCCTTGGATTTAGCAGTCAGCAGCTGCTTCCACTGATTGTCTATTCTGCTCGGCTATTTAGCCTGGCTCTTTCCTTCAGCTTGTGCCACTTGTCAATGGTTCCTGGTTGGATTCACATCTCTTTGGATTTCCCTGTTATCCTGACCAGTTCAGCTAAGCTAAGTCCTTGCTTGCTCTTTTCTGTCCACAGGTTGTGGACTTATCCATTCTGTGCATTCTATGTTTGTCCAGCTTGTCAGTATGAATTAATTCTGTGTAGCTGGAAGCTCTGGGAAGCAGATTTACCCTCCACACCTTTAGTCAGGTGTGGAGATTTTTGTAAACTCTGTGTGGATTTTTTGTAGTGTTTTATACTGACCGCACAGTATTCCATCCTGTCCTACCTATCTAGCTAGACTGGCCTCCTGTGCTCATCCTGGTTTCATTCTGTGCATGTCTTTTCCCTCTCCACTCACAGTCATTACTTGTGGGGGGCTATCTATCCTTTGGGGATTTTCTCTGAGGCAAGATAGTTTTCCTGTTTCTATCTTTAGGGGTAGTTAGTTCTCAGGCTGTGACGAGGTGCCTAGGGAGTGACAGGAGCATCCCACGGCTACTTCTAGTGTTGTGTTGAGCTTAGGGACTGCGGTCAGTACAGGTACCACTTCCTTCAGAGCTCGTCCCATGTTGCTCCTAAACCACCAGATCAGAACAGTACAAGTGGACAAAAATGAATTAAATGCATCTCAAAAGAAGGAAAAAATTCTGAGCCATTTTTTTTTCTGTGCTCTGTTCTGGCTTTTTTTTCTCTTGATCTCTGGGTGGTTCAGGATTTATGCTCTGGCATGGATGTTCAGGGTTTGTTTTCTCGTGTGGATCAACTTGCTGCAAGAGTACAGAGTATCCAAGATTATGTTGTCCAGACTCTGGCTTTGGAGCCTAGAATTCCTACTCCTGATTTGTTTTTTGGGGACAGATCCAAGTTTTTGAACTTTAAAAATAACTGCAAATTGTTTTTTGCTTTGAAACCCCGTTCTTCTGGTGATCCAATTAAGCAAGTTAAAATCATCATATCCTTGCTGCGTGGTGACCCTCAGGACTGGGCATTCTCCCTTGAATCAGGGGATCCGGCATTGCTGAATGTAGACGCATTTTTTCAAGCGCTCGGATTATTGTATGACGAACCTAATTCTGTGAATCATGCAGAAAAAACCCTGGTGGCCTTGTGTCAAGGTCAGGAAGCGGCAGAATTATACTGCCAGAAATTTAGGAAATGGTCTGTGCTCACTAAATGGAATGAGGATGCTCTGGCTGCTATTTTCAGAAAAGGTCTTTCTAAAGCCCTTAAAGATGTTATGGTGGGCTTCCCTATGCCTCCTGGTTTGAGCGAATCTATGTCTCTAGCCATTCAGATTGATCGGTGTCTGCGCGAGCGCAAAGCTATGCACCATATGGCAGCGTCCTCTGAGCAGAGTCCTGAACCTATGCAATGTGATAGGATTTTGACTAGAACAGAACGGCAGAAATTCAGACGTCAGAATAGGCTGTGTTTTTACTGTGGTGATTCTGCTCATGTTATTTCTGATTGCCCTAAACGTACTAGGAGGGTCGCTAGGTCTGTTACCATTAGTACTGTACAGCCTAAATTTCTTTTATCTGTGACCCTGATTTGCTCATTGTCGTCCTTTTCTGCCATGGCATTTGTGGATTCAGGCGCTGCCCTGAACTTAATGGACTTAGAATTCGCCAGGCGCTGTGGTTTTTCCTTGCAGCCTTTGCAGAGCCCTATTCCTTTGAGGGGCATTGATGCTACACCATTGGCCAAGGATAAACCTCAGTACTGGACGCAGATGACCATGTACATGGCTCCTGCACATCAGGAAAATTGCCATTTTCTGGTGTTGCATAACCTGCATGATGTTGTTGTACTGGGTTTTCCATGGTTACAGGAACATAATCCGGTGCTGAATTGGAAAACTATGTCTGTGACTAGTTTGGGTTGTCAAGGGGTACATAGTGACGTTCCTTTGATGTCAATTTCCTTTTCCCCCTCTTCTGAGGTCCCTGAGTTTTTGTCGGATTTCCAGGATGTATTTGATGAGCCCAAGTCCAGTTCCCTTCCTCCACATAGGGACTGTGATTGTGCTATTAACTTGATTCCTGGTTGTAAGTTCCCTAAGGGCCGACTTTTCAATCTGTCTGTGCCAGAGCATGCCGCCATGCGGAGCTATGTTAAGGAATCTTTGGAGAAAGGGCATATTCGTCCGTCTTCGTCACCATTGGGAGCGGGTTTCTTTTTTGTTGCTAAGAAGGATGGCTCCTTGAGACCCTGTATAGATTATCGTCTTCTTAATAAGATCACGGTCAAATTCCAATACCCCTTGCCTTTGCTTTCTGATTTGTTTGCTCAGATTAAGGGGGCTAGTTGGTTTACTAAGATTGACCTCCGAGGGGCATATAATCTTGTTCGTATTAAACAGGGTGACGAATGAAAAACTGCATTTAATACGCCCAAAGGCCATTTTGAATACCTTGTGTCTGACAGAGGTTCTCAGTTTGTCTCTAGGTTTTGGCGGGCCTTTTGTGCTAGGATGGGCATTGATTTGTCTTTTTCTTCGGCGTTTCATCCTCAGACTAATGGCCAAACTGAGCAAACTAATCAGACCTTGGAGACCTATTTGAGATGCTTTGTGTCTGCTGATCAGGATGATTGGGTGGCTTTCTTGCCGTTGGCCGAGTTTGCCCTTAATAATCGGGCTAGTTCGGCTACTTTGGTTTCACCTTTCTTTTGTAATTTTGGTTTTCATCCTCGTTTTTCTTCTGGGCAGGTTGAGCCTTCTGATTGTCCTGGTGTGGATTCTGTGGTGGACAGGCTGCAGCAGATTTGGACTCATGTGGTGGACAATTTGACGTTGTCTCAGGAAAGGGCTCAACGTTTTGCTAACCGCCGTCGGTGTGTTGGTCCCCAGCTTCGTGTGGGGGATTTGGTTTGGTTGTCTTTTCGTCATGTTCCTATGAAGGTTTCTTCCTATAAGTTTAAGCCTCGGTTTATTGGTCCTTATAAGATTTCTGAAATTATCAATCTGGTGTCTTTTCGTTTGGCTCTTCCAGCCTCTTTTGCCATTCATAATGTTTTCCATAGATCTTTGTTGCTGAGATATTTGGTGCCCGTTGTTTCCTCAGTTGATCCTCCTGCCCCGGTGTTGGTTGAGGGAGAGTTGGAATATGAGGTTGAGAAAATTTTGGATTCTCGTTTTTCGAGGCGGAGGCTTCAGTATCTTGTCAAGTGGAAGGGTTATGGCCAGGAGGATAATTCTTGGGTTGTTGCCTCCGATGTCCATGCCACCGATTTGGGTCGTGCTTTTCACTTGGCTCGTCCTGATCGGCCTGGGGGCTCTGGTGAGGGTTCGGTGACCCCTCCTCAAGGGGGGGGTACTGTTGTGAATTCCGCTCTTGGGCTCCCTCCGGTGGTTGTAAGTGGCACTTTTGTGAGTTCTGCTCTTGGGCTCCCTCCGGTGGTTTTAAGTGGAATGGCTGCTCCTTGGATTTAGCAGTCAGCAGCTGCTTCCACTGATTGTCTATTCTGCTCGGCTATTTAGCCTGGCTCTTTCCTTCAGCTTGTGCCACTTGTCAATGGTTCCTGGTTGGATTCACATCTCTTTGGATTTCCCTGTTGTCCTGACCAGTTCAGCTTAGCTAAGTCCTTGCTTGCTCTTTTCTGTCCACAGGTTGTGGACTTATCCGTTCTGTGCTTTCTATGTTTGTCCAGCTTGTCAGTATGAATTAATTCTGTGTAGCTGGAAGCTCTGGGAAGCAGATTTACCCTCCACACCTTTAGTCAGGTGTGGAGATTTTTGTTAACTCTGTGTGGATTTTTTGTAGTGTTTTATACTGACCGCACAGTATTCCATCCTGTCCTACCTATCTAGCTAGACTGGCCTCCTGTGCTCATCCTGGTTTCATTCTGTGTATGTCTTTTCCCTCTCCACTAACATTCATTACTTGTGGATGGCTATCTATCCTTTGGGGATTTTCTCTGAGGCAAGATAGTTTTTTAGGGGTAGTTAGTTCTCAGGCTGTGACGAAGTGCCTAGGGAGTGACAGGAGCATCCCACGGCTACTTCTAGTGTTGTGTTGAGCTTAGGGACTGCGGTCAGTACAGGTACCACTTCCTTCAGAGCTCGTCCCATGTTGCTCCTAAACCTCCAGATCATAACACATACGCCTTGCATTTTTGGATGATGAATTGAACAATGCTCTGTCAGATGTTCAGAACTTTGGCTATTTTTTATAACCTAATCCTGCTTTACTCTTCTTCACAACTTTATCCCTGACCTGTCTGGTGGGTTCCTTGGTTTTGATGATGCTGTTTGATCCCTAATAGTCCCAAACTAATCTCTAAGTCTGTCACAGAATAGCTGTAGTTATACTGAGAATACATTTCAGAGAGATAGACTTAATTTACTAATTGCTTCTGGAGGCATTTGGTCACTCAGTATTTTATTCAGAGGTGTCAGGTTACAGAGGGCTGAATACAGATGCATGTCACAATTTTCAGATTTACATTTTTTAAATAATTAGAAAACCATATATCATTTCCTTTACACTTCACAAATACTTGTGTTAGTAGTGTGCAATATAAAAAAATGTGGAAAAGCTCACGAGCTATGAATATACATACATACAAAACACACATGTACTCATTCTCATATACATGTTGGTACGTAACATGAACCAGTTAATTTGGGCTAAAAAAATATATAAATTTGTCCTGCAAAAATACCTACGGTATATAGATTTAAAAACTAAAGATGTGATGGCTAAGAGAACTGTAAAGAATTCTTTATGCTTAAAAGGTTAAAACAAAATGATTCGGAATACCATCTCTTTTTTATTTTTTTAAATCATGTGATATTATGCTTATATGAGCAGCACATCATTGCACCAGTATATACCTCTGCTTTTATGAGTTATAAGGAAAGATTTATACTAGACATGGACAACTAATCTTAGTCATGGGAGCTTCGAGAATAACCAATAATTCACCTTCATTTCAAGTAATTAATAATGTCATTTTTATCTGAGAGAACGATACTTCTCCCGGGACAATACCCTGTACAGCTAGGTTGCTTTTTTTAGAAAGGTTACATTGCACTTTCATTTTTCTTGTCTTATTACAAGTAACATACATTTTAGATTACTGTACAATACTATTTTACTATGCTGAAAAGAATATACCACTTTCAATGCACTCTATTATGCTGTGTTAGTCTGTGATAGACAAACTAGTTGGAAAAGTGTAGATTATTGAAAAAGGGATATTTTCCTTATCATTCATAGCTTTATACGATTTATAGATGCATATTGTACAAATGTAATGTAATAAACATGCATTATTAGATTATTTAATAGAACAGAAAACTTCGTAAAAAAGATGATAAAAAATTTGTAATACAATTGGTTCTCTACAGGCCCTTTCAATAAAATAAACTTTAAATAGTGAGGATAACTATAAAGAAATTAGAAAAAAAATTGAACATATTTGTGGAAATGATTTTTGGATATGAGTGATTCTATTAAACCCAATGGTATAACGTAATGCATACCAGCTGTAAACTAATATATATCTAATAAGTAATACTGATGGACATACACAGAAATGTGCCCCTGTGCAAGAACAGTATATGGGCCCTTTGTAATCCAATATAATGCCCAATTCTACCTGTTTAAAGGTAGAAGTGGGCCACCGTACCTCTTGGGCCCCTGTTGCAGCAATGGTATGTCCGCCACCGATTTTCTAAATATTAAGACTTTTTTCAGATTTGATACAACGTATAGCAACTTTCAGCCTAGGGCTAAGGTTAGATAGGACAATAGGGGAATTTACTGAAAAGAAACCAGAGTTTAGTTCCAAGCATTGCCAAAAATGGTGTGTACTTGGCACTCACTTGCTGTTTAATTAGTTAAATGCTGATGTCAAACTCTTCCAGTGGTATTTTCTTGGAACAATTTCATGGCATAATTGTTATGGCACCCATCACCCCAATCACTTACTTTCCCCACAAGATCTCGGAAAGCCGATGGTTTGCCTTCAAATACAGTAAACTCGGATAACCAACATCTTGGTGCTTGGCTGGGATTCATAGATCAGTATATATGTAAGTAACAATTATTATATAAAAATACATTTATAAAATGTAAAAATATAAAACTTTAAATCACACAAAATAAAGAAATTTAAAAGTAAAAAAATATATATATATTTGGTTCTGTTCTGTCCAACATATCCGATGTAGAGTCAGGGATTTTGCATATAAATATTAATTGGTTGTAATGTAAATTATTTAAGCTTCTTAATTATTTCTAACGTAGTCACAGAAAATGAAGCCCTTGCTTAGATATCACAGGTGTCTCCCATCCTTTGGCCTCCTGTTTCTCTAGCTGTTTAGCACAATGTCCTCCTACAATGTTTTCCTGGACTTTGGCAATCCTACGTAAGTTTAATTAGTTAATATCAGAATTTTGTCAGATTCTGCTTATATATCAGGCAGTCAGCACATACAGGATGTGATTAATGAAAGCAATGTGCTTGAGGTTTGAGCATCTTTAATTCTCCATATGATGTAGATAATGGGTGTCTGTTGAATAGCTGGGTGATCAGATAGGAAAGGGTGTCAAGATTACCATTAGACTAGAGAAATTATTCTACTGAAAACTAACTTCATACAGTACTTACTACTTATCCTAAATGTATTTATATTCATTCTTGAAAGAATACTTTGGGAAGAACTGATTATGCCTATTGGACCTCAGGAGCAGTTCATGACTTGTATTCTTTTTGTCAGTCATTAGTGATAAAAGTAAGTAGATCACTTTACAGGCCCAAAAGCAGCCACTCCCTCATCAACGCCTGCTAATTTCTCACAACCCACACTGACCCAGCTAGCACTTCTCCCATGCAGACCCAATGGTCTTTATTGTCCACATGCTTGAAGTCAAACCATAGCATCCCCAACATGATTCCTTCAAGCTCCCAAAGCCTCACTTTATTTACACAAGGCTGAAGACGTAGACAGTCATACAATCCACGAGACATCTTCTCCCAGCCAGCTCACTAATTACCATTCTGTGACAACATTCTGAACTTTTGGGTGCCACATCATTGTGCCACTTCTGAATCTATACGTTACTGTTTCAAATAAAGGAGACCCACCAAGGTGGCATTACTCAATTTACAAGAACATGTCATGGCTGCTTCCAAAAGATTAATCTGCAAGCGAAAGGAACAGCAGCCTGTAAATGGCTAATCTGAGAAACAGCTGCATGTAAATGTCTAATCTATGAAACAGCAGCCTGTAAATGGCTAATCCGAGTCATCAGGCAGCAACCTATTTGTCATAGGTTTTACTTTCTTTGTTGTTGTTGCAGGTTCTTGCTTCCTCCTCCGCCTCCTTTAATACACAGAACCAAATTTTACTTTGCTTCCAATATAGCAGAAAATATGACAGCACTACAGATCTCCTCTGCTTTCCATACTGCACATTTGCACTCCTTTCCTCCCACACACAAAGTGGTATCTCCCAACTCAGAAGCTGTCAAAATAGTGGGACATTGAAGAGCCCATTTCAGCCGACTATGGTTTCGACGTTTTAAAGTGACAGAACTTTTATCAGTAAATTAGAATATACTTTTTACATTTCCTAATTCTATAAGTTATCACGTTTTATATTCCAGTTGCATTTTCATTCATGAAGTTTCTCTGGAGGTGATAGATCCTATTTAAAGGTATATCAAGTGTTGCATTTTACAAATGGCTGTTCCGTCTTCTGCGCTGCACTCTTGATGTGGTTTGAAAAAAAATAGTCATGGTCATTCTGAAATCTGAAACAACAATGATTCATGTCTCACCAAGCAAATTACCACATTATCCACATGCAATGAGATGACACAATCAGCCTCCTTGTTAGCGAATGTTCAGAGATGGCAGAATCAATTTACCAGTTTCAAGATCCACAGCTAATCATATCATCATTTGTATTTTGGAGAACCTAAATTACACTTTTAAAAGATTTGTTGCTCTCTAGAAGTATATTCAAAATATCTCTACAAAAAGGGTTATCTCTACTAGCGGAATGGGAAAATGGGTTCTCACTGGAAATCAACTCAAGAGCGCTAAAGGTTTGTCAGCGTGAATCTCAGTTGACTGTCTAAGTATATCTTGAATTTTGTCATTATTTTTAATTTTACCAAAGTACTGTAATTTTGACTAAAATATAAATTGCATGCATTTTATATACTATGCACAATATTTGCCACTCTTCTATTTTATAACCATGTCTGTCTTTCTACATGCTATTGTAGAATTTGATTACACAGCAACTTCTAAAGCTTTCAGATATTCTACATATATAGTTTTAAAACAAGGAATAATTATATACCCAGAACTGATGTTTCTCATTATTTAATTAATTCCTTAACAAGCTTTTTCTAAATCACAGAGCTGTGTTAACAATGACATGATCTGAAAAATGGAAATTTATTGATACATTTATAGTTGAGATGAAAAATGTAGACATTCCGGCTCAGATGTTTAAAGATGGCTCTCTGCTTGCAAAATCTGAATTACACTACATAATTCTGGACTAAAGTCTTGATTGTAATATAAACTGGAAATACAGTATAAAAAGTACAGTCGGGTTTTATCTGGGTTAAATGAGTAACAGAGGCAGAGAAAATGCTCAACTGAGGTGGTTGTGAGCCTAGCTTGAACAGATTTGGTCTGCTGCAGGTCTACAAAATGGTATATCATATAGAAGCTGGAGAAAAGTGGAGGTAAATCCACCTTGCCAAAAGTATTGAATGCAGTACGGGACAGTAAAATATGTTTATTTGTCAACTATAAGGAAAAACATTGAGCAAGAAAAATTTGCATAGAATAATATTATAATGAAAGCAGCTAATGTCCACCAAACATATGACAACTATCTTAAGTTTCAACTGTTCACCTGGAGGTTGCACAGTTTTGTAAGTAAAATTTCTCTTCACAGATGAGTCAGATGTGAATATTTTTAGCATTTACTATAATTGGAGATAATAAAAACACTGCACTACAACACCAAAACCTTATCCCAACTGTGAAACATGATGTAAGGAATATCATGGTTTGGAAATGACTTGCTACTTCAGAATTTGGACACCTTTGGAATCACTAAAGGAACAATGATTTAAAATATGTACCAAAACTTTTAAAGGTAAATGTAAGGGCAACAGTTCATGGCCTGGAACTTAAGAGTTGTTTAGGGATACTATAAGATAAGGATCCAAGAAAACTATCAAGAATGGTTCAAAAGAAGATTTGTGTTTTGGAATGGCCAGATCAGAGTTATGACCTTAAGCCTCAAGTTGTAGCATACTCTAGGGTGGACATGCAATTAGATATGAGCAAATCAGTTTGAAATGAATGGAATTTGCCTTACACGTTACAAAAAAAAAATCAGATTTGTCTGCATCCAACTTTTGGGATTTTGTTTTCTGTAGGAATCCAGGATAATGTCGGCTGACTGGAAAAAGGCTAAAAACAAAAAAACAAACAAAAAAATATACTTACACAGGATTCACCTGTCCTTCTCCAAACTCCTGTTGCGTTGTTTTCTTCAATCTGGTTACTGGTGGAGATATAATTTTTTTATTTTGCAGATATAATTTTTTTATTTTATTTAAGTAGGGATCTATGGATTCATACACTCAAGGATTCATGTATTATTTTCCCTGTACTGTGGATGTAATAAAAGATAGGAATAGCACATCTGAGTGCATGTTAATAGTTTTGTTAGATTGTGCTTGTGTAATCATATTTGGGATATCAGATCAGAATTAGTGATTATTGAGTGTGCCCGTTACTCTAGTTTTCCGAGCATGTTCGGGTGTTCTCCAAGTATTTTGGGTGTCCTTGTAGATTATGTTTGAGTCCCTGCAGCTGCATAATTTGCGGCTGTTAGACAGCTTGAATACATGCAGGGATTGCCTGTTTGTTAGGGAATCTCCACACGTATTCAGGTTGTCAGGCAGCCACAAATCATGTAGCTGCAGTTACACAAGCATAATCTAAGGACACCCAAAATACTCGGAGAACACCCGAGCATGCTCAGAAAACTCGAGTAATGAGCACACTCGCTCTTCGCTAATCAGAATACATTTTATAATTAATCAGTGCAGAAAAATAGGTCATTCCAAGGGTTCACTTTTTTGTGCAACTGTATGTCCTTATACAAGTGTCCATTATAAGACAGATTTGCATTAAAATCTGTGTACAAAGCTTACAAAGTGCTAGCCTTTGACCGTCTGCACTCAAAGAACTAGGAAAATGTCCCATATAGCTATAAATTATGTGGATATTCAATTTGTCTTATATAATAGGACTGGGGAAGAGTTAATGAAAAAAGAGTTATTCATGAGCTCGTCTATAAATATAAAATTGAAAATGAGTGCTATTAATGACATTATAGACACTTCTGTTGAGGATTGTAACATGCTTTCCTTATGGTTAGTGCTGCTGTAAAATGCTTTTTGTAATTCAATTTCCATACACATTCTTGAAATACAGTAAAATTGCTGTGCTTGGTATTGATTTATAACCTACACATTTCCTTTCTTCCATTGTTAGGGCTACATAGGGACACAATTGCTTGGCAGCAGCATCCGCCCTCTCTTGAGCCAAAAACAAAAGAACATAACATTTACATTTCTAGTTTAATTACTTGGTTTTCCGCAAAATTACGTATGGACTTTGTAGAAAGGACTAACATCTTGAAGTGCCCTATCAAAGGCCTGTATTTAGCACACAGCATATTCTTTGTTTTAACATTGCAGTCTAGTTTGAAAAGTTCACAGTAAGTGACCCATTCAGTAAAGGCTAGTTTCCTAAATGCCACACATTTATTTTCCTACTGTTTAGAAGCTAGAAAGTGCAACATACATATAATATAAATTAGCTTTATGCCAAACGAAAAGGTTATGCAAATTTTTTAACATGATGGACATAGAAATGGATGACATATTAGCTCTCTGATAATGACTTTCAAAGTAAATTTTCACATACTGTACATATCTTACTTTTCATTATCAAATTCAGTGAACGATAACATTGTTCTATAGATAAAAACAAAACTACATCACAGAAAAATGAAAAATTAGAAATATATACATTATATACATTCCATCCCATTCAATAACATTGCTTCTTTACTATATTTTGTACCATCTGTCATTAAGTTCTCGCATCAATTTTCCTCTTTTCACCTTGTACTGGAAAGTTCTTGACTGTACCTTGAGCAAATTTTTGATAATATTTTGAAGTATTAAAGCCAAAATGCAAGGTTCTTTGTAAAAAGTATTGTACCCTTTAGACTGCTTGTGCTTGTAATAATTAATCACTAGTCTTTGTCATTATTAAAACAAAGATTAGAATGTGTAGGGGTAAACTAAATAATTCAATCTTGGTGGGATTATTTGTATGGCTATATTATTATTAATGAAAACTGTTTATTACTTTATCATCATTTTAAAGACAAAGTCATTTTACGTTCAGAGACATAAGTGTTAAAAAGGCGACAAAATTAATCTTTTGTCTCAAACTGAAACATTTTACTGAACAGACTTAACAGTCAACCTCCAATATGTTTGCATCTAAAAACCAGCCCACCACACTGCTCCTGAATGGAGTAAAGTGGGTAACACAGTCTGCCTGAAAAGGCTCACATATGCTTGCAGTGAACACCAACTCCAAGAAATTGTGAATCATTCACGTCAAGCAAAGCCTGCCAGGAAATAAAGTGAATAGAACTTAGATTCATCAAAAACAACAAATCTATAATAGAAAAATATGTCTCTGACAAGTCCAAAGGTGTTAAGCTGCATACAGAATGTCTAGATTTGGACAAACAAAAAAATGCCTTGTACCATTAGGTGATATATTAAAGGGGATATCCAGGACTTTAAAAAAAGCATGTAATTTCTAACAGAGGCAACTACCTGTCTGTTGTACCCTTCACCGGTCATTGACTGCTCCTGTCAGAGATTCAGCTACTCCCTCTTAACAGAGGAGCAGTTTCTCTCCAAGTTGACAAGGGCAAGACTACTGGTGTCATGCTGATTAACGACAGCTCTCCACTGCCTTATTGGGGGAAGTTGGCTGTCAATCAGCATGACACCAGTAGTCCCACCCTGTCAGCAGGAAGAGAAACTGCTGCTCTATTGGCAGGGAGCAGCTGAATCTCTGGCTGGAGCAGTCAATCACCAGCATCGGGTACAACAGACAGGTAGTTGTGATGCAGCTGGTGAGGGAAGAGACTGTACACTCACAGCGTAGCTGTTAGGTCTCGAGTTCCCGCTTCTGCACAGGGGGAATCTCGAGCCATCTCCGCTGCGGTCTCCCATTCTTATCCAGCCGCAGTGGAGTCTGCTCAGCAGGGACGTCGGTCCCAGCGTCTTGCTCAGTCTCACTCTGTACAGAGACTTACTGCTGCTTCTTCAGCTTCTGCCATTAAAGCCAGTGCTGGTCAGCAGCGAGCGGACTTCTCTGGGACTAAGTCCTTGTCTGCACACACTGAGCATGCCCAGGGCAAGATCTCCCATTGGAGATCGAGGGTCATGTGCTCAGGCTCTGCAGCACATTCCATTGGTCCTCTTGGCAGGTCTTGGAAGGGCAAAGTTTCTGTGGCCACTTCCTGTGCTGCAACTATATAAACTGCACATGACCGCACGGCCATGCGCTAGTGTACATTTGCTTACGTGTGTTTGTTGTGAGTGCAAGTCGTCCTTGGATACCCCTTCCCTATTGAATGTCTGTTCGCGGAAGGTGTATGGTTGCTATCTAGCGCCCGACTTATCCTACAGCACTAATCACACGTTACAGCGTCCAGTTGCTGTGACCGCCAGTACGGCGCCGTGCACTTCCTCTGTGCTTTCCTTACGCAAGCCTGGGTGGTTAGTGGCGTTCGTCAGTGCGGCACCGCATGCACTCTTGTGCCCTAATATTGTTACTCAGCTTCCTTACACACCCAGTTGCGGTGTTGTGCCAGCAAGGGTCTAATCGGACTTCAATCCTAGTTGGGGTTGAGTTCGCTGACTACTTGCTCGCCTTCTATGTGCGGTACCGCGATCCTGTGACGCACCAGGATCGCTTCCTTCACGCTGGGTGAAGTTTAACCCACGTGTGTATACTTATGAGTACCGCCATATAGTCCTTCATTACTTAGCAGCAGGCTCCATCTCTGCACGGTGGACCCCGGGCTGCGAACGCACCATACACTATCTGTCTTATTATTTGGTGCGTTCCGCTAGCCCTAACATTACACTAGCGCCAGGGTCTGGCTAGTGATGACGGACAAACAGCAATCCTTGCGGTATATCCAGCAGCTGGAGGGTAGGTTGGCGGCTCTTGAGAGTGCAACCTCAGCTGTGGATGTTACCGCAGTTGCTGTACAGGCTGCTAGCGTGGCTGCAGCAACCCTGTCCATTGCCACCCCTGCTCCGACATTTTCTCGCCTCCCGCTGCCAGAAAAATTTTCTGGTGATAGCAAGTTTTGTAGGGGATTTGTGAGTCAGTGCTCTATTCACCTCGAGCTCCTGGCTGCACGTTTTCCCACAGAGCGGGCTAAGGTGGGATTTATAGTGTCTCTCTTGTCGGACAGGGCGTTGGAATGGGCTACGCCGCTGTGGGAGCGTGGTGATCATGTGGTGCAGAGTGCTCCGCTGTTTCTGAGCACTCTGAAACAGGTCTTTTTAGGACCTCAAGTCACCCATGATACTGCGCTCCAACTGCTGGCATTAACTCAGGGTGAGTCCTTGGTCAGTCATTTTGCCGTCCAATTCCACACTTTAGCTTCTGAGCTGGATTGGTCGGATAAAGCTCTTATCCCCATATTTTGGAGGGGCCTGGCTGACCACGTTAAGGACGCTCTGGCCACTAGGGAGATTCCTGCCACACTGGAGGAGTTGTCACAAGCGGGATCTAAGTCTCGGACCGCTTGTGCACTCAAGGTCTGTCATGTTTGCCAGCAGTCAGGACATCTAGCCACCAGATGTTCTCAGCGGTCGAGGAAACGTCAGCGTCTAGTGGTAGTAGGTGGAGGTACACTAGACACGGCGACGTTTGCCTCTAAATTGTCCTTTAAGGGGACAATTACTATAGGCTCATTCTCCCACTCGGTAGAGCTCTGCGTGGATTCTGGGGCGGAGGGCAATTTTATGTCTTCTGCCTTCGCCCAACGTCACGCAATACCCCTGGTTATGCTAGCTCAACCAGTAACGGTACGAGTGGTGAATGGGTCGACACTGCCCTCACAGATAACACACCAGACCATCCCTTTTACTCTGTCCATGTCGCCATCTCATCAGGAGATTATATCTCTGCTCGTCATTCCAGAGGGAATTGATGAGGTCCTGTTGGGAATACCTTGGCTACGGTACCACTCTCCTCATATCGAGTGGTCCTCTGGCAGAATCCTGGGATGGGGTGAATCTTGTGGGGGTAGGTGTCAGAGGGAGTGCGTTCAGGTTGCTACTACAGAAGTACCCGCAGATCTTTCCTCTCTCCCCAAGCAGTATTGGTCTTATGCAGACGTGTTCTCCAAAAAGGCGGCGGAGATCCTTCCACCCCATCGCCCCTATGACTGTCCTATTGATCTCTTGCCTGGTGCTGAGCCTCCCCGGGGTCGAGTCTATCCGCTATCTCTCCCGGAGACGGAGGCAATGTCACAGTACATCCATGAAAATCTGGCAAAAGGATTGATTAGGAAGTCAGTGTCACCTGCTGGGGCAGGGTTCTTCTTAGTGCAGAAGAAGAATGGGGAATTGCGTCCATGCATAGACTACAGGGGTCTTAACGCTATCACCGTTAAAAATAAGTATCCTTTGCCCTTGATATCTGAGCTCTTCGATAGGCTTCGGGGAGCAAGGGTATTTACTAAACTAGATCTGCGGGGTGCTTACAACCTCATTCGCATCCGTGAGGGGGATGAATGGAAGACGGCTTTTAACACCAGGGATGGGCACTATGAATATCTGGTGATGCCCTTCGGGCTCTGTAATGCCCCAACCGTTTTCCAAGACTTTGTGAACGATATCTTCCGGGATATGCTTTCCACCTCGGTCGTAGTCTATCTGGATGATATTCTCATCTACTCTCCAGATATTGACTCCCACCGGAGAGATGTTTGCAAAGTCTTCGACCTCCTACGGGCAAACTCCCTCTATGCCAAGTTGGAGAAGTGTATGTTTGAGCAGGAGTCCCTACCTTTCCTAGGCTACATCATCTCTGCCCAGGGATTGGCTATGGATCCTGCCAAACTACAGGCTGTGATGGACTGGCAGGAACCCCATTCTCTTAAAGCGGTGCAGCGCTTTATGGGGTTCATTAATTATTATCGCCAGTTCATTCCGCACTTCTCAACTTTGGTAGCTCCCTTGGTTGCCCTCACCAAGAAGGGGGCGAATCCCAAATTGTGGTCTGAGGAGGTCTCCAAGGCCTTTAACTCTATAAAGTCACACTTCGCTAGCGCTCCCATCGTACATTGCCCCGATGTTGATAAGCCATTTATCATGGAGGTGGATGCCTCTTCTGTTGGTGCTGGAGCAGTCCTCTTCCAAAAGGATGCTCAAGGTCGGAAGCATCCTTGCTTCTTTTTCTCCAAGACCTTCTCACCAGCAGAGAGGAATTATTCCATCGGGGACAGGGAGTTGCTAGCCATGAAGTTGGCTTTCTCGGAGTGGAGACATCTCTTGGAGGGAGCACGTTTTCCCTTCCAAGTCTTCACAGACCATAAAAATTTGGTGTACCTGCAGACAGCCCAGCGGTTGAATTCTCGCCAGGCCAGATGGTCCTTATTCTTCTCCCGGTTTCATTTCACCCTCCATTTTCTTTCTGGGGAGAAGAACATTCGGGCCGACGTTCTCTCTCGCTCCGTTGTGTCATCTGCGGAGGAGGAGGAGGAGCCTCGGCTTATTGTCCCCACCGAGAGCTTGAGAACTGTGGCCCCGGTTTCGCTAGAGTCTGTGCCCCCGGGCAAGACTTTTGTTCCATCCAATTTGCGACCGGAGGTTCTCTCTTGGGCACACTCGTCCAGGGTGGGTGGACATTTTGGTACCAAAAGGACATCTGAGTTACTGGCGAGGACGTACTGGTGGCCGCATATGGCTCGTGATGTCGCAGAGTATGTTCGGGCGTGTGTCTCTTGCGCCAAGAACAAGACTCCTCGGCAACGGCCAGCTGGGTTGCTTTTTCCTCTGCCGGTGGCGGACAGGCCCTGGGAGATGGTCGGGATGGACTTTGTGGTGGGCTTACCCAAGTCTCGTAACTGCACCATTATCTGGGTGATCACCGACCATTTTTCCAAAATGGTGCACTTGGTGCCTCTTCCACGGCTACCTTCTGCACGGGCGTTGGCTGTCTTGTTCGTCAAGCATATCTTTCGCCTACACGGTATGCCAGACAAAATTGTTAGTGACCGGGGTCCCCAGTTTGCATCTCGATTCTGGAGAGAGCTTTGTCGTCTACTCAGTATTGAGTTGAATCTCTCTTCGGCATATCATCCCGAGACGAATGGGTTGGTAGAGAGGGCCAACCAGACCTTGGTCACATATTTAAGACTTTTTATTTCTGCCAGGCAGGATGACTGGGCATCCTTGCTACCGTGGGCAGAGTTTGCACTTAACAATGCCGTAGCCGACTCCACCGGTCAGACTCCATTCCTCCTAAATTACGGCCAGCATCCGCGTGTTCCGGTGCCCATGCCTGTGTCTTCTGCTGACTCCAGGGTGGCAGACTGGGCTGTGGAGGCACGGGACATTTGGGACCGCACGCAGGATGCCATTCGGGCCTCCAAGGAGAGAATGAGGTCCTCCGCCGATGTTCATCGGCGCCCCGCTCCAACCTTTGCTCCTGGCGACTTGGTGTGGCTCTCCGCCCGTAACATCAGGCTGCGAGTTGAGTCCACTAAGTTTGCTCCTCGCTACTTGGGTCCCTTCAAGGTTCTCGAACAGGTTAATCCTGTGGTCTACCGTTTGGCTCTTCCTCCACGCTTGGGTATCACCGACACCTTTCATGTGTCCCTCTTGAAACCCGTATACATGTCCCGGTTTTCCGAGTCATCTGCCGGGACATCGGGTTCGTCTACGGACGATTACGAGGTGAACGCTATTTTGGGGTGCAAGGTGGTACGCGGCAAAAAGTTCTATCTGGTGGATTGGAAGGGTTATGGCCCAGAGGACAGGTCATGGGAGCCTGCTGAAAACATTCGGGCCCCACAGCTCATTGCTGCCTTCGAGCGTAGCGAGGCCCAAAGAGGGGGGGCCCTAGGAGGGGGGGGGTAATGTTAGGTCTCGAGTTCCCGCTTCTGCACAGGGGGAATCTCGAGCCATCTCCGCTGCGGTCTCCCATTCTTATCCAGCCGCAGTGGAGTCTGCTCAGCAGGGACGTCGGTCCCAGAGTCTTGCTCAGTCTCACTCTGTACAGAGACTTACTGCTGCTTCTTCAGCTTCTGCCATTAAAGCCAGTGCTGGTCAGCAGCGAGCGGACTTCTCTGGGACTAAGTCCTTGTCTGCACACACTGAGCATGCCCAGGGCAAGATCTCCCGTTGGAGATCGAGGGTTATGTGTTCAGGCTCTGCAGCACATTCCATTGGTCCTCTTGGCAGGTCTTGGAAGGGCAAAGTTTCTGTGGCCACTTCCTGTGCTGCAACTATATAAACTGCGCATGACCGCACGGCCATGCGCTAGTGTACATTTGCTTACGTGTGTTTGTTGTGAGTGCAAGTCGTCCTTGGATACCCCTTCCCTATTGAATGTCTGTTCGCGGAAGGTGTATGGTTGCTATCTAGCGCCTGACTTATCCTACAGCACTAATCACACGTTACAGCGTCCAGTTGCTGTGACCGCCAGTACGGCGCCGTGCACTTCCTCTGTGCTTTCCTTACCCAAGCCTGGGTGGTTAGTGGCGTTCGTCAGTGCGGCACCGCATGCACTCTTGTGCCCTAATATTGTTACTCAGCTTCCTTACACACCCAGTTGTGGTGTTGTACCAGCAAGGGTCTAATCGGACTTCAATCCTAGTTGGGGTTGAGTTCGCTGACTACTTGCTCGCCTTCTATGTGCGGTACCGCGATCCTGTGACGCAACAGGATCGCTTCCTTCACGCTGGGTGAAGTTTAACCCACGTGTGTATACTTATGAGTACCGCCATATAGTCCTTCATTACTTAGCAGCAGGTTCCATCTCTGCACGGTGGACCCCGGGCTGCGAACGCACCATACACTATCTGTCTTATTATTTGGTGCGTTCCGCTAGCCCTAACAGTAGCAACACTGAGCTGCCACACAGGTGTCACAGGTAACTAAAGAGTGGTCAGATGAGCAGAGTCAGAAACTGTCAGGAGCAGAAGTACCAGAGGCCACAGCTATGCACAAAGTCAGAGACAAGCCAGAAGTCAGAGCCAAATGGGAGAGTGGTATTCAAAATGTGAGACGTAAGATGAAGTCGGGATACAAGCCAGAAGTGAAAGCTGGTTGGGAAACGAGGTATCAGAGGCAAAAAGCAAGAGGTGGGGTTCAGAGATCAGGCTGAGTCATACACTGAAAGGAAAACTACCAGACAAACACTAAGTCAGGGATAGGGAATGGGTCTCACACAAATATGGGAAGTCAGAGGCAGAAGGATCACCAGGGTATACAGGTCAGCTGCTCCAGCCTGGAAGCATGAAATATCACTGATGCTAGCCAGCAAATTGCAGAGGACTGAAAAACCCAACCAGCTCGAAAACGAGGCAGAGGGGGTAAACTCCCACATGACCAGTCCAGAGGATAGCAGCAAGCAAACTCCAGAATCATGACAGTAGTTGCCTCAGTTAGCAACTGCATGCCTTTTTTTAAGTCCCAGATATCCCCTTTAAATTTGAGAAGCTATGGGTACTCCATCTGCCACCTACCGTATGGTATATTTGTGCGCCACAGCATTACAGAGTAATTTCCTTTAGAAAGAAATTTTAGAAAAGAAAATCTCTGATGAATAGTGTTGAGCATTCCGATGCCGCAAGTATCGGGTATCGGCCGATACTTGCGGTATCGGAATTCCGATACCGAGATCCGATATTTTTGTGGTATCGGGTATCAGTATCGGAGGTGTAAAATAAAGAATTAAAATAAAAAATATTGTTATATTCACCTCTCCGGCGGCCCCTGGAACATCACCGCGAGTCTCCGGCGTCCGGCAGGCTTCTTTGTTCAAAATGAGCGCCTTTAGGACCTGCGGAATGACGTCGCGGCTTCTGATTGGTCGCGTGCCGCCCATGTGACCGCCACGCAACCAATCAGAAGCCGCAACGTCATTCCACATGCCGGACGCCGGTTCCTCGCGGTGATGTTCCAGGGGCCGCCGGAGAGGTGAATATAACAATATTTTTTATTTTAATTCTTTATTTTACACCTCACTATGGATCCCAGGGCCTGAAGGAGAGTTTCCTCTCCTTCAGACCCTGGGATCCATCAGGATACCTTCCGATACTTGATGTCCCATTGACTTGTATTGATATCGGATATCGGTATCGGCGATATCCGATACTTTTCGGGTATCGGCCGATACTATCCGATACCGATACTTTCAAGTATCGGACGGTATCGCTCAACACTACTGATGAAGCATACTACTTTTTCCCATTGAATGCATATACTATGTAATTTAAGGCAAACACTTCTATATGAAATAACAAACATATGGAGGCACATTAGGGCTTCATGGACTTCTATCCATGCCATTACACAGCTGTAGCATATAGTATGTTTTATATTGCTCAGTTACATGAGAATTCTTTATGGAAGAACTATATATAAATTAGATACATTATATTTTCTTGTGCAGTGGGGGAAACATTATGCTACTTGAAGACTTTTCATCTAATATTAATATATTTCCTCTGCTCTTTTTGCTGTATCAGACATTATTCCCATTTTAAGTTTAGCTAACTTAAACTAAAGTATCTCCATCTCTTTTCATTTTCCTCAAGGAAAAGCTATCATAGGCCCTTGAGGACGAATTTTGGCCTTTGCAATTTCACTGCAAAGTTTAGTCAGTAACATTTTAATAAGACTGCCAGAGATAGATGAACGCTTCCTGCGTTCTTCATAGGGCATGCAAAGTGTTGTGCTTGGATTTCTTCATCCATGAAAGATGGCTTTGTGAAATGCTGATAAATTATGCATGATTGATGGTGGGTTATGACTTACACAATCAAGTGTCTTGATTCTGCAGAGCACAAAGTGAGTCCTCATTTTCAGAACATTACCAGGATAGGTTCGGCTCTTACTGTTGTCATGGATACAACAAATCCTTCATCCAACTAATTATTTTAACAATAGGTGCTCAGTATACTATACATGGTGATTGCAACAAAAGTTTTCAAGACAAACATAATTATTCATATTTATTTTAAACACATAATATGTTTAAAAATTATAGGTCTAATACTGTTCTTGCACATAAGATAAAGAGAGCCCTTAACATTTTTATTTCCGAGTTTTAATAGCTTTTAATAGTAGTATTACATTTTTGGATGCCCAAACATTTTTACTGTCTGTTGCCAGGATTCTTATCAAATCATTTTCTCTGACACGGTATATTATACAGCAGAAACATGTTCATCATTTTCAGTGGGAATTCTATTATTTCTTGAAGTAGGGCATGGCATATGAGTATTTTAGGGACAGATTCTTCTTTTGGAACCCAACCTGCAGACTCGGTGCAACTATATGTTACATAGTCAGTCACTGAATAAGGGACATACAGTCATGGCCAAAAGTCATATAGTCATGTCCTTGAAATTGTTCCAGAAAAATAAGCATTTCTCACAAGAAAGTTATTGCTATTACAGGTTTTGTTATACACTTTGTTATCCTTTGTGTTCATTGGAACAACACAAAAAAGAGAAAATAAGGCAAATTAGACAGAATTTCACAAAACAAACTAAATGGGCCAGACAAAATTGTTGGCATCCTCAACTTATGTGTTTGCACACCTTTTGGAATAAATAACGGCAATCCATCTCTTCCTAGAACCATCGACAAGCGTGAAAGACCCATGACCTAGGACATGAACCAATCTTTCTGACACTGGATGCTACATTGTGACCCAAAATCCTTTGGTAGTCTTAAGATTTCATGATGCCTTGCATATAGTCAAGCCACCTAGTACCAGAGGCATTCAAACTTTGGTAATTAGTAGAATTATTATTATGATTATTATTTATTATAATGGCTCCATTTATTCCATGGCGCTTTACATGTGAGGAGGGGTATGCATAATAAAAAACAAGTACAATAATCTTAATCAATACATGTCACGACTGGTACATGAGGAGAGAGGACCCTGCCCACGAGGGCTCACAATCTACAAGGGATGGGTGAGAATACAGTAGGCGAGGGTAGAGTTAGTCATGCAGCGGTTTGGTCGATCAGTGGTTACTGCATGTTGTAGGCTTGTAGGTCTTCAGGTTCTTTTTGAAAGTTTCTATGGTAGGCGAGAGTCTGATATGTTGGAATAATGTGCTTTACCAAAAGCTCTGTCTTGGTCCCACCTGTCCACAAGACACACAGAAGGATTTTGGCTTACTCACATAGATTTTGGCAAACTGCAGTCTAGATTTTTTATGTCTCTGTGTCAGCAGTGGGGTCCTCCTGGGTCTCCTGCTATAGCTTTCATTTCATTCAATTGTTGACATATAGTTTGTGCTGACACTGATGCACCCTGAGTCTGCAGAACAGCTTGAATTTCTTTGGCACTTCAGGTGAGTTTGAATGAGCTTCATATACTTGAAACAAAGTTGTTTACCCATAATTTTGGAAGGGTGCTAACAATTTTGTCCTGCTCATTTTTGGAGTTTTGTGTGAAATGATGTCCAAGTTATCTTTTTCTTGTTTTTTTGTGTTATTCCAATACACACAAAGGAAATAAATGTGTATAACAAAACATTTTCTAAGAGAGATGCTTCATTTTCTGGAACAATTGCAAGGGTGTCAACACTTTTGGCCATGACTGTATAATAGTGCATTCCCCTTTAAGGGCAAATGAGCAGCCATACAAGTTTTTTCTCATTGATAACAGCTGATTGTGAAGGGTTTAATAAGCTGGATTCGCCATGATCACTGTGGCAGCTTCACTATAAAGTTAAGCTCATATTACGTTTTGTCTACAGTTTTGTGACTCTATTAGAGACTCTTCTGACAATCCAAAAAATGTGATTTGGACAAGCATGCAAAAGAGACATAGACTTTAGTTAACAAAAAGAGTCCAAAACATGCATCTTTGGAGCTTTTAAAGGCTGTATTCATTTTTTTAAGTTGAGAACAATCGCAAAATTAATACTGCGCTATTGTTTCTGATTTCAAAGATGGATGCGGGCAGAAGCCAAACACAGTCACGAATGTGTGGTTAAAAGGTGTAATGTAGTGTCAGTGGTAACCTGGCAGCTCTACAAGGCTACTATGAACAGGCTTAGCTTAAGTTACTCTGCTTACCAGATCCTAGTGTTAGCCTAGCCATGACCCTTTAACCCTGTAAAGAAATTATTATTATTCATTTTATAGTGCCATTTATTCCATGGTGCTTTACACGTGGAAGGGGCAATTATAGACAAGTACAATAAATATGAGCAAAACAGGCACACACAAGTACAGAGGGAGAGAGGACCCTGCCCACGTCGACTCACAGTCTACAGGGATGGGTGAGGATTCACTAGGAGTAGGTAGAGCTAGTTGTGCGGAGGTCCAACAGACTAAAGATCACTGCAGGTTGTAGGCTTGTCAGAAGAGGTAGGTCTTCAGGTTCTTTTTGAAGGTTTCCGTGGTAGGCGAGAGTCTGATGTGTTGGGGTAGAGAGTTCCAGAGTATGGGGAAAGCACAGAAGAAGTCTTGTATGTGGTTGTGGGAAGAAGAAATAAGAGGGGAGTAGAGAAGGAGATCTTGAGAGGATCGAAGGTTACGTGTGGGTAAGTACTGGGAGACCATGTCACAGATGTATGGAGGAGACAGGTTGTGGATGGCTTTGTATGTCATAGTTAGGGTTATCAACTGGAGCCTCTGGACAATGGGAAGCAAATGAAGGGCTTCGCATAGAGGGGAGGCTGGGGAAGAGCAGGGAGACAAATAGATTAGTCGAGCAGCAGAGTGTAGGATGGATTGGAGAGGCGCCAGAGTGCTAGAGGGTAGGCTAGAGAGTAGGGGTTGCAGTAGTCGAGGCGGGAGATGATAAGGGAGTACCCTAGTGTTTTTGCGGTTTCAAGGTCAAGGAATGCACGGATCCCGGAAATATTTTTGAGTTTGAGTCGGCAGGAGGAGGCAAGGGCTTGGATATGTGGCTTGAAAGAGAGGGCAGAGTCGAAGATCACCCCCAAGCACCGAGTGTGTGGGACTGGAGAAAGTGAGCAGCCATTGACATTGATGGATAGGTCTCGTGGAGGGGCGTAGTGAGATGGGGGAAAGATGATGAATTCTGTTTTGTCCATGTTCAGTTTTAGAAAGCGAGCAGAAAAGAAAGCTGAAATCTGGACTTAAACAATGGCTTCTAGGCTGGGGTCATGGAATAATCTGGTATATGATGGTGCAGGCTGGCAGGAGGGGTCAGGTAGCCAGTTCAGAAACAAGAGGGCAGAAAAAGTACAAAATCAGAAGATGCAAGAATAGTCAATAAAACAAGCCGAACTCGAAAACAGAAAACAAACATAGTATACTGGAGCTGAACTAACAAGACTTAACCAAAGGGGCACAAGGCTATCTCTGGCAGCTTCCATCAGTAAGCTAGAAGTCTAAGTAGGGTGTGGTGCTCTACAATTGGCTGAAGCAGGGTGCTGAAAACTACAGCTAGACAAGCCTATACTGCCTGACTGGACGACACTGGGAACATACTATACCATGGGGGGTCAATGTGAGACTACACATTTAAGATATCCTTTTTCCAAAAATGCACTTTCAGTTCACTTTCAATTGAAGGATGTTGTTAGAAAGTCTTTTTGTACAGTATACAGGGCCTTATTTAGACTTTATGCTGCCCTAGGCACTGTACATGCAGCCTCCCCCATTGGTGAGTATGACTAATGAAGACACAGTGCAGTGTCTTAGGCTGCTTTCACATCAGTGATTTTTGCCATATGCAGCAGATTCGGCAGTTTTTCTGTGTCTGCCGTGTAACGGATCACTTACGGCAACACTGTGTTCGGTCTCATTCATTCCCTATGGGACTTGCAGACATGTGCAGCACTTGCAGTTTTGCCGCGATCCGGCAAATGCGGTACTTGCAGCAGCAGAAAAAAACGCTGCTAACAGTGTTTTTTGTCTCACCGCAAGTGCAAAACCGCAAGTGCCGCACATATGAGCAAGTAGCCATCACTACCTGTCCCTGCACTAATGCTAGCTCATCCCTAACCATCCCTCTCTGACCTGAAACTACACTATAAAGCTGTAGAAAAACAATTTATTAATTGACATATTCCTATGATAATGAGAGCTCCAGGCTACGGCGTAAGTGAATTGTTTTCCCTGCGGAGGGCTTCAGGAAGACGGCCGCCATAGGCGGCGCATGCGCAGACTGAGATCTGGACCTAGATCCCAATCTCCGCATGCACCATCTTTGGTGGCCCACAGGTTCAGAAATATGACCACCAGGAAAGCAATGCACTCCACTAACCTCACCACCAACATCAGGCCCGCAGCATTGCACCACTAGGATACCCCCTCCTCCAATTCAGGTCCCGCTGCATTGTCCCACTTCTGCCACTGCAGACTTCCAGAGGAAGGGACTCGGCCTCCTGTGATCCTGCTTACAAGACAGGAGACCATTATTACAGGACAAGGTATGTTATTACAGGACGGGGGATGTGATTACAGGACAGAAGTTTGTCAGGAGTTTGCTTCTGCTTTACTCAGCTCCAGCCAGGTGTCTAATCATTCACCTCTACTACTCTTGACTTCCATGCTACAGTCAGCATTATTTTCAAGCATAGTCCAGCTTGCTCGGTGTTGTCCACAATTACCTCTCAGCATGCAAATTATCAAATCCCTACAACTGTTTTCGGTCCTGCTCACACCTGGCTTCTGCAATTAAAGTAACACATCTCTTCAATTGAGTCTCAAGTTTGCCTAAACTTCATTATTTTCCTGTGGTCTATTTCCTTGCTACTAGTCACTGCTGTTAACCATTGTATTGCTGGAAGATACCAGACTGAATTTACTTCTATGTTACTTTGATGTATAACCAATGCTCTGCTGGAAGAATCCATACTGAATTCCTGTGAATAACTGCTTCCCTGTCAAGAAGATACTAGTTTCCTATACAGTTACTGTTCCTGTGTTTCCACACCAGACTCTACATCATTTGTGCTACCTGTGCCTTGTGTTTGTCTGTTACCCTGCATTCTCTGTTGTTCTGGTCTTTGTTGATACACAAGTCATTCGTCATGGCCCCTGCTACTGCACAATCTTCTTTGATCTCTGCAACTTTATCAGACATACAGCATAGAGTATTTACATCAGTAGGTGAGCCCTTAACAAGATGTATACAAGAGTAGTTACCTATAACGTGTAACCAATAACCTATACCCTATTGTATTTCTGATTTGTTATATGTATTTTAATGATGCAAGCTTCTTTGTTGCCATGGACAACTGCTCCATTTTTCCTACATATGTACAAGCGAATAAATGTTAATGGTATGAACAGCACTCCAATTCTTGGGTTTTGAGGCATCCACCAGTATACCAGACAGACCACCACACAAGAGCAAAAATATAGGAAAGAGACAGCAATCCAGGCTAGTTGCATACAAGTGCATTAGTCCAACATGCAATGTTCCGAGTCCGACTACAACATTACCTTTTCTTAACCCCTTAGTGACAGAGCCAATTTGGTACTTAATGACCAGGCCAATTTTTGCAATTCTGACCACTGTCACTTTATGAGGTTATAACTCTGGAACGCTTCAACGGATCCCGCTGATTCTGAGATTGTTTTTTCGTGACATATTGTACTTCATGTTAGTGGTAACGTTTCTTCGATATTACTTGCGATTATTTATGAAAAAAATGGAAATATGGCGAAAATTTTTAAAATTTTGCAATTTTCAAAATTTGTATTTTTATGCCCTTAAATCAGAGAGATATGTCACGAAAAATAGTTAATAAATAACATTTCCCACATGACTACTTTACATCAGCACAATTTTGGAAACTAAATTTTTTTTTGTTAGGGAGTTATAAGGGTTAAAAGTTGACCAGCAATTTCTCATTTTTACAACACCATTTTTTTGTAGGGACCACATCACATTTGAAGTCATTTTGAGGGGTCTATATGATAGAAAATAATGAAGTGTGACACCATTCTAAAAACTACACCCCTCAAGGTTCTCAAAACCACATTCAAGAAGTTTATTAACCCTTTACGTGCTTCACAGGAACTGAAACAATGTGGAAGGAAAAAATGAACATTTAACTTTTTTTTGCAAACATCTTAATTCAGAACCATTTTTTTTATTTTCACAAGTGTAAAAACAGAAATGTAACCATAAATTGTGTTATGCAATTTCTCCTGAATACGCCAATACCCCATATGTGGGGGTAAACCACTGTTTGGGTGCACCGCAGAACTTAGAAGTGAAGGAGCGCCGTTTGACTTTTTCAATGCAGAATTGGCTGGAATTGAGATCGGACGCCATGTCACGTTTAGAGAGCCCCTGATGTGCCTAAACAGTGGAAACTCCCCACAAGTGACACCATTTTGGAAACTAGACCCCTTAAGGAACTTATCTAGATGTGTGGTGAGCATTTTGAACCCCCAAGTGCTTCACAGAAGTTTATAACGTAGAGCCGTGAAAATAAAAAATCGCTTTTGTTTACACAAAAATGATCTTTTCGCCCACAAATTCTTATTTTCACAAGGGTAACAGGAGAAATTAGACCACAAAAGTTGTTGTGCGATTTCTCCTGAATACGTTGATACCCAATATGTGAGGGTAAACCACTGTTTGGGCGCATGGCAGAGCTTGGAAGTGAAGGAGCGCCGTTTTACTTTTTCAATGTAGAATTGGCTGGAATTGAGATTGGACGCCATGTCGCGTTTGGAGAGCCCCTGATGTGCCTAAACAGTGGAAACCCCCCACAAGTGACACCATTTTGGAAACTAGACCCCTTACGGAACATATTTAGATGTGTGGTGAGCACTTTGAACCCCCATGTGCTTCACAGAAGTTTATAATGTAGAGCCGTGAAAAAAAAATCGCATTTTTTCTACAAAAATGATATTTTTGCCCACAAATTTTTATTTTCACAAGGGTAACAGGAGAAATTAGACCACAAAAGTTGTTGTGCAATTTCTCCTGAGTACGCTGATACCCAATATGTGGGTGTAAACCACTGTTAGGGCGCACCGCAGAGCTTGGAAGAGAAGGAGTGCCGTTTTACTTTTTCAATGTAGAATTGGCTGGAATTGAGATTGGACGCCATGTCGCGTTTGGAGAGCCCCTGATGTGCATAAACAGTGGAAACCCCCCACAATTGACACCATTTTGGAAACTAGACCCCTTAAGGAACTTATCTAGATGTGTGGCGAGCACTTTGAATTCCCATGTGCTTCACAGAAGTTTATAACGTAAAGCCGTGAAAATAAAAAATCGCTTTTGTTTAAACAAAAATGATCTTTTCGCCCACAAATTCTTATTTTCTCAAGGGTAACAGGAGAAATTAGACCACTAAAGTTGTTGTGCAATTTCTCCTGAGTACGTCGATACCCAATATGTGGGGATAAACCACTGTTTGGGCGCACCGCAGAGTTTGGAAGAGAAAGAGTGCCGTTTTACTTTTTCAATGTAGAATTGGCTGGAATTGAGATCGGACGCCATGTCGCGTTTGGAGAGCCCCTGATGTGCCTAAACAGTAGAAATCCCCCACAAGTGACCCCATTTTGGAAACTAGACCCCCCATGGAACTTATCTAGATGTGTGGTGAGAACCTTGAATGCCCAAGTGCTTCACAGAAGTTTATAATGCAGAGTCGTGAAAATAAAAAATATTTTTTTTTTACACAAAAAAGATTTTTTAGCCCCCAAGTTTTTATTTTCACAAGGATAACAAGAGAAATTGGACCTCAAAAGTTGTTGTCCAATTTGTCCTGAGTATGCTGGTACCCCATATGTGGGGGTAAACCACTGTTTGGGCGCACGGCAGAGCTCGGAAGGAAGGAGCGCCTTTTTGGAATGCAGACTTTGATAGAATGGTCTGCGGGTATTATGTTGCGTTTGCAGAGCCCCTGATGTACCTAACCAGTAGAAACCTTCCACAAGTAACCCCATTTTGGAAACTAGACCCCCCAAGGAACTTATGTAGATGTGTGGTGAGAACTTTGAATGCCCAAGTGCTTCACAGAAGTTTAGAATGCAGAGTCGTGAAAATAAAAAATATATTTTTTTCCACAAAAAAGATATTGTAGCCCCCAAGTTTTTATTTTCACAAGGGTAACAGGAGAAATTGGACTGCAATAGTTGTTGTCCAATTTATCCCGAGTACGCTGATGCGCCATATGTGGGGGTAAACCACTGTTTGGGCGCACGGCAGAGCTCGGAAGGGAAGGAGCGCCTTTTTGGAATGCAGACTTTGATAGAATGGTCTGTGGGCATTATGTTGCGATTGCAGAGCCCCTGATGTACCTAAACTGTAGTAACCCCCCACAAGTGACCCCATTTTGGAAACTAGACCCCCCAAGGAACTTATCTAGATGTGTGGTGAGAACTTTGAATGCCCAAGTGCTTCACAGAAGTTTAGAATGCAGAGTCGTGAAAATAAAAAATATTTTTTTTTTCACAAAAAAGATATTGTAGCCCCCAAGTTTTTATTTTCACAAGGGTAACAGGAGAAATTGGACCACTAACGTTGTTGTCCAATTTATCCTGAGTATGCTGATGCCCCATATGTGGGGGTAAACCACTGTTTGGGCGCACGGCAGAGCTCGGAAGGGAAGGAGCGCCATTTTGGAATGCAGACTTAGATAGAATGGTCTGTGGGCGTTATGTTGCGTTTGCAGAGCCCCTGATGTACCTAAACAGTAGTAACCCCCCACACGTGACCCCGTTTTGGAAACTAGACCCCCCAAGGAACTTATATAGATGTGTGGTGAGAACTTTTAATGCCCAAGTGCTTCACAGAAGTTTATAATGCAGAGTCATAAAAAATATATATATATATATTTTTCCACAAAAAAGATTTTGTAGCCCCCAAGTTTTTATTTTCACAAGGGTAACAAGAGAAATTGGACCGCAGAAGTTGTTGTCCAATTTATCCCGAGTACGCTGATGCCCCATATGTGGGGGTAACCCACTGTTTGGGCGCACGGCAGAGCTCAGAAGGGAGGGAGCACCATTTGACTTTTTGAGCGCAAAATTGGCTGTCGTGTTTGGAGACCCCCTGATGTACCTAAACAGTGGAAACCCCCCAATTCTAGCTCCAACCCTAACCCCAACACACCCCTAACCCTAATCCCAACCTGATCCATAATCCTAATCACTAACCCTAACCATAATCACAACCCTTACCCCAAAACAACCCTAATGTCAACCCTAACCATAACCCTAATCAAAACCCTAAATCCAACACACCCCTAATCCTAATCTCAACCCTAACCTCAAACCTAACCCTAATCCCAATACACCCCTAATCACAACCCTAACCTTAACCCTAATCCCAAACCTAACCCTAATCCCAAGCATAACCCTAATGCCAACCCTAACCCTAATACTAACCCTAATCCAAACCCTAACCCTAATCCCAACTCTAACCCTAACTTTAGCCCCAACCCTAGCCCTAACTTTAGCCCCAACCCTAACCCTAACCCTAAGGCTACTTTCACACTTGCGTCGTTTGGCATTCCGTCGCAATCCGTCGTTTTGGACAAGAAACGGATCCTGCAAATGTGCCCGCAGGATGCGTTTTTTGCCCATAGACTTGCATTGCCGACGGATCGTGACGGATGGCCACACGTCGCGTCCGTCGTGCACTGGATCAGTTGTGTTTTGGCGGACCGTCGGCACAAAAAAACGTTCAATGAAATGTTTTTTTTGTACGTCGCATCCGCCATTTCTGACCGCGCATGCGTGGCAGTAACTCCGCCCCCTCCTCCCCAGGACATAGATTGGGCAGCGGATGCGTTGAAAAACTACAGCTGCTGCCCATGTTGTGCACAATTTTCACAACGTGCGTTGGTATGTCGGACCGACGCATTGCGACGGCCCCGTACCGACGTAAGTGTGAAAAAAGCCTAACCCTAAATTTAGCCCCAACCCTAACCCTAAATTTAGCCCTAACCCTAGCCCTAACCCTAGCCCTAACCCTATCCCTACCCCTAACCCTACCCCTAACCCTAACCCTACCCCTAACCCTACCCCTACCCCTAAACCTACCCCTAACCCTACCCCTAACCCTAACCCTAGCCCTAACCCTACCCCTAACCCTACCCCTAACCCTAACCCTACCCCTAGCCCTACCCCTAACCCTACCCCTAACCCTACCCCTAACCCTAACCCTAACCCTACCCCTAACCCTAGCCCTAACCCTAGCCCTAACCCTACCCCTAACCCTACCCCTACCCCTAACCCTAACCCTACCCCTAACCCTACCCCTAACCCTAACCCTACCCCTAACCCTACCCCTAACCCTAATTTTAGCCCCAACTGCTGTTCTCCTGCCGGCCGGCAGATGGAGACAGATGGCGGGCGCACTGCGCATGCGCCCGCCATTCTCTTCTGCCGGCGGCCAGGAGGAGCAGCAAGAGGATTCAGGGACACAGGTGAGTATTGTAGGGTCCCCGAATCCCCCTATTTCTCTGTCCTCTGATGTGCGATCACATCAGAGGACACAGAATTACACTTTACTTTTTTTTTTTTGTGGTCGCCGGTAAACAGTTAATTACCGGCGATCGCAAAACAGGGGTCGGTAAAACCGACCCCGATCATGCTCTTTGGGGTCTCGGCTACCCCCGGCAGCCGAAACCCCAAAGATTCTCGCGGGGCCGGCCGGCGGGCGCACTGCGCATGCGCCCGCCATTTTGAAGATGGCGGCGCCCACCGGGAGACACGAGGAGCATCGGGGGAGATAGGGAAGTGTTGGGGGGCCACCTGGGACCCCTTTTCTCTGTCCTCCAATGTGCGATCACATCGGAGGACAGAGAAATTAAAAAGAGATCGCGTTTTTTTTTTTTTTTTTGCGATCGCCGGTAAACGGTTAATTACCGGCGATCGCAAATGCGGGGTGGGTTAAAAAACCCCCGAATCATGTTCTCTGGGGTCTCGGCTACCCCCGGCAGCCGAGACCCCGGAGAAAATCCGACTCTGGGGGGCGCTATTTACTTTTTCCACAGCGCCGTTAATTAACGGCGCTGTGGTTTAAGTACCCTTAGCGGCCGCCGTTAAAAGGCGTATCGGCGGTCGCTAAGGGGTTAAACAGGATCTATAGGCAATGCCCCAAAGATTTGTTCAATGAAGAAGAGAAAAATGCCCTCAAACATCTTACATTGTACATGCGATTAGTCTCCAAGACCATAGACATTAAGGGTATGTGCACACGTTGCGGATTTTGCTGCGGATCCGCAGCGTTTCCGCAGCTGCGGATCTGCAGCAGTTTCCCATGAGTTTACAGTACAATGTAAACCTATGGGAAACGAAATCCGCAGTGCACACGCTGCAGAAAAAAACGCTCGGAAATGGAGCGTTTTATTTTCCGCAGCATGTCAATTCTTTGTGCGGAATCCGCAGCGTTTTTACACCTGCTCCAATAGAAAACTGCAGATGTAAAACCGCAGCAGAATCAGCAATAGAAACCGCGATAAATCCGCAGGAAAAAACGCAGCAGTTTTGCACTGCGAATTTATCAAATCCGCTGCGGAAAAATCCGCAGAGGAGCTTTCTACGTGTGTGCATACCCTAAGAGATACATGTGAATCATCGACCTTACAACACCATTTAGACTGTGCCGAGGTCTACTACAGAAGTTTTCTGACTACGTCATCTCCCATGCATAACGGGGGCTTAGTCTGAAATCAGAGCATCTTCCATCACCATGACAACAAGTGTAACCATGCTGGCAGTTATTAGCCGCAAGCACAATTTCTGTGCAAATAAAGTGTCAGAGCTGAATTTCACAATATAGACTCTGGCACTTTATTAGTTGTGACACCCCCCTCGTTCCCTGGAGATCTGCTTTAATAAATCATCTCACTCTCTGAGCAGCCATATTGCTATCTAATTCTTTGTCTACACATTGTGGGACAGTCAATGAATGTCAGATCTGCTACTTCTGTGAAGAACACACAGAGGGATCATTCTATTTACAGCCACATGACAACGGTCTAGAGTCTTATTGCAGCAAAGGCTTTTACTTCTGGTGAATAATAGAGATTTCAAGTAGTAAGACCAATCTTCGTCTATTTATAAAGAAGGAAACATAATATATCTCACTTCATTGCAGCTTTTCTGAAGCATTTATTTCTGCTTTGACTATAATGCAACATCATGATAATATATGAATGAAAGGGATTCATTTTTCTTTAAAATTGCAATATGTGTATCCTAAACAGGGGAAAACATAAAATATAAAAGTAAGAGGATACTACTACAGGCAGTAACATTCAATAATATTTTTTGTATTGTGATTTTTTTTGTGTGCCAATATATAGTGATGTTCTACTAAGTGTGACAAGGGCCTCCAAGTTGTATAGAAGTACAGCACAGACCAAAAGTTTGGACGCACCTTCTCATTTAAAGATTTTTCTGTATTTTCATGACTATGAAAATTGTACATTCACACTGAAGGCCTCAAAACTATGAATTAACACACATGGAATTATATACTTAACAAAAAAGTGTGAAACAACTGAAAATATGTCTTATATTCTAGGTTCTTCAAAGTAGCCACCTTTTGCTTTGATGACTGCTTTGCACACTCTTGGCATTCTCTTGATGAGCTTCAAGAGGTAGTCGCCGGAAATGGTCTTCCAACAATCTTGAAGGAGTTCCCAGAGATACTTAGCACTTGTTGGCCCTTTTGCCTTCACTCTACGGTCCAGCTCACCCCAAACCATCTCAATTGTGTTCTAGTCTGGTTACTGTGGAGGTCAGGTCATCTGGCGTAGCACCCCATCACTCTCCTTCTTGGTCAAATAGCCCTTACACAGCCTGGAGGTGTGTTTGGGGTCATTGTCCTGTTGAAAAATAAATGATGGTCCAACTAAATGCAAACTGGATGGAATAGCATGCTGCTGCAAGATGCTGTGGTAGCCATGCTGGTTCAGTATGCCTTCAATTTTGAATAAATCCCCAACAGCGTCACCAGCAAAGCACCCCCACACCATAACACCACCTCCTCCATGCTTCACGGTGGGAACCAGGCATTTAGAGTCCATCCGTTCACCTTTTCTGCGTCACACAAAGACACGGTGGTTGGAACCAAAGATCTCAAATTTGGACTTATCAGACCAAAGCACAGATTTCCACTGGTCTAATGTCCATTCCTTGTTTTCTTTAGCCCAAACAAGTCTCTTCTGCTTGTTGCCTGTCCTTAGCAGTGGTTTCCTAGCAGCTATTTTACCATGAAGGCCTGCTGCACAAAGTCTCCTCTTAACAGTTGTTGTAGAGATGTGTCTGCTGCTAGACATCTGTGTGGCATTGATCTGGACTCTAATCTGAGCTGCTGTTAACCTGCGATTTCTGAGGCTGGTGACTCGGATAAACTTATCCTCAGACGCAGAGGTGACTCTTGGTCTTCATTTCCTGGGGCGGTCCTAATGTGAGCCAGTTTCTCTGTAGCGCTTGATGGTTTTTGCAACTGCATTTGGGGACACTTTCAAAGTTTTCCCAATTTTTGACTGACCTTCATTTCTTAAAGTAATGATGGCCACTCCTTTTTCTTTACTTAGCTGCTTTTTTCTTGCCATAATACAAATTCTACCAGTCTATTCAGTAGGACTATCAACTGTGTATCCACCAGACTTCTGCACAATACAACTGATGGTCACAACCCCATTTATAAGGCAAGAAACCCCACTTATTAAACCTGACAGGGCACACCTGTGAAGTGAAAACCTGTTATGATCTGGTGGTTTAGGAGCAACATGGGACGAGCTCTGAAGGAAGTGGTACCTGTACTGACCGCAGTCCCTAAGCTCAACACAACACTAGAAGTAGCCGTGGGATGCTCCTGACACTTCCTAGGCACCTCGTCACAGCCTGAGAACTAACTACCCCTAAAGATAGCAACAGGAAAACTATCTTGCCTCAGAGAAAATCCCCCAAAGGATAGATAGCCCCCCACAAGTAATGACTGTGAGTGGAGAGGGAAAATACATACACAGAATGAAACCAGGATGAGCACAGGAGGCCAGTCTAGCTAGATAGATAGGACAGGATGGAATACTGTGCAGTCAGTATAAAACACTACAAAAAATCCACACAGAGTTTACAAAAATCTCCACACCTGACTAAAGGTGTGGAGGGTAAATTTGCTTCCCAGAGCTTCCAGCTACACAGAATTAATTCATACTGACAAGCTGGACAAACATAGAAAGCGCAGAACGGATAAGTCCACAACCTGTGGACAGAAAAGAGCAAGCAAGGACTTAGCTTAGCTGAACTGGTCAGGATAACAGGGAAATCCAAAGAGATGTGAATCCAACCAGGAACCATTGACAAGTGGCACTGGCTGAAGAGAGAGCCAGGCATAAATAGCCGAGCAGAAAGACAATCAGTGGAAGCAGCTGCAGACTGCTAAATCCAAGGAGCAGCCATACCACTTAAAACCACCGGAGGGAGCCCAAGAGCAGAACTCACAAAAGTGCCACTTACAACTACCGGAGGGAGCCCAAGAGCGGAATTCACAACAGTACCCCCCTTGAGGAGGGGTCACCGAACCCTCACCAGAGCCCCCAGGCCGATCAGGACGAGCCAAGTGAAAAGCACGAACCAAATCGGTGGCATGGACATCGGAGGCAACAACCCAAGAATTATCCTCCTGGCCATAACCCTTCCACTTGACAAGATACTGAAGCCTCCGCCTCGAAAAACGAGAATCCAAAATTTTCTCACCCTCATATTCTAACTCTCCCTCAACCAACACCGGGGCAGGAGGATCAACCGAGGGAACAACGGGCACCACATATCTCCGCAACAAAGATCTATGGAAAACATTATGAATGGCAAAAGAGGCTGGAAGAGCCAAACGAAAAGACACCAGATTAATAATTTCAGAAATCTTATAAGGACCAATAAACCGAGGCTTAAACTTAGGAGAAGAAACCTTCATAGGAACATGACGAGAAGACAACCAAACCAAATCCCCCACACGAAGCCGGGGACCAACACACCAACGGCGATTAGCAAAACGTTGAGCCTTTTCCTGAGACAACGTCAAATTGTCCACCACATGAGTCCAAATCTGCTGCAGCCTGTCCACAACAGAATCCACACCAGGACAATCAGAAGGCTCAACCTGCCCCGAAGAAAAACGAGGATGAAAACCAAAATTACAAAAGAAAGGTGAAACCAAAGTAGACGAACTAGCCCGATTATTAAGGGCAAACTCGGCCAACGGCAAGAAAGCCACCCAATCATCCTGATCAGCAGACACAAAGCATCTCAAATAGGTCTCCAAGGTCTGATTAGCTCGCTCAGTTTGGCCATTAGTCTGAGGATGAAATGCCGAAGAAAAAGACAAATCAATGCCCATCCTTGCAGAAAAGGCCCGCCAAAACCTAGAGACAAACTGAGAACCTCTGTCAGACAAAATATTCTCCGGAATGCCATGCAAACGAACCACATGCTGAAAAAATAATGGAACCAAATCTGAGGAGGAAGGCAACTTAGGCAAAGGTACCAGATGGACCATTTTAGAGAACCGGTCACAAACAACCCAGATAACAGACATCTTCTGGGAAACAGGAAGATCCGAAATAAAATCCATGGAAATATGTGTCCAGGGCCTCTCAGGGACCGGCAAAGGCAAAAGCAACCCACTAGCGCGGGAACAGCAAGGCCTGGCCCGGGCGCAAGTCCCACAGGACTGCACAAAAGCACGCACATCGCGCGACAAGGAAGGCCACCAAAAGGACCTAGCAACCAAATCTCTGGTACCAAAAATCCCAGGATGACCAGCCAACACTGAACAATGAACCTCAGAAATCACCTTACTTGTCCATCCATCAGCAACAAACAGCTTCCCCACTGGACAGCGGTCAGGCCTATCAGCCTGAAATTCCCGAAGCACCCGCCGCAAATCAGGGGAGATGGCAGAAAGAATCACCCCTTCCTTAAGAATGCCAACCGGCTCAAGGACTCCAAGAGAATCAGGCAAAAAACTCCTAGAGATGGCATCAGCCTTAACATTCTTAGATCCCGGAAGATACGAGACCACAAAATCAAAACGGGAGAAAAACAGGGACCATTGAGCCTGTCTAGGATTCAGCAGCTTGGCCGACTCGAGGTAAATCAGATTCTTATGATCAGTCAAGACCACAACGCGGTGCTTAGCTCCCTCAAGCCAATGTCGCCACTCCTCAAATGCCCACTTCATAGCCAACAACTCCCGATTGCCGACATCATAATTGCGTTCCGCAGGCGAAAACTTTCTGGAAAAAAAAGCACACGGTTTCATCAAAGAACCATCAGAATCCCTCTGAGACAAAACGGCCCCTGCCCCAATCTCAGAAGCGTCAACCTCAACCTGAAAAGGAAGAGAAACATCCGGCTGACGCAACACAGAGGCAGAAGTAAATCGGCGTTTAAGCTCCCGAAAGGCCTCAACAGCCGCAGAGGACCAATTCGCCACATCAGCGCCTTTCTTAGTCAAATCAGTAAGGGGCTTAACCACACTGGAAAAGTTGGCAATGAAACGGCGATAGAAATTAGCAAAGCCCAAAAATTTTTGAAGGTTCTTCACAGATGTGGGTTGAATCCAGTCATGAATAGCTTGGACCTTAACAGGATCCATTTCCATAGACGAGGGAGAAAAAATAAAGCCCAAAAAAGAGACCTTCTGAACTCCGAATAGGCACTTAGACCCCTTCACAAATAAAGCATTATCACGAAGGATCTGGAACACCATCCTGACCTGCTTCACATGAGACTCCCAATCATCGGAAAAAATCAAAATATCATCCAAATATACAACCATGAATTTATCAAGATAATTGCGGAAAATATCATGCATGAAGGATTGGAACACAGATGGAGCATTAGAGAGCCCGAATGGCATCGCAAGGTATTCATAATGGCCTTCGGCGTATTAAATGCAGTTTTCCATTCGTCACCCTGTTTAATACGATCAAGATTATATGCCCCTCGGAGGTCAATCTTAGTAAACCAACTAGCCCCCTTAATCTGAGCAAACAAATCAGAAAGCAAAGGCAAGGAGTATTGGAATTTGACCGTGATCTTATTAAGACGATAATCTATACAGGGTCTCAAGGAGCCATCCTTCTTAGCAACAAAAAAGAAACCCGCTCCCAATGGTGACGAAGACGGACGAATATGCCCCTTCTCCAAAGATTCCTTAACATAGCTCCGCATGGCGGCATGCTCTGGCACAGACAGATTGAAAAGTCAGCCTTTAGAGAACTTACAACCAGGAATCAAGTTAATAGCACAATCACAGTCCCTATGTGGAGGAAGGGAACTGGACTTGGACTCATCAAATACATCCTGGAAATCCGACAAAAACTCAGGGACCTCAGAAGAGGGGGAAGAGGAAATTCACATCAAAGGAACGTCACTATGTACCCCTTGACAACCCCAACAAGTCACAGACATAGTTTTCCAATCCAGCACCGGATTATGTTCCTGTAACCATGGAAAACCCAGTACAACAACATCATGCAGTTTATGCAACACCGGAAAATGGCAATTTTCCTGATGTGCAGGAGCCATGTACATGGTCATCTCCGTCCAGTACTGAGGTTTATCCTTGGCCAATGGTGTAGCATCAATGCCCTTCAAAGGAATAGGGCTCTGCAAAGGCTGCAAGGAAAAACCACAGCGCCTGGCGAATTCTAAGTCCATTAAGTTCAGGGCAGCGCCTGAATCCACAAATGCCATGACAGAAAAGGACGACAATGAGCAAATCAGGGTCACAGATAAAAGAAATTTAGGCTGTACAGTACTAATGGTAACAGACCTAGCGACCCTCCTAGTACGTTTAGGGCAAACAGAAATAACATGAGCAGAATCACCACAGTAAAAACACAGCCTATTCTGACGTCTAAATTCCTGCCGTTCTGTTCTAGTCAAAATCCTATCACATTGCATAGGTTCAGGACTCTGCTCAGAGGACACTGCCATATGGTGCATAGCTTTGCGCTCGCGCAGACGCCGATCAATCTGAATGGCTAGAGACATAGATTCGCTCAAACCAGAAGGCGTAGGGAAGCCCACCATAACATCTTTAAGGGCTTTAGAAAGACCTTTTCTGAAAATAGCAGCCAGAGCATCCTCATTCCATTTAGTGAGCACAGACCATTTCCTAAATTTCTGGCAGTATAATTCTGCCGCTTCCTGACCTTGACACAGGGCCAACAGGGTTTTTTCTGCATGATCCACAGAATTAGGTTCGTCATACAATAATCCGAGCGCTTGAAAAAATGCGTCTACATTCAGCAATGCCGGATCCCCTGATTCAAGGGAGAATGCCCAGTCCTGAGGGTCACCACACAGCAAGGATATGATGATTTTAACTTGCTGAATGGGATCACCAGAAGAACGGGGTTTCAAAGCAAAAAACAATTTGCAGTTATTTTTAAAGTTCAAAAACTTGGATCTGTCCCCAAAAAACAAATCAGGAGTAGGAATTCTAGGCTCCAAAGCCAGAGTCTGGACAACATATTCTTGGATACTCTGTACTCTTGCAGCAAGCTGATCCACACGAGAAAACAAACCCTGAACATCCATGCCAGAGCATAAATCTCGAACCACCCAGAGATCAAGAGGAAAAAAAAGACAGAACAGAGCACAGAAAAAAAATGGCTCAGATTTTTTTTCCTTCTTTTGAGATGCATCTAATTCATTTTTGGCCACTTGTACTGTTATGATCTGGTGGTTTAGGAGCAACATGGGATGAGCTCTGAAGGAAGTGGTACCTGTACTGACCGCAGTCCCTATGCTCAACACAACACTAGAAGTAGCCTTGGGATGCTCCTGACACTCCCTAGGCACCTCGTCACAGCCTGAGAACTAACTACCCCTAAAGATAGAAACAGGAAAACTATCTTGCCTCAGAGAAAATCCCCCAAAGGATAGATAGCCCCCCACAAGTAATGACTGTGAGTGGAGAGAGAAAATACATACACAGAATGACACCAGGATGAGCACAGGAGGCCAGTCTAGCTAGATAGATAGATAGATAGGACAGGATGGAATACTGTGCGATCAGTATAAAACACTACAAAAAATCCACACAGAGTTTACAAAAATCTCCACACCTGACTAAAGGTGTGGAGGGTAAATCTGCTTCCCAGAGCTTCCAGCTACACAGAATTAATTCATACTGACAAGCTGGACAAACATAGAAAGCACAGAACGGATAAGTCCACAACCTGTGGACAGAAAAGAGCAAGCAAGGACTTAGCTTAGCTGAACTGGTCAGGATAACAGGGAAATCCAAAGAGATGTGAATCCAACCAGGAACCATTGACAAGTGGCACTGGCTGAAGAGAGAGCCAGGCATAAATAGCCGAGCAGAAAGACAATCAGTGGAAGCAGCTGCAGACTGCTAAATCCAAGGAGCAGCCATACCACTTAAAACCACCGGAGGGAGCCCAAGAGCAGAACTCACAAAAGTGCCACTTACAACCACCGGAGGGAGCCCAAGAGCGGAATTCACAACAAAAACCATTTCCGGTGACTACCTCTTGAAGCTCATCAAGAGAATGTCAAGAGTGTGCAAAGCAGTCTTCAAAGCAAAAGGTGGCTACTTTGAAGTACCTAGCATACAAGACATATTTTGAGTTGTTTCACACTTTTTTGTTAAGTATATAATTCCATGTTTTAATTCATAGTTTTGATGCCTTCAGTGTCAATGTACAATTTTCATAGTCATGAAAATACAGAAAAATCTTTAAATGAGAAGGTGTGTCCAAACTTTTGGTCTGTACTGTATATATGGCCATAATCTACCTCTTGTAAAGGCTCATCAGCTAAGGTGGATTCACTAAGCCTCTTGTCCAGGTGGGCACAAGGACCAAAGTTAGTGCAGCTTCCAGAGGAGATGTGGAATTGTGGAGACTAAGATTAACTGGAAACACAGGAGCAGTTGGACAGGAGTGAAACCCAGCAAGGATGGATACTAGTTGAAACACAGTAGTATAGATAATGGAGCACACCAAAAATGGACAGTCTCAATCTCAAGACACATGTGTGTGTTGATGGGCGTTAAAGGGAATCTGTGATCAGGTTTTTACTATGTAATCTGAAGACAGCAGGAGATAGAGGCTGAAAGACAGAATTCAGGGATGTGTCACTTGTCAAACTGCTCATTGTTGTTAACTAACTGTGAAGGATTCATCACTAAGAGATTAATGACCCCCCACCTGCTATGATAAGCAGCTCACAGTCTATTGTCTTTGTACACTGAGAGCAGGCGGGGCTAGCTTTCTCAGCTCTGCTTCATTTTAAATCTAAAAGCTCTGATTGTGCAGGAACTACTGCACCCAGTAATTTAAGTGATGCATCGTTTTATTTAGCTTCTCTTTAACTACATTACGCTGCTCTCAGATGAGGTAGCAAAAACCTGCTGACAGAATCCCTTTTTAATAGGTCTATGGAGATGATGTCACCAGGCAACCTGCAAACCCCAATGTGGAGCACAACAGATTGCAGCGGACCCAGGAGAAAGAGCAGAGCCTGAGATACCTGGAAGAGCTGTGTAAGGCTGGTTTCACATTTGCGTTTTTTTGGGGGCGTTTTTGCGGTAAAAAACGCAAAAAACGCATGCTTTTTTCCCCTATATTTAACATTAAAAACGCATGGTTTTTTTTGCATGTGTTTTGACGCATTTTTGCAATGCATGTGTTTTTCTCTGCATGCGTTGTGTTGCAGAAATGCAACATGTAGTAATTTTTGCCGCAAAAAAAAAAGGCATGCGTTTTTTCGCGGCAAAAAAACCTATTGATGTCTATGTAAACGCATGCGTTTTTAAGCACATGCGTTTGTTTGCGTTAAAAACGCATGCGTTTTTATAAAAAAAAAATACAGAAAACACACTGATATGCCACCCCCCACCATATAGGTGATAAAGGGATCCTAACCCTAACCCTAAAGGGATCCTAACCCTAACTCTACCCCTAACCCTAACCCTAAAGGGATCCTAACCCTATCCCTAACCTTATCCCTAACCCTACCCCTAACCCTAAAGGGATCCTAACCCTAACCCTACCCCTAACCCTAAAGGGATCCTAACCCTACCCCTAACCCTAAAGGGATCCTAACCCTAACCCTAACCCTAATCCCTTTAGGGTTTGGGTTAGGGTTAGGATCCCTTTAGGCTTAGGCTTAGGGGTAGGGTTAGGGTTAGGATCCCTTTAGGGTTAGGGTTAGGGTTATCATCCCTACCCCTAACCCTACCCCTAACCCTAACCATTTCTGTTTATAGTGGGTTTTTTACTTTATTTTGATGATTGGCAGCTGTCACACATTTCTCAGCATGCGTTTAAAAAACGCAAACGCATGAAAAAACGCATGTAAACGCGTCAAAACGCCGCGTTTTTTTCACCACATGCAAAAACGCATGCGTCAAAAAAACGCAGCGTTTCCACGCGTTTACATGCGTTTTTTCACCATGCATTTTTTTAAACGCATGCGTTTTGAAACGCAAGTGTGAAACCAGCCTAACACCTCTATATGTTATAGATTGTATGTGGAATTTGTTAGAAAAAAAATACTTGTGTGCTTCAATATCTGCTGAATTACAGAGGTATTTGGCCACCGAAGCATTGTACTGTAATATTGTGCTGCATGAAAGCAACATATGGCGTCTAAAATAAATACATCATAGGCAGCTTCAGAAACTTGTAAGGTGGTTTAACTGGTGCAATCACAGCATTGCTAAACAGCAGGCTTTAGTTAACACAATCATAGCTTGTCACATAAATGCAGGTGAATAAAAGGAGAGCACCATTAATAAGGAAGAACAAAGGTAAACTGTACATTTAAAGGGGCTGGCCAGTCTTTTGCTAGAAGTTTGCAGTCTCTTTATATGACTGCTGACTTCTGAATCCTCACAGTGTGTGCCTACATTGCATACTTCTGGCCAAAGTCTAACTAGACTTGCATGGGTCCTCTGAATTCATTTGTATTGTGCTGTGATGTAGCCGCGACACTTTGTAATATTCGGTTACACAATTTGTGTCACTTGCCCTTTAGCCCCAATCTTAAGGATTCCCTGGTCTTTTCCCTTTAATTCCTATACATGAATAATTTCTAGAGCTTATCTTTATCACAAACAAGAGAAAAATAATCTATTACTAAGGGCAAAAAGTGGAAAGGGCCCCTAAAAGGGTACGTGTCATGTTGAATGTGGTGACCAATCTGTCAGCATAATGTTATTTAGCAAGAAAAGCTAAGTAATTTCTCCTGATATATGACATGATGACGGTGTGTTACACAGCATTTTCCCAGTTATAGGTTCCTTTTTAAGTATCCTGAGTTAGCTGAGTTTTGACAAAGGATTAACTGTCCTTGAGAGATTTTTGGGGGTCCTTAGAACCACACTTGGAGAACAGGAGCAAATCAGGGATCAACACTACAGCAGATTGGATACCAGTGCATCTGGTCATGGCGTTCAGTAATGATGACAAGATCACAATTTCTAAGAGAAATATGTTGCTACAAGTAGACAATATTACCATTAACTGTCAATAATCACTGAATTTAAAGCAAGCTTTCAAGAAATACTAAAAAAAGACTAATCACTAAAAGTGGTGCCCATTACTGGCTTCATACTGCTTGTGTTTGCAGTTGTTCCATTTCTACAAATGTCCAATTTTCTAGGCACAACCTAACTATCAGCTGGGCACCTTGCCAGTCTGCTACATCCAATAACTTTGTAAAAAGGTCAATGATATATTACAACTATACATCTCTATGAAGTTATCTAATAAAAATCTGCACAAAGATTAAACTCTCCAAACAGTAAAAGTAATAAAAATAAGTTGAGGAATTTTTTGTTGGAAGTGGCAGAAGGAAATGTGTAGTATAAATTTTATTTTATCGGGGCCAAACATTCAGATTGAGAAGGGGTTGTCCTAGTAGTGAACAATCCCTTTAATGTTATTTGAAAAGTTTTTCAGTCTATATTTGCACTTAATTAAATTAAAGGTATCCAAATGTAAACCTGTCTCAAGAGTACCCACATTTGGAATTGGATTGCCTCACAGAAATCTATATTGTATGAAAAATTCTCTTTTTTTGCTAAAGAAGTACAGTACTGTGCAAAAGTTTTAGGCAGGTGTTAAAAAAATGCTGCAACGAAAGAAGGCTTTAAAAAAATAGAAGTGTTAGTTTATTATAATAATAATAATTTTATTTATATAGCGCCAACATATTCCACAGCCCTTTACAAATTATAGAGGGGATTTGTATAGACAATAGACATTACAGCGTAACAAAAACACAGTTCAAAATAGATACCAAGGGGAGTGAGGGCCCTGCTCGCAAGCTTACAGACTATGAGGAAAAAGGGAGACACGAGAGGTGTCATCAATTATCAAAATGCAAAGTGAATGAATAAAAGCAAAATCCTAATCAAATCAATATTTGGTGTGACTTCCCTTTGTCTTCAAAACAACATCAATTCTAGGTACACTTGCACCGAATTTTTGAAGGAACTCTGTAGGGTGGTTATTCCAAACATCTTGATGAACTAACCACATATCTTATCTGGATGTAGATTTGCGCACATCCTTCTGTTCCTTCATGTAAGCCCAGACAGACTCACTAATATTGAGGTCAGATATTTGTGAGGGCCATATCATCAATTCCAGATGTCTTTGTTCTTCTTTATACTGAAGATATAGGGGAGCAAGTCATCAAAGCTTTTTGACAAATTCTGCCTAAAAAACGTTGAAAAGTGGTATTTTTTGCGCAAATGCATGGTTGTGCAAAAACTGTGACTTTTGGCATGTTCATGCCATTCTTAACCCGGCTCCGACAAAGTGGGCACAGCTGGAGTGGAATGGGGGCTCATCCCCACTCATCAATTTCATGACAAATGGCAACGTTCTCTACACCACAAATCTTACTCCAAAAGGGGCTCCATAGTAGCACACGTGACTATGCACCTCCCCAGATTCCTTAAGGTACAGGAGCCTCTAAATGAATAGGGAATGTCTGCTCCAAAACTCTCGTTCATCAAGATTGGTGAGAAAATCACAGGTATTTATGTATCATCCCCATATTTATTAATAATATTTGTTGTATATTTGAGGTAATTTCCTGCTGTAGACTAAATTTAGAGCCAATCAAATGCCTCCCTGATGATATTACACAATGGATAAGTATCTGCCTGTATGTGATTAAAGTTTCACCCTAGCTGTATCGAATTGTGATAAGGCAGTTATATTCATTTATACAAGTATACTCTATTTTTATGGATTTCATGCTGAACAATGTTCAGATTGCTTCTATAAGAAAATACAATGCAATATGGTGCCATACTGAGACACCATATGGTGACAAAAGCCAGTACAGAGCTGGAGTGACTTTATGTGGCTTTACACTGCAGTCTTTTATCGGTTAAACATTTTAATAATTTCTTATTTTTATCTGCTTATGCAATGCTGATTGACAACTTCTTGTTGCCAAAGCCCCCAATGGTGAGCCCCCAGCTGGGATGTCACTTAAAAGCTGCATCTTGTTTCTAGTAATTCTATTATAAAAGTTACGTAGATAGATAGATAGATAGATAGATAGATAGATAGATAGATAGATAGATAGATAGATAGAGAAGAAAAACCTTGTAGTGTTTCTATGGCAACATCCAATGCCATAAAATAAATGATTGCTTCTGCATGAGTGAAAGAATAATCTACTCCGCACAGCGCTGATATTGTCTATGGACAATTCCATTAACAAATCTGTAGAATTAGGATATAGCTTGAAAGAGACAAGAATCCTTTAGTAGGAAGCTAAATGAGGAACGTTCAAGATGGTTTCTAGCTGTATAGAGAAAAAAATGAAATAAGATTACTGGAAGAAGAAATAGAAGAAAACAGGAACAGACAAGGTGAGAAAACATTCATTAGAGCTGGACATAGGCAACACAAGTCATACTGAAGGAGCTGCAGGATCTTTTCAAATAGACTGTTATTCAGAGATTATATAGACCAAGATCAGAAAGGTGATAGTAAGAAAACAGAACAAGATGATTCAGCGACATCATTCGAATATCTATAGGCCTGATACTTTGTTGCCACTTAAGTGGCAGCCACCTTCTAACCCAGGACATTTGTCAGCCTCCGTCTGTGAGGTAGGACATTGGAACTCACTCACCATACAGCTATAGCCTTTGTGCAGCGCGGCACCTCTTGTTTGTTTGTTTGTTGTACAGATTTAGTTCTTGTCTGGCAGGGTTTTGCACACAGTCCGCCCAGGTGCCTGCAGCTTTACTTCGGGGTGTTTATCTTAGCGCCAGTGTGTTTGTTTTATTGCAAGTGTCTATTCGATTGCCGTGCTTAAATCAGTCTACACACAGTAGAGATGAGGAGATCTGGAAACATTTGAGGATTTTCCAAGGAGCTTTACAGCAAAGTTAATCTCTACTAATTGAATGTTCCTTATTATGGTCATGGGCCTGTCCAGAGGATAATAAACATAAAATTTGAAAATCAAGCAAAATAAATAAATAATACCCCTTTGTTTACCATCCCGCTTCTCACTGAAACCCGTCCGGTCTTTAGGGCTTCTTCTTTCCACTGTTGCACTCTGCATCTCTGATGTTTTCACTGTAGAATGGAACTTCTACCTGCAACCAGAATTAGGGTGTCCCTGGGCGCAATAGTTGGTGTCGTGGCATCACAACATGTACCATGATCATATAATGCGTACTGACCAAGGCCTAGTCATTTCCAGAAGCACTGTCACAGAGTGAAGACACCTGAGATGTAGAACTCAGTGGTGAAAAGATGAGGCCCTGAGGATCCAAAGGCAGTCAGTGAGGAGCAGGGTGCCCAGCAGGCGCGGGCTGGGCCGGGTGGCAGAAATGCATATGCCCCCTGGGCCGGTGTCTAAGCAGCTGCACAGGGCCGCTGGAGGACTGGCAGTGACTAATACATAGCGCACCTGTAGTGCGCGGTGGTGTCCTCCCGCCAGCAGCCCTGACATGTAGGCTGCAGGGGTATGTGATGAGCAAGCTCCTATGCGCCACTGCCACTCTGAGGGAGAGAGCCAGCAGCCAAGATGAAAGGTCGGCATACCCGCCTGTGTGTGCACGGAGCTCCGGCTTCTCCTGCTCTTATCTGCTATCCCGGCAGAGAAGGAGAGACGGGGGAGGTGCCGGACAGTGCAGAGCTGTGAGCAGGAGAAACTGAAGAGCTGCACATGGACATCAGCCGCCCCTGCACCACAGAGGAGAGTGTGTGATGTGTGTATGAGGAGAGTGTGTGTGTGTGAGCTGCGTGCGTGTGTGAGCTGCGTGCGTGTGTGTGTGTGAGCTGCGTGCGTGTGTGTGAGCTGCGTGCGTGTGTGTGTGAGCTGTGTGCGTGTGTGTGAGCTGTGTGTGTGAGCTGCGTGCGTGTGTGAGCTGCGTGCGTGTGTGTGAGCTGCGTGCGTGTGTGTAAGCTGCGTGCGTGTGTGTAAGCTGCGTGCGTGTGAGCTGCATGTGCCTGTCATACAGTGGGGCCGTGCGTGTGCGTGTCATTGTACAGTGGGGCCGTGCGTGTGCGTGTCATTATACAATGTGGTTGTGCGTGTCATTATACAGTGGGGCTGTGCGTGTGTGCGTGTCATTATGCAGTGGGGCTGTGTGTGTGCGTGTCATTATACAGTGGGGTTGTGCGTGTGTGTGTAATTATACAGTGTGGCTGTGCGTGCATGTGTCATTATACAGTGGGGCTGTGCGTGTGTGTGTCATTATACAGTGGGGCTGTGTGTGCCTGTCATTATACAGTGGGGCTGTGTGTGCCTGTTATTATACAGTGGGGCTGTGTGTGTCATTATACAGTGGGGCTGTGCGTGTGTGTGTCATTATACAGTGGGGCTGTGTGTGCCTGTCATTATACAGTGGGGCTGTGTGTGTCATTATACAGTGGGGTTGTGCGTGTGTGTGTAATTATACAGTGTGGCTGTGCGTGCGTGTGTCATTATACAGTGGGGCTGTGCGTGTGTGTGTCATTATACAGTGGGGCTGTGTGTGCCTGTCATTATACAGTGGGGCTGTGTGTGCCTGTCATTATACAGTGGGGCTGTGTGTGTCATTATACAGTGGGGCTGTGTGTGTCATTATACAGTGGGGCTGTGTGTGTCATTATACAGTGGGGCTGTGTGTGCCTGTCATTATACAGTGGGGCTGTGTGTGTCATTATACAGTGGGGCTGTGTGTGCCTGTCATTATACAGTGGGGCTGTGTGTGTCATTATACAGTGGGGCTGTGCGTGTGTGTCATTATACAGTGGGGCTGTGTGTGTCATTATACAGTGGGGCTGTGCGTGTGTGTCATTATACAGTGGGGCTGTGCGTGTGTGTCATTATACAGTGGGGCTGTGTGTGTCATACAGTGGGGCTGTGCATGTGTGTCATTATACAGTGGGGCTGTGTGTGTCATTATACAGTGGGGCTGTGTGTGTGTCATTATACAGTGGGGCTGTGTGTGTGTCATTATACAGTGGGGCTGTGTGTGTGTGTGTCATTATACAGTGGGGCTGTGTGTCATTATACAGTGGGGCTGTGTGTGTGTGTCATTATACAGTGGGGCTGTGTGTCATTATACAGTGGGGCTGTGTGTGTGTGTGTCATTATACAGTGGGGCTGTGTGTCATTATACAGTGTAGCTGTGTGTGTGTGTCATTATACAGTGGGGCTGTGTGTCATTATACAGTGTAGCTGTGTGTGTGTGTCATTATACAGTGTAGCTGTGTGTGCGTGTGTCATTATACAGTGGGGCTGTGTGTGTGTGTGTCATTATACAGTGGGGCTGTGTGTCATTATACAGTGTAGCTGTGTGTGTGTGTCATTATACAGTGGGGCTGTGTGTCATTATACAGTGTAGCTGTGTGTGTGTGTCATTATACAGTGTAGCTGTGTGTGTGTCATTATACAGTGGGGCTGTGTGTGTGTGTGTCATTATACAGTGGGGCTGTGTGTCATTATACAGTGGGGCTGTGTGTGTGTCATTATACAGTGTAGCTGTGTGTGTGTGTCATTATACAGTGGGGCTGTGCGTGTGTGTCATTATACAGTGGGGCTGTGTGTCATTATACAGTGTAGCTGTGTGTGTGTGTCATTATACAGTGGGGCTGTGTGTCATTATACAGTGGGGCTGTGTGTCATTATACAGTGTAGCTGTGTGTGTGTGTCATTATACAGTGGGGCTGTGCGTGTGTGTGTGTGTCATTGGTGCATTCACTCTGTCATTCTTTGGACTGCAGACTTGTGCTTCTCACATTGCTGGCAGTGCTGTGGTCATTTGGCGGGTGTGTGGCTGTAAGTTTGTGATTTGCATACATGCGGTCACATGCCGACCAGACTTGCATGGCCTAATGCAACTGTATTGAACAAGGCCCAAAACAGTCTAGTCGAAATGTGGCTGGGAATATATATATCGCATGCTTGCAGTCACAAGACCACCTGTTGCCGGCACCAGAGAATCTTCATAGCGCACGATATGAGGATTCACACAGTGTCTGTAGACATGTAGCATAAGATCCGACAACCCCTTTAACCCTGCTGTTTTGTTCGCATTTACTATACACTTGTAGTGTTCCGGGTCACTATGACCCGAACAGAACAGCAGGGTTAAGGATGAGCCGCTACTCATGGGCCACTGCTGTGTGCTTGCCCCCCAGGCCAAAATTTGCCAGTCAGCCCCTGGTGCCCAGAGAGGTAAGCGGTGAAGTATTAGTGTTTTATTATTATTATTATAGCATCATTTTTTCCATAGCGCTTTACATGTGAAGAGGGGTATACATAATAAAAAAACCAAGTACAATAATCTTAATCAATACAAATCACGACTGGTATAGGAGGAGAGAGGACCCTGCCCGTGAGGGCTCACAATCTACAAGGGATGGGTGAGGATACAGTAGGTGAGGGTAGAGCTGGTCGTGCAGCGGATTGGTCGATCAGTGGTTATTGCAGGATGTAGGCTTGTCGGAAGAGTTAGGTCTTCAGGTTCCTTTTGAAGGTTTCCACAGTAGGCGAGAGTCTGATGTGTTGTGGAAGAGACTTCCAGAGTATGGGAGATGCGCTGGAGAAATCTTGTATGCGATTGTGGGAAGAAGAGATATGAGGGGAGTATAAAAGGATATCTTGTGAGGATCGGAGGTTGCATGTAGGTAAGTACCGGGAGACTAAGTCACAGATGTATGGAGGGCACAGGTTGTGGATGGCTTTGTATGTCATGGTTAGCGTTTTGAACTGGAGTCTTTGGGTAATGGGGAGCCAGTGCAGGGATTGACAGAGAGGAGAGGCCGGGTAATAGTGGGTGGGTTGGTGGATTATTCAGGCAGCAGAGTTTAGAATAGCTTGGAGGGGTGCAAGAGTGTTAGAGGGGAGGCCAAAGAGCAGGAAGTTGCAGTAGTGAAGGCAAGAGATCATGAGGGCATGGACTAGGGTTTTTGCAGATTCTTGGATTAGGAATGTACGGATCCATGAAATATTTTTGAGTTGAAGTTGGCAGGAAGTGGAAAGGGCTTGGATATGTGGTTTGAAGGAGAGGTGAGTGTCAAGGATTACCCCAAGGCTTGTGGAACTGGGGAGAATGAGCAGCCATTTACTTTAACGGAAAGGTCTGTTGAGTCGAGTGAGATGCGGGAAAGATAATGAATTCTGTTTTGTCCATATTAAGTTTTAGAAATCTAGCAGAGTAGGATGAAATAGCAAACACATTGTGGGATTCTGGTTAGTAGGGTGGTGATATCTGGTCCAGAGATGTAGAGTTGTGTGTCGTCGGCATAGAGATGATACTGAAAGCCATGGGACTCTATGAACTGTCCAAGGCCAAAGGTATAGATGGAGAAGAGCAGAGGTCCTAGAACTGAACCTTGCAGGACTCCGACAGATAGGGGGCGAGGTGAGGAGGTGGTGATCGAGTGGGAGACGCTAAATGTTCAGTCTGTTAGGTACGACAAAATCCAAGATAGGGCCAAGTCAGTGATGTCAAGAGATGAGAGGGTCTGTAGTAGTAGGCAGTAGTCCACTGTGTCAAAAGCAGAGGACAGGTCTAGGAGGAGGAGGACAGAGTAGTGTCGCTTGGCTTTGGAGATTAAAAGGTCATTGGTGACTTTAGATAGGGCAGTTTCAGTGGAGTGATGCAGCCGGAAGCCAGATTGAAAGCGGTCAAAAAGGGTGCAGGAAGAGGGGTGGGAGGAGAGTTCAAGATGGACGTGTTGTTCCAGTAATTTTGAGGCATAGTGGAGAAGTGATATGGGGCAATAGCTATATGCAGAGGATGAGTCAAGAGAGGGCTTTTTGAGGATAGGTGTGATTGAGGCATGTTTAAAGCTTAAGGGGAAAACAACAGTTGTTAGTGATAGGTTGAAGAGATGAGTTAGGGTTGGGATGAAGACTGTGGTGAGGTTTGAGATGAAGTGGGATGGGATTGGGTCAAGTGTACAGGTGATGAGATGTGATCTTGAGATTAGAGTGGAGAGTCAATCTTCTGTAATGGTGAAGAAGTTGGTTTTGGAGGAGGAGGGCTGGGCAGTTGGGAGGAAGGGCTCTGGGGGTTGTCGACTAAAACTGTCTCTGATGTTATCAATCTTCTGCTTGAAAAATGAGGCAGTGTCTTCGGCCGAGATGAGTGGAGAGGGAGGGGGTGCTGGGGGACGGAGGAGAGAATTGAAAGCGTTGAATAACCGTTTAGGGTTGTGAGACAGGGAGGATATGAGAGATGAGAAATAAGTTTGTTTTGCTGCAACGAGTGTGGCATTGAAAGTAGTGAGGGATTGTTTGAATGTGATGAAGTGCTCGTTGGAGTGGGCTCTTTTCCATCTCTGCTCAGCAACCCCGGTAGCCCATCTCATTTCTTTGGTCAGGCTGTTGTGCCAGGGTTGTCTGTTGATTTTGCGAGCTTTGGTATGTGAGAGGGGCGACTTATTCCAGAGCTACAGTGATTGTGGTGTTATGTAAAGCAGTAGCGGCATCCGCATTGTGTAGTGAACTTATGTCGGTATGAGGGAGGAGGGATTCAGAGAGTGAATGTAGATCGAGGTGTTTAAGATTTCTGCGAGGGTGTGCAAGTTTGTGGAGTTGGGATTAGGCAAGGAGTGGAGAGGGAAGAGACTGTGACTAGTTTGGGTTTTTAATTCTACCAAGTGCTGACCTTTTGTGGTTCAGAAAAAAAATAGAGGCCAGCATGGTGCCATTTTGCTGTATTCGCACAGAGTGAGCTACAAAAATATGTATTTTAGAGAATACGGATCTTTGTAAAATTTGAGTGGAATTCAATTCCACTTCTATCTTTTATAGACAGTTTATTATAGCGCCCTCTAAAATTCATATACAGCTCATGATATTCTATAAGCAAAACATAACAACCTCACATTGCATATACTGTTCCATTGAAAGGATGCCTCATACATTTACAATCAGAAGTACTACAGGATGGGCCATTCATATGGCTACACCTAAATAAAATGGGAATGGTTGGTGATAACAACTTCCTGTTTGTGGCACATTAGTATATGAGAAGGGGGAAACTTTTTTATGGGTGGTGACCATGGTGGCCATTTTGAAGTCAGCCATTTTGGATCCAACTTTATTTTTTCCAATGGGAAGAGGATCATGTGACACATCAAACGTATTCAGAATTTCACAAGATAAACAATGGTGTGCTTGGTTTTAACATAACTTTATGCTTTCATAAGTTATTTACAAGTTTATGACCACTTATAAAATGTGTTCAAAGTGCTGCCCATTGTGTTGGATTGTCAATGAAACCCTCTTTTCCCACTCATGACACACCGATAGCAACACCGCTTGTAGGCGTAATGTACTATTTAAGTTTGGCTGCTTAGATAGCCCCTTTCTACGTGTTATATTATGTTATATGAGTGTTTCCTGCTTGCGGTAACTTTTATATTTGTTTCTACAAAGATAACCTCCCCCTTTGAGGCTGCTGTCAGACGTCCATAGATTCTCTCATATGAGAGAATCGGGCTGAATATACTAACAAGACTCAGCTCAAAATCTATCAGAGTTTCATCTGAGTCAGATAGTTAGTTAATGTGATCTGATTCTGTCACAGCACAGGTAGGGAGAAGAGGGAGCACTTAATTTTTTCCATCTTTTCCATTGTCTGTATCTGCGTAAATTGAACTCCACTTGGATGACATTTTTTCACGCACCAATTCGATCCGCAAAAAAATGCTCATTTACCCTTTCCCATTCAATAACATTGGTCTGAGCGATGTCCGTTTTTTTCATGGACAGCACTCAGACTGAAAATACTGTCATGTAAACTAGGTCTAAAAGAAAAAAAATGCAGAAAAACAAAAGTGGCAATTAATTTGTGATTAGTCCATAGTAAAACCAGCCATTTTAATAACAATCCCTAACCATTGTTTCTTGGTGATGGATAAAAATACATTCTGCAATAGAATTGTTATACTTTATTATGATGATCCCCTTAGCTGTTTATATCCCAGGAGAATTTGTCAGCACTTCATAAGGAGGGGGTAAGGAATAAATAGGAATAAATAGAATGCAAGTGCCTGAAAAGCTCTAGAAATATCTATAAAAATGTAGTTTATCTGAAGATCCGGAAGTGTAAGGATGTAATAAATCCCACATTTAATTAACTGCTTCAGTAAATAAATGAAAAGGAGCATTGCAGGCAGCTAAAGCCAATGTCCATGTTGTCATTGTGAGGTGGGATCTGCCCACATATTCCTTTTTATCTGCTATCTACAGTGGATTCCCTGCTTATAGAAAAGGTTTCCATTGCTAAAACAGTGGCTATTTCTATAAGTCAGCAGAGAACGGAACATCTATTAAAAGGACTATTTCATACATATCACTGTTAAATGATTATTATATATTGTGATGAACATTCTTCAGCATAGCCCATTATTATATGTATGCCTCAATACAATTAATGTGTTATATAATTTTCTTGGGGGCAGCAAACCAATGAATTTTATATCTGATTCTTCACAGAAATGGAAACTGTATAATACCCTATAAATGTACTGTATACGATAAACCCTCTTTATGCCAACGCGTTTTAGATTTTCACATTTTTTCATTGTAATCTCTAGATCCGGGTTCTAGATCAACTTGTGGCACACGTGGCTCGTTGATGGCGGACGCTCCGCTATGTTTACAGTTGTTTGCTTCCACTATGCTTTAGTGTTGGAGCAGACAGCAAGAAGCGGGATGAAGAGGAGGAGGACGAGCCAAGAAAAGGTTAGGGCTGCCTTCTCCTCCGTGCTGGACAGTGAGGGGATGCAGGCAGTCACACTAGTGAGCAGATACAAGCACAGGGCAGAACTAACAAGTGCTGCCTCTTTGGTCTCTCTAATAATGCTATTACCAGTCCAGGCAGGCAGTGAGACTGTGGTCAGCAGCAGGAAGCTCCTCCACCATTCATTCTATGCAGAGACTGGAGATCCAGCCAGGACCCTCTGGTACTTTGAGCCCAATATATGAGATAAGCGCAGTACGAATGTTTTGTTTTTTTGTTGTCACATGACATTCTCACATGATCTCTAGGTCCTGGCCAGATAGTCAGTTTCTGCACAGACTGAACTGTGGTGGACACATCCAATGGCTAGTCAGCAGAGATATAGAGCAGGACACATGCAAGGTGTGTATATGATGATGTAACAGAGCTGTGTGTACACTGTGGAGGAAACATACTGCATGGGGAGCATTGTAGGGGCCATGAAAGAGGCACCATACCGAGTGGGAATACTCCGATTTCAGACCCGGGACTGGAGGGTATGCATGAGTTATACACCCCCCTGACCAGTGGAGATAGGGCCATTTCTTAAAGAATGCAGACATGTTTTTCTAATCATAGACAATCCCTGTAATTTAGCTAATACAAGAGTAAGTTGAGTTGTGGGTTTACATACATCTAAATAATATTTATCCAAAGGCTGGTTTTGTTTCAAAATTCTTATCCCTGTGAACCTGATCCGTCTTTTTAGGTGTGATCCACATTTCATTCGAAGTTTCAATCTAGTTAAAGATTCCATTCAATGGTATTAGATCTGATGATAGTAAATTGCTTCCTATCATTTTATCGAATAGTAATCATTTTTATTTTCAATGAAGGAACCCCACAGATGAAAAGTGGATAGATCATGACAAATAGAGTAATACATTGGAAATTTATAAGAGGAATATAGAAACCAATTTTCGCTTTTTTCAAAATCTAAATCACTGAAGCATTATTTTCTATTATAATGCCATTTTGTATATACTTTATTTTAGCAATATAGAAGAGAAAAAACAAACACATCTATATTTAGGAGTAGCATGGATAATTATTCAGTTGTTCATTCAATTCATTTATTGAAGTGGTTGTTAAGTGAATGTTATGTGATTACAGAACTGCCACTGAATATCAGCATTTCCCATTTTAATTATCATGTGAAAATCCACAACTGAGGGGGTAAAGAAGCTTGAACACTAATGTGGAAGAAATAAATTATGCAAAAAACAGAAGTGTTCATCATGTTGCCTGATAGTGGTGGCACGCTGTGTATACAAGAACAGACTTACAAATGGGCCAACTGGAATTTTTCAACCTTGAATAAAAGGGGTTGCGTATAAGAATGTGACTTATAATATGTAGAATTTATAGCAATTTTAGTCTTATGATTTAGTATGGAGAGTAACAGAATCCCATTAGCCATGTGCCTCGGCAGATTGCCTCTGTTGGCTTTCATATGAATCTGATGTAGGTCGTACAGAGCTATGATATGGTTATTTGCATTTACCATATTACTCAATCTTTATATTTTTATTTATTTATTTTGGTGCAGTTGAGTATTATTTCTGCTTGGTATTATTAGAAATGAGTGAATATTTTGAAAATTGAATTCTTCAACTTCGCCGAATTTTCCCCAAAAAATTGATTTGGAAATAAATTTGGGCGTATCTCAATATTGGAAAGCTTGTAATTGCTCTGAAAATACACATGGGGACAGGCGAAAGAGACAGAAGACCCTGCTTGATCATAAGAGCTTAAACTGTACAGAAGAGAATGAGAGGCTCCCGTTAATCACAAGAGCTTACACTTTACAGGAGGGAGAGACTTAATCAGAGACTATGAAGATGGAAAGCTATTATTGTACAAGGTATGATAATCCATTAGGCTACTTTCACACTTACGTTGTTTTGCATCCATCACAATGCGTCGTTTTGAAGAAAAAATGCATCCTGCAAATTTGCTCGCAGGATGCGTTTTTTTCCCATAGACTTGTATTGCCGACGGATCGCGACGTAGGGCCACACATTGCGTCCGTCATGCACTGGTTGCGTTAGATTTTGTCGGCCCGTCGTTTGGAAAAAACGTTCAAGGGAACGTTATTCTGTGTGTTGCATCCTGTTTTTCCGTCTGCGCATGCTCGGCAGGAAATGTCTCTCTCTGTCTCTTTCCTGCCCGGGACTGCAGATGGAAATGTGAAAGCACACACTTCCGTCGGTACGTCGCGCCAACGCTTTGTGACGGGCGACTACCGACGGAAATGTGAAAGTGGCCTAAGATGTCATATCTGCAAGGCATTATGGGGAGGTCCGTGCAGCATCGCAAAATGACATTAACCTGCTGCCTGATGTTTCAGCAATGTGGTATAAAACTGTTACACTAGTTAAACCCCTTTCTGTAAAAAAGTAATGAAAAATGTTGCAAAAAACTATGCTTTTTCATTTTATCGACAAAAACGTGAATTAAACACAATCAAAAAGACAAATATAAAGAAAAATTGTATCAATGAAAATGTCATCTTGTCCTGCAAAAAAAGTTCCGCAAATGAAGAAATAAAAAAGTTATAGCTCTCAGAATATACAGGTCCTTCTCAAAAAATTAGCATATAGTGTTAAATTTCATTATTTACCATAATGTAATGATTACAATTAAACTTTGATATATTATAGATTCATTATCCACCAACTGAAACTTGTCAGGTCTTTTATTGTTTTAATACTGATGATTTTGGCATACAACTCCTGATAACCCAAAAAACCTGTCTCAATAAATTAGCATATTTCACCCATCCAATCAAATAAAAGTGTTTTTTAATAACAAACAAAAAAACAACAAATAATAATGTTCAGTTATGCACTCAATACTTGGTCGGGAATCCTTTGGCAGAAATGACTGCTTCAATGCGGCGTGGCATGGAGGCAATCAGCCTGTGACACTGCTGAGATGTTATGGAGGCCCAGGATGCTTCAATAGCGGCCTTAAGCTCATCCAGAGTGTTGGGTCTTGCGTCTCTCAACTTTCTCTTCACAATATCCCACAGATTCTCTATGGGGTTCAGGTCAGGAGAGTTGGCAGGCCAATTGAGCACAGTAATACCATGGTCAGTAAACCATTTACCAGTGGTTTTGGCACTGTGAGCAGGTGCCAGGTCGTGCTGAAAAATGAAATCTTCATCTCCATAAAGCATTTCAGCCGATGGAAGCATGAAGTGCTCCAAAATCTCCTGATAGCTAGCTGCATTGACCCTGCCCTTGATGAAACACAGTGGACCAACACCAGCAGCTGACATGGCACCCCACACCATCACTGACTGTGGGTACTTGACACTGGACTTCAGGCATTTTGGCATTTCCTTCTCCCCAGTCTTCCTCCAGACTCTGGCACCTTGATTTCCGAATGACATGCAAAATTTGCTTTCATCAGAAAAAAGTACTTGGGACCACTTAGCAACAGTCCAGTGCTGCTTCTCTGTAGCTCAAAAGTGGCTTTACCTGGGGAATGCGGCACCTGTAGCCCATTTCCTGCACACGCCTGTGCACGGTGGCTCTGGATGTTTCCACACCAGACTCAGTCCACTGCTTCCTCAGGTTCCCCAAGGTCTGGAATCGGTTCTTCTCCACAATCTTCCTCAGGGTCCGGTCTCCTCTTCTCGTTGTACAGCGTTTTCTGCCACATTGTTTCCTTCCAACAGACTTACCATTGAGGTGCCTTGATACAGCACTCTGGGAACAGCCTATTTGTTGAGAAATTTCTTTCTGGGTCTTACCCTCTTGCTTGAGGGTGTCAATGATGGCCTTCTTGACATCTGTCAGGTCGCTAGTCTTACCCATGATGGGGGTTTTGAGTAATGAACCAGGCAGGGAGTTTATAAAAGCCTCAGGTATCTTTTGCATGTGTTTAGAGTTAATTAGTTGATTCAGAAGATTAGGGTAATAGGTCGTTTAGAGAACCTTTTCTTGATATGCTAATTTATTGAGACAGGTTTTTTGGGTTATCAGGAGTTGTATGCCAAAATCATCAGTATTAAAACAATAAAAGACCTGACAAATTTCAGTTGGTGGATAATGAATCTATAATATATGAAAGCTTAATTGTAATCATTACATTATGGTAAATAATCAAATTTAACACTATATGCTAATTTTTTGAGAAGGACCTGTACTAGCGCAAAACAATTCTTTTTCTATAAAATTGTTTTTATTGTGTAAAAGCAGCAAAACATAAAAAAATATAAATGTGATATCACTGTAATCGTACGGACCCAAATAATAAAGGCGCCTTATGACTTTTACCATATGATGAACGGCATAACAGCAAAAAATAAGAAAAAAACAAAATCTGAATTGCTGGTTTTGTTCTTTCTGCCTCCTAAAAATTGGAATAGAACGCGATCAAACAATGTCATGTGCTCGAAAATTATACTAATAAAAATGTCAATTCATCCGGTATAAAATAGCCCCTAACATGACTCAGTCAGCAGAATTACAGAAAAAATATAGCTATCAAAATACAGCGATGCAAAAGTTTTTGCTAAAAAAAGCATCTTTTAGTGTGTGACAGCAGCCAAACATAAAACGCTGATATAAATCTGGTATCACTGTAATTACATCAACCTGAAGAATAAAGTTGTCTAATCACTTATATCTGAACGGCATAAAAAATAAATAAAACTAATTCTTGACCTGCTGCTGATTTGTTCATTCTGCCTCCCTAAGATCTCCGTACAGCTCAGCTCACATTTATCCTGCTCTCTACGCCGAGTGCTTTCACAAGGTTTTCCATATAAAACTCTGAAATATGTGATTCAGACGGAACCACTGGTGGGCGATTCCATATAAAGAGGCAGAAGGAGACACTGTGGACACTGTTTGTCCTATCACCCAGCAATGTCTGTCTTTTTAAGCATGCATTAAAGCACAGTAGGCCACAGTTTTGTGCACCTTTGAAAAGAAGGGCACTGCCTCATTATAGTGAAAGGATCCTTCAAGGGTTTTATCTGAATGAAGTGATTCAGAGATTTAGATGGAAATCGTGCTATAAGTGCTTAGCATAGCACACAAGATAAATGTGATCCAAAATGTTCCCAATAAAAGCTTAATCTTAATCCACAAAAAATCAAAGTTCACGCTCAGATCCGTCATCTGTCAATGGAAAAATAGAGGACTTGCATGTTACTGGGCGGCACGGTGGCGCAGTTGTTAGCATTGCAGCGCTGGAGACCTGGGATCAAACCCCACCGAGGACAACATCTCCAAAGAGTTTGTATGTTCTCTCCGTGTTTGCGTGGGTTTCCTCCGAGCACTCCGGTTTCCTCCCACATTCCAAAGACATACTGATAGGGAATCTAGATTGTGAGCCCCATCGGGGACAGTGATGATAATGTGTGCAAACTGTAAAGCGCTGTGGAATATGTTAGCGCTATATAAAGATAAAGATTATTATTATTATTAGTACTGATGCTTTTGAAACGCTAGTGGCTCTTCGACGTCTAAAAGAAATCTAGCAAGTTCTGCTCACTAAAGATTCAAATGCCCCCTCCTCCCTGCCTAAACCACATTTAAGGTACCGTCACATTAAGCGACGCTGCAGCGATCTAGACAACGATGCCAATCGCTGCAGTGTCGCTGTTTGGTCGCTGGAGAGCTGTCACACAGACAGCTCTCCAGCGACCAACGATCCCGAAGTCCCCGGGTAACCAGGGTAAACATCGGGTTACTAAGTGCAGGGCCGCGCTTAGTAACCCGATGTTTACCCTGGTTACCATTGTAAAAGTAAAAAAAAAACATTACATACTTACATTCCTGTCGCGTCCCCCGGCCTCAGCTTCCCTGCTCTGTGTAAGCGCACTTGCCGGAAAGCAGAGCGGTGACGTCACCGCTGTGCTTTGCTTTACAGCCGGCCGGCGCTGACACTGGGGGATGCAGGGAAGCTGACACTGAGGAACGTGACAGGAATGTAAGTATGTAGTGTTTTTTTTTTTTACTTTTACATTGGTAACCAGGGTATACATTGGGTTACTAAGCGGCCCTGCGCTTAGTAACCCGATGTTTACACTGGTTACCAGTGAAGACATCGCTGAATCGGCGTCACACACGCCGATTCAGCGATGTCAGCAGGAGATCCAGCGACAAAATAAAGTCCTGGACTTTCCCCAGCGACCAACGATCTCCCAGCAGGGGCCTGATAGTTGGTCGCTGTCACACATAATGATTTCGTTAACGATATTGTTGCTACGTCACAAAAAGCAACGATATCGTTAACGATATCGTTATATGTGACGGTACCTTAAGAGTCCATTGCCATTTCTGTAGTGATGAAAGCCCGCTTAATTTACTGGTGCATGTCTCTAGAAGCATAATATACTAGGCACTACAAAGTACTGGGCACTAAACTGGCAGATTTACAATTTTTACTCGGCAACATCCACTACTGCTTGTTTCTGGAAAACACCCATGGACTCAAAATTGTCACTACACCTGTAGATAAATTCCTAGAGGATTGTTGTGGAGACACAGTATTGTATCTTAAGTAACCAGACATCTATTTTTAGCAAGCCAGGAAGAACAGACTGCTATCTATATGTTGACTTTTGAGAATGTATTTGTTTCTTTCCGGTTGGTAAAGAAAACAGACTTTTGCTTGTGTAAGCCTGTAATATTGACTTGTAAGTTGATATTTGATATAACATATTCTGCTCTTATCCTTGATGACTAGTGATGTTTACTGATATGCTAATTATACATTGTACATGCCATCCAGTTTGTTGGCATTCAAAGCAGAGGAGAAAAACCTATGCAAAAAGATTACATAATCAAACAATGTGAATTGCTCTCCACAACCAGGGAGGTGTACAGACAGGCCCAGCAGACTATTGATGAGGCATGCATATGACGCTCTTCCCATTGGAAAATATAAAGTTGGATCCAAAATGGTTGACTTCAAAATGGCAACCATAGTCACCACCCATCTTGAAAAGTTTCCCCCTCCCATATACTAATGTGTCACACACAGGAAGTTGATATCACTCACCAACCATTCACATTTTATTTAGATGTATCCATATACATGGCCCACCATGTAGTGCCTAATGACATCTGCAAACTATAACAACAAAATCTGTACTATAATATGTCTCTCCTTCCCTTCTGAGCTTTCCACTCTATCTGAAAAGCATTTCTTGGTTACATGTAGCGTATTGGTGTATTGAAGAAATTTTACAACAAGCTGTGATGTCCATTTTTTCCTATTAGCCCTAATAAAATCTAAAAACTTGGTGCTGAAACAACATTTTAGAATTAAAAATATAATAATTCTTTCTTCACCGCCAATGGTATAAAATTCTGTGAGGCACAGGTGATGTCAACATGATCTGTTGTGAATTCTGTTGTCGGGCTCCCTCCTGTGGTCATGAATGGTACTTCGGCTGGTTCTGTCCATGGACTTCCTCTGGTGGGTGTTTCTGAGTTTCCTTCCACAGGTGACGAGGTTAATTCGTTAGCTGCTGCTCTATTTAACTCCACTTAGATCTTTGCTCCATGCCACCTGTCAATGTTCCAGTATTGGTCTAGTTCACTCCTGGATCGTTCTTGTGACCTGTCTTCCCAGCAGAAGCTAAGTTCCAGCTTGTATTTCTTTGGTTTGCTATTTTTCTGTCCAGCTTGCTATTTTTATTGTTGTCTTGCTTGCTGGAAGCTCTGGGACGCAGAGGGAGCGCCTCCGCACCGTGAGTCGGTGCGGAGGGTCTTTTTTGCGCCCTCTGCGTGGTCTTTTTGTAGGTTTTTGTGCTGACCGCAAAGTAACCTTTCCTATCCTCGGTCTGTTCAGTAAGTCGGGCCTCACTTTGCTAAATCTATTTCATCTCTGTGTTTGTATTTTCATCTTTACTCACAGTCATTATATGTGGGGGGCTGCCTTTTCTTTTGGGGAATTTCTCTGAGGCAAGGTAGGCTTTATTTTTCTATCTTCAGGGCTAGAAAGTTCCTTAGGCTGTGCCAAGTTGCATAGGGAGCGTTAGGCGCAATCCACAGCTATTTCTAGTGTGTTTGATAGGATTAGGGATTGCGGTCAGCAGAGTTCCCACGTCCCAGAGCTCGTCCTTTATTATCAGTAACTATCAGGTCATTCCGTGTGCTCTTAACCACCAGGTCCATTATTGTCCTGACCACCAGGTCATAACAATGATCACTATACCTGTAGATTAATTCATTGGGGGGGTGTCGTTTGTAAAATGGGGTCTCTTATGGAGGGGTTCTGCTTTTCTGGCACCTCAGGGGCTTTGCCAATATGACATGACCATTCCAGCAAAATTTGAATTCCAATATGGCCCTTCTTCCCTTTTGAGTTTAACACTGTGCCCCAATGTACTTATTTATCATGTATGGGGTATTGGCATACTTAGAAGAAATTGCATAACTAGTTGTTTGGTTCATTTTCTCCTATGATCCCTTTTGTAAATTAAAAACATTTTTTGTGGAAAAAATAGTAATTTTCCATTTACTCAGCCTAATGTTATTCATTTTTGTGAATCGTCTGAAGATTAAAAATGCTGACTACACTGTGTTAGGTGTTGATTTCCCTCCGCTGCACAGGGGGAGTCTCAAACCATGTCTGCTGCAGTCTCTCATTCTCCTCCAGCTGCAGTGGAGCCTGCTCAGCGGAGACGTCGGTCCCAGCATCTGGCTCAGGCTGATACTGGACAACTGGTTACTACTGCCCTTCCAGGCTCTGTTATTGTAGCCAGTGCTGATCACCAGCGAGCAGGTCTTTCTGGGACTAAGTCCCGCTTTTCCCATACTGAGCATGCCCACGGGACGACCTCCCATTGGAGGTCGGGGGTCACATGCGCAGGTCCTGAAGCAGTTCCTGTTGGACCACTAGGATGGTCCTTTAGTGCTAAAACTATAAAAGGTTCGCATGGCCGAGCGGCCATGCGGTAGTATCAAACCAATGTTAAAGAGCTCGGCACCAGTGTCGTCTTGCTTGTATGTGGTCAGGGTTTGGCTGAAATAAGCCCCTAGAATACCAGCACCTCCGGTGAGGAGTTGTTTGTCTGCTATTCTAACTGCATGACCACAGTTTTGCTCTGTTTGGTAGCTGTGTTCCACTGTGAGGTTAACAGGGCACAGCATATTGTTATTCTAGCAAATCTGTGAAGTAACAGAGTTCGCTAATACCGCCATATAGTACCGCCTATTACTAGCAGCATGTTTCTCTCCTGCACAGTGGACCCCGGGTTGCGAACGCACGAACTGTTTCATATATATATATATTCGGTGCATTCCGCCAACCCTAACACACCCCTAGATGAATTCTTCGAGAGGTGTAGTTTCCAAAATGAGGTCAATTGAGGGTGTTTCTGCTGTTTTGACATGTCAGTGTCTCTTCAAATGTGAACTGTAAAATTCTGAGCCTTGCCATGCGTCCAAACAGTAGTTTTCCACTACATATGGGGTATCAATGTACTCAGATGAAATTGCACAACAAATTTTACTCTTGTAAAAATAAAAAAAATGTGTAAAAAAACTTTTTTTGCAGGGAGAATGCATTTTTTCATTTTCACGGCTCAATATTATAAAATTCTGTGGGCTCACCACACCACTAGGTATGTTCCATGAGGGGTGTAGTTTCCAAAAATGGAGTCACTTGTGTTTTTTTGCTGTTTAGACAAATACAACATGGCATCCGCTATCTTTCCAGCCAATTTTATACTCCAAAAGTTGAAGGGTGCTCCTTGCGTTCCGAGTCCCCAAATAGTAGTTTTCCACCACATATGGGGTATTTGCGTGCTCAGGAAAAAAAGAGTAACAATTTGTATTGTTTATTTTCTCATATTATCCCTATTTAAAATTAAATACTTGAGGTCAAAGCAACATTTTTGTGGGAAAAAATGGTAATTTTCCATTTACTCAGCCTAATGATATACAATTTTGTGAATCACCTGAAGGGTAAAAATGGTCATTACACCCCTAAATAAATTCCTAGAGAAGTGTAGTTTCCAAAATGGAGTCACTTGTTGTGGTTTCTGCTGTTTTGGCATGTCAGGGGATCTTCAAATGTGACATAGTATCCAAAGTCTATTCCAGCCTTCCGCAATCTATTCCTTCCCTTCCGCGCCTTGCCATGCATCAAAACAGTAGTTTTCCACCTCATAAGCGGTATTTGTGTACGCAGGAGAAGTTGCAAAAATTGTATGGTCTATTTTATTCCTGTTACTCATGTGAAAATGAAAAATTTGGGGCAAAACCAACATTTTTGAGGTGAAAATGTATTTTTTCACTTTCATTGCCCCTATGTTATAAAAGTCTGTGAAGCACTTGTGGGTTTAAGATGCTCATCATACAGCTAGACAAGTTCCTTGAGGTGTTTCCAAAATTAGGTCACTTTTTGGGAAAAACTGTTTAAGCATATCAGGGGCTCTGCAAATGCACTTGTCATTGGCTATCTAGTTCAGCCAATGTTGCCCTTCAAAAGTTGAAGGGTGCTCCTTCTTTTTCACTACCACATATGGGGTATCGGAATACGCAACACATTATATGATCCAATTTCTCTTCATACACTTGTGAAAATGCAAAATTTGGGGCTAAATCAACATTTTTGTGTGAAAAAGTGAATTTTTCATTTTTTTTCTTACCCATTGAGGGGTGCAGTTTTTAAAATGGTGTCACTTTTGGGTATTTTCTGCCATATATGCTCCTCAAAGTCACTTTAAATGTGATGCGGTTCCTAAAAAATTGGTTTTGTAAATTTTGTTTGAAAATTGAAATTGCTGATCAATTTTAAGCTTTCTAATTTCCTAACAAAAAAATATGATTACTAATGTTGTTGATGTAAAGTAGATGTGGTAAATATTATTTATTAACTATGAAGTGTGATATAACTATCTGGTATAAGGGCATAAAAGCTATTAGTTGGTACATTCATATACACAGTATGTACTCAAGTTTAAACATTTCCAAAACTCCAATAGATCTTTGCAAATCCCAGTTTTGCTACCGCCTACATGGCTTCCATATGTTCTTTCACTTCCAAAAATGTATCAATATGTTAGTATATGACCCTTTTCCCTACAGTAGAGCAGATGGATATAAAAATCCTCCATGTCCAATCTCAATGGGTTCAAGCATATGAAAGACATGAGCATGGGTGGCACACAGAGACATAGGGACTTAACGATCTACCATAATGCTTCAATATGGCTTTTTTTAGCCCCTCACACATATAATAGCCTACAAGGCAGCACACAAAGGCCATACTGACTCTTTGCTGTCATCCTTATTTATCAACTGCCATATTTAGAGTTTTCTTACCTAGAAGCAATCCTTCAATCTTTCTGGAAGAAAATACTACAAGACAATTTAGGACCAATTCCATATGAAAATGGAGCCATACAAAGGTACACTATGGGCACAACTCATAATATCATGTCCAATAGAGTATGCCACCACTTTGCTATTGTTCATCTCTGTATGAATCCGACACAAAAAATCCTTTAAAAGACATTGATGGCACTTAATTTATGTCATCACATAATAACCATAGTTTGGTGACAATTAAAAGTCATTTCACAATAGAAATAAGTATTGTTAGTTTGCCATCTGTCACAAGGAATGGTACTTGTTTTATCTAGATCTTGAGGGACTATTCATTCTGGCACATAAAAAGGTAAATTAACATTGCATGTCTTTGAAATCAACTTGCAGTATCCAGGGCTTATGTGTTTGTTATATTTAATAAAAGTGTTCAGCTTTGACAGGAAAGGCGATTGTCTCCTCATTTTGTGAAATAAATTACAATCCGGATTATTGTTAGTTGGCAATTATAATGAGCTCGAGACCTTCTGGTTAGGATGTTCAAGTTGCGCTGCCAAAACGAAGAAGTAATGCTCTTGTCCTGTTGTCTACAATTATTAAGTTATTTCAGAGTTATGGTAGTTTCATTGGAAAATAAATTGGATTAGTAAAATCTACTGAACGAATTCTATAATAATAACATTTTTCATGACTTCTGGCAAAATATTAGTCAAACCCATTCATTTTTTTTGGTGAATAATGACTACGTGAAAATTTCCTATTTTAGACTTCATGCATAAATGTAATATTTCAAAGAAAAACTGGAGTTGTGGTGTGCATACCTGCCCTAGTTTTCAAAAACTCTAAGGCTAGGTTTATATTGCAGTGGCTATGTCGGGGCTTAACCCATTACTCGCCAAATTAGCAATTTTCATTTTTTTTATGACAGATTTTTAATGATTTGGGTCCTAATGAATCAGAAACATAATTTGCAAAATTTTTTCAAGTATGGATTTTTCAGAAAAGGGCGTCCCAATATTCAATTAAAAATGACAATGACATGATGTTAGGACTGGCGGAACGCACCCAGAAAGATGATATAGATGCGTTCGCAGTCCGAGGTCCACCGTGCAGGTGAAAACCCGCTGCTAGTAAATTGCAGACTATATGGCGGTACACTAAAGTAAACACACGTGGGTTCAACCTCACCCAGTGTGAAGGAAGCAATCCTGTTGCGTCACAGGACCGCGGTACCGCACCTAAAGCGCGAGCAAGCAGTCAGCGTACTTAACCCCAACTGGGATTGAAGTCCGATTAGACCCTTGCTGGCACTACACCGCAACTGGGTGTGTAAGGAAACTAATTAGAAATATATAAATGCACAGGAGTGCGAGCAATGCCGCACTGACGGACGCCACCAACCACAAAGGCTTGTGTATGGAAAGCGCTAGGCAAGCGCACGGCGCCGTACAGGCGAACACAGCAAGAGGACGCTGTAATGTGTGTATCGTGCAGATGGTTAGTCGGGCGTTAGATAGCTACCAGCATCCGCGAGCAGACAACAACTCTAGGGAGGGATATTTAGGAGCTTTCATCCATCGACATACATCCATCTACACACACACATATATAATTATGAGACAATACTAGCGCATGGCCGTGCGGTCATGCGCAGTTTATATAGTTGCAGCACAGGAAGTGGCTACAGAACTTTTGCCCTTCCAAGACCTGCCAAGAGGACCAATGGGATGTGCCGCAGAGCCTGAGCACCTGACCCTCGATCTCCAACGGGAGATCTTGCCCTGGGCATGCTCAGTATGTGCAGACAAGGACTTAGTCCCAGAGAAGTCTGCTTGCTGCTGACCAGTACTGGCTTTAATGGCAGAAGCTGGAGAAGCAGCAGTAACTCTTAGAACAGAGTGAGATTGAGCAAGACGCTGGGACCGACGTCTTTGCTGAGCAGACTCCACTGCGGCTGGAACAGAATGGGAGACCGCAGTGGAGATGGCTCAAGATTCCCCCTGTGCAGAAGCGGGAACTTGACCTCTAACACATGATTTCCTATTTTGAAAACATTCATTTTCAAACACAACACAAAAAATTGGACCTAATTATAAAAAATATAAAATCTTAGTTGCTTGAAGCTAAAGATTAGGCATCCCAATAAAAGGACATTGGTAGATAATGGGTTAAGTCCAATCCCCTGCAAAATAGGATTTGTGCGTCGTGTATCATTTTCAGCTGTATACGCTTAGTTGAGGAGGGCAGCAAGGCATAGTCAACTAAGTCTTTCCTCCAATAGGTGATTATAGCCGAAAATGATGCACGACAGAGCACACAGTGCATCATTAAAGTCTAAGGCCCTGTCAGTGTTTCAGATGTAGGTCTCGATGGAGCCACTGAGTGTAGTGACAAAATACAGCTCTGGCAAAAATTAAAAGACCACCACATGAAAACTCTGTCATGGGCATCCCAATCTCCCGATCTGAATCCCCTTGAAAACCTCTGGAATATAATCAAGAGGATGATGGATAATCACAAGCCTTGAAACAAAAAAGAACTGCTTAAATTTTTGTACCAGAAGTAGTGTGAAAGACTGGTGGAAAGCATGCCAAGGCGCATGAAAAGTTGTGATAAAAAATCATGGTTATTCCATAAAATATTGATTTCTGAACTCTTTCTGAGTTAAAACATTAGTATTGTTGTTTCTAAATGATTATGAACTTGTTTTCTTTGCATCATTTGTGGTCTGAAAGCACTGTTTTGTTATTTTTATTTTGACCATTTCTCCTTTTCAGAAAAAAAAGATACAAAATTTATTGCTTGGAAATTCGGAGACATTTTGTCAGAAGTTTATAGAATAAAAGAACAATTTAAATTTTACTCAAATATATACCTATAAAGAGAAAAATCAGGCAAACTGAACATTTTGCAGTGGTCTCTTAATTTTTGTCAGAGCTGAACATGAACCCAGTCTAAGCCAGTTTTCTGGTGTGAAATAGTCACACTATTTGGCTCAAGAAGTATTTGTGCAAAATGTTAGAAATAAGATGGCAAAAAAAATCACTATCTCTGACACTTTCTTAAAAATAGACAGGGTTTAGCAAAAGGTTGTGTGGCGAACCACTGTGTGAAAAATGTACTATAATGTATGCCAGAAAACTAGTGTACTTTGTAGTTTAAATCTACGTCAGCTCAGAACTGGAATTGATTTCATTTTCATGGACAGCACAAAGATGTGTTAAAATTATTTAGGGGTTTGCCCTTTCATACGTTTGTCACACTTTACTCTAGCAAGCTTTGGATTCAAGACTGGTATATAAATTACCAGTCTTGATAAACTCACTCCTTTATAATATAACTAGAGATGAGCAAATATCTTCATCTCCCTCCTTATTCGGCACGCTATAGCGTATACCGAAGAAGCTGCAACGGGAACCCGCATACCTGGAGCGCTCCTGATAATCAGCTGTGTGACAATTACAGCACATGTATGGAGAGCCTGTGTGTTGTGACTGTCACACAGCGGCGACACATGTAGATGTGGAGCCGGACGCCTGATTATCGCGAGCACTCCAGGTATCCGGGTTCCCTTTGCAGGTTCTTTGGTAAGCGCTATAGCTTGCCAAATAAGGATGGAGCCAAAGATATTCGCTCATGTCTAAACATAACTAGTTTTCAGGCGTTTTTATCTAATTAAAATACAAATCTCTCTTTTTCGCTAAAAATCGAAAATGATAATCTTTATATACGTGAATTGATTGAACCCACATGCACATGATTATGTTCTAGAAATGTTCCCTGTTAGTTCAACAGTGGACAGAGCACTTCAAAATATACTTTTGTTATCAATGTACTTTGTATATATAAAGTTTTGTTTGTCCAATAGTGATCTGGAATCCCTGAGCACCAATGAAACGTGATGTGGTGACAATATCTTCCCGAATACTCGTGGCACTTCTCCCTTGGGGACTGGTGGCAATGGCCTGTGATGCTGTGTAGTGAAGACGATGGACTAGGAAGCAGGAGAAGCCATTATAGTTAACGACAGAAAGTCTTTTACTGAAGTAAAAGAACATCACAGATAACTTACATGAGATTGGATAGAATTCACACTTGGATTCGACAGGGTTTTCATACAGATGGTTATACATGGCAGTAGTTTACATTTCTGATTTTAGCAAAATCTATCTTTACTACTTCCTGCACACGTTTGCAGCAGACACTTTTCCAGACACTCACATGAGACAAGCAATATAATTCCTTCTCTAAAACTTCCATAAAAGGTTGGCAGTTGTTGTCCACCACGGTATGTATACAGGTGGCCTTGTCTAACCCACCACAGTCTCAAGACTTCTAATAGCTATGATGTAAATCATTCAGCTACGGCACTGAAAACTAAATCTCCGAGTACTTACAAATACTCGGAGGACACCCGAGCGTGCTCGGGAAATCTCAAGTACCGAGTGACTCATTTGAGAGTCACGTACTCCACATGTTCAGTACAACACGTAACTGAAGAAGGTTCTGCTTGGACCGAAACATTTTCCGTGTACTACAATAAATCATTTCTCAAAGCATTTAAGCTGAGTGCTAGGTTTATATTTACTGAATTTATTGCAATGTGTCTTGTGGTTCTCCAATAATTAGGCCCCATTCTTAAAGCTACTCTAAGGGTACCGTCACACAGTGCAATTTTGATCTCTACGATGGCACGATTCGTGACGTTCGAGCGATATACGGTAGTTACGAGATCGCAGTGTCTGACACGCTCCTGCGATCAGGGACCCCGCTGAGAATCGTACGTCGTAGCAGATCGTTTGAAACTTTCTTTCGTCGTCTAGTGTCCCGCTGTGGCGGCATGATCGCATGGTGTAACATATATCGTATACGATGTGTGCATAGTAACCAACGGCTTCTACATCGCACATACGTCATGAAACTATCGCTCCAGCGTCGTAGATTGCAAAGTGTGACAGCAGTCTACGACGCTGGAGCGATATTGTTACGATGCTGGAGCGTCACGGATCGTACCGTCGTAGCGATGAAAATTGCACTGTGTGACGGTACCCTAACTCTGGCTCTAGTTAATAAAGGGAGTCCATAGTGGGGTATTCTCTCTATTTAAGGGGTATTACCATCCTATTGGGAGATCTGTATCTCTTTTAAAGGAACCTGTCAGCAGTTTTGGCTGATATAAGATACAGCCACTGCCATTCAGGGCTTATCTACAGCATTCAATAATGTTGTAGATAAGCCCCCAGTCTGACCTGAAAGATAAGAAAAATAAGTTTTACTATACTCACCTGGGGGGCGGTCCGGTGCGGTCTGGTCTGATGGGTGTAGCTGGTTCGGTGCTTCCGATTTTTTTATAATCACCGCCCTCCTGTTGCTTCATCGCTCTCCGACATCGCACTGCACAGGGATACTTATCTGCCCTCTTGAGGGCAGACCAAAGTACTGCAGTACGCTGGAACCGGGATAGATCAGAGAGGCCCAGTGCCTGCGCACTGCAGTACTTTACTCTGCCCTCAACAGGGCGAATCAGTATGCCTGTGCAGGAGCGCGATGCCGGGGAGCGATGAAGGATCAGGAGGGCGGCATCACAAGAAGAAGGGAAGCTCTGGATCCAGACCTACGACTCCCATCAGACCGGCCCCCCGGGGGGGTATAATAAAACTTATTTTTCCTATCTTTCAGGTCAGACCAGGGACTTATCTACAGCAATACAGAATGCTGTAGATAAGCCCTGAAAGGCACTGGCCAAATCTTATAAAAACTGCTGACAGGTTCACTTTAAGGTCAGAGCGACTGTGAATGGAGAGGCTGGCAGAACATGGGCGGCTTTCTGGTTTCATTTCTATGACCATAATTATTGTAAAAAGTTTAAGATATTAATCCTATATACAATCCTTATAGCCATCAATATTGCCTAGGGATAACAAATCAGACCAGCGGCTATCATGACTTTGATTCTGATTCATTTGTGAGAATCAAGAAATCCAACAAGTAAATTTCACAGCATTGTAGACCTATCAGTCGGATTGCTGCGAAACAAAACCATTACAATCCTAGCCTGGGTCCCTGTTGCTGAACAGTAAAACAAATATTCTGGTTATTTCAAATGATAAATGAATCAAACAATGGCTTTTCTTCCCCTTTGAACTATTACATGACAATTTTAATAGGACATGAAAAAGAATAAATTATTTATTTGTTTCCAGCAAGCAGAATCCTCTTATTGATATGGAAACTCTTCCAGCTATATACCGGAAGGAGCCATTTTTATCCATTGATAATTCAAAGCTTAAATAGGAATTGTGTGTTTCCATGGTAACCTGCTTGTCGACTTTTTGCACAGTGAAAAAAAATCTGTATGTAATGCCTTCATGTTCATATAAAGATAAAGAAATGTGAGTGATGATGTAAATTTGATGGCTTCCCTCCAAATTTTCTGAAAGCTGTGAACATTTTATATATATTGTTATTGCTGATTTATCTTTTTCAGTGTATAATATAACTTGGAAAAGCTTTAAATGTCAGTAAAATGCCCAACTTATAGTTATAGTTACTGATTATACTATTCTACAGCAAAGGACACTTATGATACATGACTCTGCTCCTTCAACTTCATCTCATCACTTACACTTTCAGTATTTTATTTTATGTTTTATATATCATATATTTTTTCATTGTTATTGTATTCAATAACATTGTCTTTTGCTTACTATCTATGTACATTAAAACCATCCCACAATGGACACCAATATACTTGGTCTTTTACACATCCTAGTAGTACTGTGTTTAGAAAAAATGACCAAGATCAACACTCAATAGAGGACACCCCAACAGTATATAGAAAAAACGGAGTATGAGTCCCATTTAGAAAAAGTATAAATACATATCTTTATTAACAAAACCGTCAAATACAAATTAATATAGACAATAAATCATTATAGACATAATATACACAGAGAGGAACCGAAGGACAGCACTGAAAAAGTCACTGCAGGGCGGCAGCCCCTGTGAATCCCTGTCAGTTACGCAATCATAAAGTGCCAATAGTGTATGTAAAGGTGAGGGACGCTATTGTTAAGTCCTTCTCAGTCCCTGGCTTACTAGAGGTAGGGATCCTGAGTAAATGACACGCAAACAAGGTATTGTGTGATCATATACAGGGGAAGCCCAGGAGCACATCTCTCTCTCTGGGCTTTGCCCTCCCTTTATATAGAAAAGAATTATTCTTTTACAGACATGCGCACAAGCGCTCATATTTCACTATCTCTTACATAAACAATCTATACCAGTCTTTATCAGTAGAAAGTTACATCATCTGGAAGGTGAATGAAAGGCTGCTATTGAAAGAAGGAATGCACACATGATTACTTCCATAAAAGGAAATGTCAAGTCAGCAGAAATGTATCTTGTTGTAAGCGAGATTTCTCAGAAAGAAGACAAGATGGATTCCTTTAGTTCAGTCTGATCTCCACAATTCCCCCCTTTGACATTTTCTTTTATTTATTTTATTACCACAGGGCCAAAGACAAAGCCTTTATTTGGTATTACACATGTACATGCTTGTATTCAATAAGAGAATCAAATCTAGTATTAATTCTTCCGTTTAACTCTCGCAACCTTTTCTTTGTTTTGCAATAAGTACAGATATTACAAAGGGATAGCAAAATAAGCGCAATAATCAGTATTAGCAAAGGATAACATAAGAGAAGAAGGAAAAAAAAAACAAAACTTTATACTCTTGCATCTATTACACAAAGTTTATCTGTGCATACTGAGATACTCTTGAGCACAATCTGGAATAGTACGTATATGACTACAATAATCATAACTATATGTATTATGCTCTGCATAATCCCAGCAACCCACCCACCGATTCCTCTGAACCAGTTGGCTGGGTTAAGAAAAGAAAAGGTATCTGACCACCAGCTATCCTTATTCTGGTCATTGTCTTTGTCATACTGATCTCTGAGTCGTTGTACGTCCTTTAATTTAAATGTCATACTCATAGTACTATTCGGGTCTATATAATGACAGCAGGTGGGTCCGATGATTTGACACATACCCCCTTGTGAGGCAGTTAGGTAATCCAATACCAGGGTATGTTGGTTAGTGACTATTATAAGCTGATTCTGTACAGCTATACTAGTGTTTAGTATATCCAATATATCCCAGATCTGATCATCTAGATAATCCGTGGCTCTAACTAATTTATCCCACATCTGTGTTAACATAGGATAAATAAAAATGGTACTAGCAATTTTGTTAGGAATTCCCATTTGTACTATATGTGGCCTCCCCGAGGGACGTGGTGAGTTATCTGCAGCTCTTTTATACAGTGTGTGCTTGGGCACAGCTTGCATATTCACTTGTTTATTTGAAATTATGAATGTAGCCGGGGTTAGGCGTCCTAATGTACAAGTACCCTTTATACCTACGGGAAGCCATTTATATGCTCCTTCTCCGCATATCCAAAATGTACCTTCAGGCAGATCCCATAGAGCTGAGTGCTGCAATACCAATCTGTGAGCCAAGTCCACAAATCTAGATACATTCTAAAGCATACACCAAGAGGGTTTTTGTCCCAAGGGGCTACAGTACCCGGCTGCGGGATTCCCACATACAGGCATTCCTTTGATATACTCATTGGATTCATTACAAACCAGGTTCCCCAGCTTACTTGTACAACTGTTTGCATCACCTTGGGGGAACAATTTAGAATGTTTCCATTTTCTATTATGTATGTATCTTTCCAATACTACAGGTTTGAAAGCATCAGAGGGGGGGACGGTTGTACTGAAACTAAGCTGTAGATTTTCTGTGGGGACCTGTCCTAAATTAGTTAATCCAGTCTTATTTCTAGGTACCCATTTTCCTCCCCTAAATGCTAAATATTGTAGATGTGTGTTACTCCCTGAGAGATTACCCTGCCACCAAGGAAATTCTACCCATCCCACAATTGGTATGGCGATTGTAGTATTCCACAGCCTAGCATTACCAATTTGGTTGTTGGCCAGGTTGTCTGAACAATTAGGCCAAGCGAATATTTCTTCTGCTAATACGGGAACTGCTAGAAAAGGTATACTTGTGGCTGATACCGGCGAATGGGTACAGATCCAACAATCTGTTAGGGTTTGTGTATTGTTTAACAAGTCATGCACTAATTTTCTATGATGTTGTACGAATCTATTGTTCAAAGGGGCTAGAGAATTCAGTCTATCCCACGCCTCCGTTGAGGTTATCATTATTAACATCAATATCATGAGTTTATACTGCTTTTCTTGCAATGGCTTGCATGTATCCATGATGCCTTTCCTTCAAGCTTGACTGATGTAGGTGTTGTCAACAGGACTTGGAAGGGTCCGTCAAACCTTGGTTCTAGAGCCTTTCTGGTGTGTCTTTTTACATAGACTTGATCACCTGGTTCCAACTTGTGACTTCCTTCTGTGTTGTCAGGATCTGGAAGGGAAGCAAAAACTTGTGCATGCACCTTAGTTAATTGTTTCTGAAGATTTTGCACATAAGAAGTCAATGACTCAATATTTAACACAAGTTGCTGTGGAAAATAACATCCTAAATTGGCAGTCCTGCCAAACAAAATTTCATATGGAGACAGTTTAGTCTTACCCCTTGGGGTATTGCGTATTGAGTAAAGGGCCAGTGGAAGGCATTCTGTCCAAGGCTTTCCTGTTTCAGCCATGGCTTTCTGTATTTTTAATTTTAAAGTTCCATTCATGCGTTCCACCTTACCAGAACTTTGAGGATGGTACGGAGTGTGTAACTGACTTTCAACACCCAACATTTTCAGTACATTTTGAAATATTTCTCCAGTGAAATGAGTACCCCTATCTGACTCGATCACTTCAGGGAGACCGTAACGGGGTATCAGTTCGGCAACTAGCTTTACAGCAGTGTTTTTAGCTGAAGCCTTCCGAACTGGATAGGCCTCTGGCCACCCCGAGAACATGTCCACACACACCAACACATACTCATACCCATTACTCTTTGGCAGCTGGATAAAGTCTATCTGCAACCGTTGAAACGGGTAGAGAGGTCGGACGTGGTGCTTCATAGGGGTCTTTGTTGTCTGTCCGGGATTATGTGCCAGGCATATAGCGCATGCAGCACAATAGTCTCTTGCATAGTTGCCAAAACCTGGAGCCAACCAGACTTGCTTTGCCAGTAGTGTCATTGCATTTGCAGACACATGAGTAGGGTGGTGCAGTCCACCAACTACAATCGGATACCAGGCTCTAGGTAGACATATTAGTCCATCTTTCTTCCAAATTCCCGCTTGTTCTTCTGCCCCTTCCTTTTTCCACCTGTCCCTCTCCTCTTCTCCTGCATCTTCCTGTGCTTGTCTCAGTCTATCTTCAGTATTTTCTGTGGGGTTTACAGTATGAACCTGTTGTAAGGGTTTGACTGCTGCTGCTTTGGCTGCTTTATCAGCCCTATCATTTCCCCTAGATTCCCTAGTGTCGAGTCTCACATGTGCAGCTACCTTGATTACTGCTACTTCTTTTGTTTCTTGTGCAGCCTCTAAGATCTGTTTGATCAGAGAAGCATGTTTTACAGGTTGTCCTGACGCTGTCATGTAACCTCTAGCTCTCCAGATTACTTCAAAATCAAACACAATACCATGTGCATACCTAGAATCAGTGTATATATTAGCTGTCTGGTTCTCAGCTATTTTAAGAGCTTCAATCAATGCTGTTAGTTCTGCTTCTTGTGCAGACTGTTTCGGTGGAAGTGGTTCTGCTTTGAGAGTTTCAGATTCTGACACAGCTGCATACCCTGTATGGAAGTTACCTGTGTCATCTGCAAACCTACTACCATCTATAAACAGCTCTAAATCTGGATTTTGAAGTGGTGTTTCGGATACATTGGGTAAGCCTACCGTTTCTTGTAAAATGAGCTCTGTACAATCATGTGTGTCTGTAGGGAAAAAATTTGCGTGTGGATCAGTGTCCTTATTCCCCCCTTCAGACTCGAGAGGTAGCAGTGTAGCTATATTGAGAGTCTGAAGCCTAGCAAATGTGATAGTAGAGGGGAGCAACAAAGAACACTGTAGCCGCAAATGTCTGGCCATGGAAATGTGTTTTGGTTGGACCTGGTTTAATATTCCATAAACATCATGTGTAGTTTGAACTGTGAGTGGATACTCTAGAACAATTTCTGATGCTTTGTCCAACAATAGTGAGACAGCAACAACTACACGTACACAGGTTGGCGCTGCTCTAGCTACGGGATCTAACCTTGCTGAAAGATATGCAATTGGTCTTTGTTTCCCTGCATGCTTCTGGGTAAGAACTCCTGTAGCATGGGAATCAACTTCTGCAGCCATAAGCTGAAACGGTTTGGTGTAGTCTGGTAGCCCTAACGCTGGAGCTGAAACAAGGGCATCTTTTAATTGTTGGAACGAAATCTGACCTTCTTTTGTCAACAAATAAGGTTCACTTTTTACACAGTCATACAGTGGTTGCATTAGTTGACTGGCATGTATAATCCATTGTCTACAATGAGACACTATTCCTAAAAATGCTCGTAGCTGTTTATGATTTCTAGGCTCATTCATCTGTCTTATTGCTTCAGTTCTTTGTGGTGTAAGATGCTTTTTACCTTGAGAAATGCAATGACCTAGAAAGACCACTTTGGTCTGACAAACTTGTAGCTTTTGTCTATTCACTTTACACCCTTCTTTTTCTAAAAAACATAGTAAACTTACAGTGGACCTTTCTGCAGTTTCTAGATCTGGGCAGCAAAGTAGTAGGTCATCCACATACTGCAAAATTACTACCTGTGGTTCGGGTTCAAACCTCTGAAGGACTGTTTGTAGGGCATTTGAATAAAGAGTAGGGGAGTGTATCATTCCCTGTGGAAGGCGTGTCCACGCCAACTGTTTGCCCTTAAATGTAAATGCAAACAAATGCCAACTATCTTGGTGTAAAGGAACCGAGAAAAATGCATTTGAAAGATCTATTACAGTAAATACTTGAGAACTGGCTGGTATCTGTGATAGTAACGTATGAGGATTGGGTACAACTGGGGTGATTGGATCTAGAACTTTGTTTATTTCTCTTAAATCATGTACCATACGATATTTGGGCATAGAACTCTTATCAAGAGTTCTCTTTTTGACTGGATACAGAGGAGTGTTAGCAGGTGATTGTATCTCTACCAAAACTCCTTTCTCTTTATATCCCTCTATCTGTTTTGTAATCGCTAGTTCCTGCTGGGCACTCACAGGGTATTGTCTGAGCTGTGGGAGAACAGTTCCTGGTTGCACAGATAGTTTTACAGGAGAGATATGCAATAGTCCCACATCGGTGTCACCCTGTGCCCACAGTGTTTCTGGGACCATTGAGAGGTCTAGATCTGTGGTGTACTCTTTTTCTTCAGCATAATCCTCAAAAGCCTGAATTCTAACATATTGTTCTAATGTTTCTGCATCATCAGGGATAGTCAGTATAACTGTGCCATCTTCCCTAAAATTGATGTTAGCTTCTAATTTCTTTAGGACATCAGTTCCTAACAAACATGTTGGGGCACCTCTGGCATACAAAAATCTGGATGCAAAACATTTAGGTCCTAATGAGACCTCTAGGGGCACAGTATATGGCAGTGTTCGAATTACCCCATCATAACCCTCAGCAAAAGTTGTTTGTTCTGAAATATCTTCCGGATTCGGAAGAAAATCTTGATTCAAAATTGAGGAAGTTGCACCTGTATCTATCAAAAATGGAATCTCTCTCCCCCCCACATTCACCTGTATCATAGGTCTTCTAGCTGGTAGGGAAGTTTGTAACACATCGAGTCAATCTGAATCTGGTATGGGACCATCTATGATGGTAGATTTCTGCTGGTTGTCCGTTTGGGGAGGGTTATTTCTGGGAACAAATTTGCCTGACTTTATATCTGCCAACTTCTTCCTGCACTCTCTTTGGAAATGACCTGGCTTTTTACAGTAGTGGCAAGGAAAGTTGTGTCTCACTCTTCCTCCTGTATTAGCTTGTGCTATTCTAACAGGCTTACGATTCTCTCTCATATCCATGACTATTCCTAAACATCGTTGTTTCACAATATTTGGTTGTTCAATTGTTCTCCAATCTGGAGTAGAGGATTTAAATTTTTCTCTGATTTTCGGATCTAGCCCCTCTATTAATTGTTTTGTAAAAAGTCTCCTTACTGAAGCATCAGTCAAATCCAATCCTTCATCCCTAAAGCTATTTTCTAATTCTTGACTATATTCTTCAATACTTTGCCCAAATTTCTGCATAATCACACCCGTAGATCCCCTTTCCCTCTGTTTTTCTCTCATGAAAATTATTAATGCCTCTGTGAACTGGGTACCTGATGCTTCTGTCTGTAAGGCACCCCCTTCTGCCACTGGTCTATTGGGCTGTAGGTGTGTCAATAATTCCTGAAAAAGTCCGGGGGACATTTTCATTCTACATAATTCTTCCCCGTCCGCCCAGACCCCAGCATGAGTCCGCATGATTTGTTGTATGTATTGTGCAAATCGGATGGGATATTGAGTGGGATCAGGCGCATTATGCAGGAGGGACATACCTTCAGCAGGGGACCAAGGAAAATACTGTCGGGTCTGGTGATATCTAGTTCCCATTACCCCGTCAGCACCAGGTTCCCTAAAGGGTCTTGGTACTACCCTAACAGGGGCAAGTACAGCGCCATGTCTAGGTGTACCACAGACTAGGCAATCATTTCTCCAATCTGGATTTTGTTGTCCACAGTGTGAACATACCCATCCTCCTACCCCACCAAGATTGGGATACAAGGCTGGAAATTGTTTTCCTCCTTCTGCTCCTCCAGATGGTACAAATGATTGGGCTTTTGGATCTAGGTAAGGTGGTGGGATTATGTCACAACTTTTTCCCTTCCCCATAATCCATTTGGAAGTGTCTGGATCATACTTCCAATTCTCCTCTTTAGCTGTTTTTGAGACCTCTATCATACAGTGTATGATTTCTTCCCACCCATTGTCTTTGATAATTCCACCTCGTTCTTTACTCAGTTTTTCCCATTCTGTACTGAACATAAGTGCTTCTGAAATTCCCAATTTTTCTCTTACCCTTCTAATCTGACTTCTGACTGTCTCCCCACATCTTTCCTGTATGATATCTGCTGCTTCCACTTGTCCTAAGACGGTTTTTGTCTGTTTATTTCCCATTTTTCTTTTTTATTTTTTTTCAATATTAGCTATTTCTACCCCAGGTGACGTTTGGACAATCACTTATCCTAGGTGATGTCTCGTTGCCTTCTCTCCTAGGGAGCTAAAATATTGAAGGGCTGATCTGCTCCATTCTTTCTAATGTGCAGAATGTACTTAAGTGCTATTATGCACGCAAACAGACCCAGCAACACCATACAGATCACAAAACTTTCTGTGTCAGTTAGCATACTTGTCCCAGGCTCATGGACCCGCGTCCTGGGCTCATTCTATCAAACCTTATCCAGAAATGAAGGAGGTTAAGCACTTAAATGAGAGTCAAGCATGGGCGGAGGTCTCCCCGAAAGGACGCAACCACATGACCCAGTTAGGCTGACTTCCGTGTATAAGGCTTATACCCCAACTATTTCGGCTTATTTTTCTACGCACTTTTGCTCTTCTTTCACAACATACCACAACCTTCACACTATTCACACACTGCCAGGGACAGGACTCATAAATCTATACAATATAGTAACCCGAGTTTTATAGGTATCTACTCACTACTAGACTAACCCAGCGTGACACGGCTCATAGAGATCTTTCGGATAATACAAGGCAGATAAAAGAGAACTAATAATGTCTCTTACCTGGCCAGGTTTTTCAGTTCATTTGCCGTCCATTATCCCAGATCTCCATTGTCCGTATCTGCAGGTGAATCTCGAGCAAATACTCTCATCTCGGGTCCCTGTTCGGTGCGCCAAAGAAATGTTAAGTCCTTCTCAGTCCCTGGCTTACTAGAGGTAGGGATCCTGAGTAAATGACACGCAAACAAGGTATTGTGTGATCATATACAGGGGAAGCCCAGGAGCACATCTCTCTCTCTGGGCTTTGCCCTCCCTTTATATAGAAAAGAATTATTCTTTTACAGACATGCGCACAAGCGCTCATATTTCACTATCTCTTACATAAACAATCTATACCAGTCTTTATCAGTAGAAAGTTACATCATCTGGAAGGTGAATGAAAGGCTGCTATTGAAAGAAGGAATGCACACATGATTACTTCCATAAAAGGAAATGTCAAGTCAGCAGAAATGTATCTTGTTGTAAGCGAGATTTCTCAGGAAGAAGACAAGATGGATTCCTTTAGTTCAGTCTGATCTCCACACTATGTAAACTGGATGACTAAAAGTCTATCCACATATCTCCCATAGTGGGATACTGAACGCCATATTCGGCTGCTATCGTACTCAATCCGGTTCAATATCTCTTACCCATAGGACAGGAGCACAGGGGTCACTGCCAAGGCCCCAACGCCCGTTTTGCGTCGGCTTTGTCAGGGGGGCGATGCTTCATCGCTCCCCGTCATCGTGCTCCTGCACAGGCATACTGATTTGCCCTGTTGAGGGCAGAGTAAAGTACTGCAGTGCGCAGGCACTGGGCCTTACCCTGTGCTCCTGTTCTACGGGTAAGAGATATTTACCTGCACTATTGGCACTTTATGATTGCGTAACTGACAGGGATTTACATTTGTATTTGACGGTTTTGTTAATAAAGATATGTATTTATACTTTTTCTAAATGGGACTCATACTCCGTTTTTTCTCTGGTGTTTTCTATCTATGTACATGTATTATCTTTATTTATCTATTCTATAAGGTAGGCTAAATGGCGGCACATAAAGTTCAGTCTGGCCCCACATTACGCTTGTCACTGTACAGTGTTCCATTAGGTATTATGTGTAGGAGATATCATCCCCTAAAGATAAAAAGTCCAAGAACTATATAAAACCCAAAACAAAACAAAAAAACACATTGCAATAAATAAACAAATAGCAATAGCACTTTAAAAAATATTATAGAATACATAAAAACGTAAAAGCCATCCCACCACGTCACGGTGACCCTATCCGGGACAGTCCTAATCTCTAGTATTAAAACCTAGTATTAAAATATATCAAGTGATGTAATGTGCTGAGAAGGACTGAGACCCCGCTAATGGACACCCAGCCATGGAGAACTATATGAATGTAATGTCCAGCTCAAGAAAAAGGGAAGCCACATACAAAAATGGCTGTGCATGCTAAAAATCATACAAAGTACAATTTTATTGGTTCAAATTATAACTCAAATATAAACACAAAAGCCCAAATTCATCAAGATTTGCATTCTGCACTTCATTCTTGATGATCTGTGCGCTCGAATGCAAAGCACCAAATTCATGCTACGCGCCATTGCCAGACATGTTACTCCAGTCAGTGCTTGGAGCACTTTTCTGTCATTATTTGTCACTTTGATGAATTTGTTAGGCATGCTTTCCCACACGAGCATTTCTTTCAAAAAGTTGGTGTAGTTTCCAGGAACTGCTATAAAAATGATAGAATTTTGCTCCAAAAATCTGGCAAAAATTGCTTGATGTATTGACCCTAAATATATAACACAAATGCTTAAAAACACGTAAGAGGAAACATAGGTGACTCATGCTGCCCAAACTGCGGGCAGCAAGAATTAGAGCCTTGCTCAACACTTGCGGACAGGTGTATTTGTCTCTGAAATCCTCTAGGGCCAAAGCAGAAATCAGATTAGTCCAAGGCCGACCCGGCCATCTCTTCCCAGCACTGCTAAAGGTGATTGACAGGTATTTCCCTATGTATACATGTCAAGCAATGTTGAGATACTTAAAGTATATTTTCTCTGAAAATTCTCAGAGCAGTTATGCAGCCACACTAATTCATGTTTGTGCAGCATGAATCAGATGACAGGTTTCCTTCAAAAAAAGCACACGTAATTCAAAAATCACAAAATCACTCTCCCTGCCCAGCACAAAAATAAGTACCACACAGCAGAAAGTGCAATTACGTATATAGCGTAACATAGCATATTAATATAATATATCTAATAGAATACCAATACCAAGAATAATGGCAAGCATTATAGTCAATCAGTTCAAGGTAATAGGGAATCTGTTAATTGGATTAATACTTCTAAACCAACTATATTGGCATGTAGGTCATAGGAAGCTGAATAAAATGATACCTTGGTATCTGTGATCCAATGTCTTTTTTCAGAGAAATCCATGTTTTTCTTAATGTCAGTCAATCGAGTTCAACCTATTGCCTACAATGTTGATCCAGAAGAAGACAAAAACCCCATGAGGAAGATCTAATTGCCCCATATTAAAGGAAAAATTCCTTCCTGACTCCACTTTTGTCAATCAGTCTAATTCCCTGGATCAAAGCCCCATCACAGAACGTAGTACTCACAACCTGTAATATTATATTTTTCAAGAAAGGCATCCAGGCCCTTTGAATTTTTGTAGTGAATCAACCATTACAACATCATCGTACTCACTGCTCTTACAGTGAAGAACCACTGACTGTGATTATGATGAAACCTTTTTTCTTCTAGATGTAGAGGATTTCCCCTCATCATCATTGCAAGCTTAGGTGTAAAAAAGATCATCAGAAAGATCTCTGTACTGTCCCTTCATACAGTTATATGAAAAAGTTTGGGCACCCCTATTAATCTTAAGCTTAATGTTTTATAAAAATTGTTTTTTTTTTGCAACAGCTATTTCAGTTTCATATATCTAATAACTGTTGGACACAGTAATGTTTCTGCCTTGAAATGAGGTTTATTGTACTAACAGAAAATGCGCAATCTGCATTCAAACAAAATTTGACAGGTGCATAAGTATGGGCACCCTTATCATTTTCTTGTTTTAAATACTCCTACCTACTTTTTACTGACTTACTAAAGCGCTTTTTTTTTGTTTTCTAACCTCATTGAGCTTTGAACTTCATAGCCAGGTGTATGCAATCATGAGAAAAGCTACTTAAAGTGGCCACTTGCAAGTTGTTCTCCTGTTTGAATCTGAGTGGCATCATGGGCTCCTCAAAACAACTGTCTAATGATCTGAAAACAACATAGTTGTTCAGGGGAAGGATACAAAAAGCTGTCTCAGAGATTTAACCTGTCAATTTCCACTGTGAGGAACATAGTAAGGAAATGGAAGAACACAGGTACAGTTCTTGTTAAGGCCAGAAGTGGCAGGCCAAGAAAAACATCAGAAAGGCAGAAAAGAAGAATGGTGATATCAGTCAAGGACAATCCTCAGACCACCTCCAGAGAGCTGCAGCATCAACTTGCTGCAGAAGGTGTCACTGTGCATCGGTCAACTATACAACGCACTTTGCACATGGAGAAGCTGTATGGGAGAGTGATGCGAAAGAAGCCATTTCTGCAAGCACGCCACAAACAGAGTCGGCTGAGGTATACAAGAGCACATTTGGAGAAGCCAATTTCTTTTTGGAAGAAGGTCCTGTGGACTGATGAAACCAAGATTGAGTTGTTTGGCCATACAAAAAGGCGTTATGCATGGCGGCCAAAAAAGACAGCATTCAAAAAAAACACTTGCTACCCACATTAAAATTTGGTGGAGGTTCCATCATGCTTTGGGGCTGGGTGGCCAATGCCGGCATCGGGAATCTTGTTAAAGTTGAGGGACGCATGGATTCCTCTCAGTATCAGCAGATTCTTGACAATAATGTTCATGAATCAGTGACAAAGTTGAAGTTACACAGGGGATGGATCTTTCAGCAAGGCAATGATCCAAAACACCGCTCCAAATCTACTCGGGCATTCATGCAGAGGAACAATTACACTGTTCTGGAATGGCCATCCCAGTCCCCAGACCTGAATATCATTGAACATCTGTGGGATCATTTGAAGAGGGCTGTCCATGCTCGGCGACCATCAAACTTAACTGAACTGGAATTGTTTTGTAAAGAGGAATGGTCAAAAATACCTTCATCCAGGATCCAAGAACTCATTAAAAGCTACAGGAAGCGACTAGAGGCTGTTATTTTTGCAAAAGGAGGATCTAAATATTAATGTCACTTTTCTGGTGGGATGCCCATACTTATGCACCTGTCAAATTTTGTTTGAATGCAGATTGCACATTTTCTATTAGTACAATAAACCTCATTTCAAGGCAGAAACATTACTGTGTCCAACAGTTATTAGATATATGAAACTGAAATAGCTGTTGCAAAAAAAACAATTTTTATAAAACATTAAGCTTAAGATTAATAGGGGTGCCCAAACTTTTTCATATAACTGTATATTTGTTCGTTTTAAGTGTACAACCTGTAGATCAGGAGAGCATACTAGTAACTGTCAGGGAAATCGTTGTACAGCCAGTAGATTTTAAAGGGGTGGTCCAAAGTAATTTTCATTCTAAATTCTAATCTATTTAGGGCCATAATCTTAACTATTTTCTAATATTCAGTACATTAAAAATTTGCTATTCTTCCTTAACTACACAATCTAACTGCTTTCTATTTTTTTCCCTATTTCCTTTGAAAATCCAAATGCATCCTGGATACTCAATCGAAGCATCTTCCAGGGGCAGAGGCTGCTGTCAGTGCCGCAGCCCCTGTCCCTTCCCTGAAATGAAGCATCATCAGTGATGCTTATTTCAGGGGTTGGGCTAGTCCCTGTGCGATGTGCAAAGTGCCATGTGCACAATGATAGTGCACTCTCTGTTGTCAGCTCAGATCAGCAGTAATGAGCTGGCAACAAAGCTGTATAAGAATACCCGGCGTGCAGAGACCAGCGCCGCCGTGCATGCCACTTCTCCACTGACATCCAGACGTAGGGGACCCTCCCTAATATAAATTCAGGTCCCTGAGATGGTACCGTTATCTATCAGACATTTACGATGTATCCTGTGGTGGTGCTATAAAAATGTCTCAGATGAAATTACACCTTTAACTCTCCCTTTATTCAGGAAATTAGGAAAAGAATATCACTAGTAGTTTTTAGAGGTTTTCATGTCTGATATTAAATGGAGCATTTTATGAGTCCAGCAGAAGCTAAAATTTCAATATTATAAGTGACAACAGAGCATTATATCATCATTCTGACATGGATTTGTAAAGTAAGAACATCAGGTCTAAGAGATATTTAATAATGTATGAATTCAATCTTGCGAATTATGGTGACAGATCCACTTTAAACTTTGAAAACTAAGTTGAGAGTCTTATTTATTTTTTATTTGCCATGGCTGGGGCATGTGGAGCCTTTTAACCTTTTCCTCACATAGGATATACTGGTATTATATTGGGTGAGTGTATATGGTGCAGTCTCAGGAGCTGAGCCTTTTCCACATATGCTGGATAGCAGCTGTGTTATCCTCCTCTAACAGCAGTGACTGGAGCTTACGCCAATCTCTGTTTAGCATCCGAAATGCTGCTGCCAGTCTAGGAGAGTGGCCCGCAACTATGGGGGTGCAGAGTTTCATGTACCACAGTCTGGGCTTCCAGGTAGACCATCAGTTTCCCTATGTATTGCAAAGCTGTAGTATAGAACAAATGATCAACCGAGTGCTGGTTCTAATCCTTTAAAGAGAATTAAAATAAAGTTTTTAGAAAAAATATAAAACATTCGAGTCATCTCTATTCCCAGTTTAAAAATAAAATAAAATAATTCACACTTCTGGTATTGCCACATCTACAAGAATCCATTCCATTCTATCAAAATGTAAAGATATATAACTCATGCGTTAAACGCTGTAAAGCAGAAAAAGAAAAAACAAACGCTAGAAGTGTTGCTTTTTTAGATACCTCTTCGGGGATGAGGCATCTAATAAAAAGCAATAATGGAATGAAAATTAATGAGTTCGTGTTGGAACCCACAAGCAAGTTGCAAAAAGCTGGAAACATTTGGATTTTTTTGCGACTTGCTTGTAACAGCCACAACCCCTTGTGGGTCGCAAAGTTTTTTCCACTGTGGCTTAAAACCACTCTGTGCCACTGATATATTGCATTACAGTAGAAGTGAAGATGGTCACATTTTGACCCACCTACAAGCAAGCTGTAAAAATCAGAACCAGGTGGATTTTCTGCCACTGGCTAGTCACAACCGTGGCACCATGCGGTTCGCAGTGGAAGAACATTCACTTCTATTGTGCGTCAATGTAGCCGCGACACTGACTGAAATCCTTTTTTAAGAACATCTTTGATGTTGCACCTGGTCTTTACTAGCATTGTCTGTCGATCAGTATCTTGTGCTTACATTCTTAGGCCTGATTAAGACTTTCCGAGTTGTATCTGTTTTTTATGTCACGGAAACAACACGTACTCATTATAATTTATTACGCTGTTCGCATGTCTGTTTTTTGCACCAGCACAGGTGACAAGGGCCAATACAGGTCTATGGGTCCATGAAAACACATACAGTGATGGCAAACGTGTGCCGTCTGTGTTTAACATAGCAAAGTAAAGGAGAACTTTTGAAATTTATTTATTTATCCATCTGTAAAAAAAAAGTGATGACCCCTCACTGATGGTCAATATGAAAACATGAATGACACACTGAAGGTAAAAATGGACACACGGATAACACACTGATGGTAAAAATGGACACACAGATAACACACTGATGGTAAAAATGGACACACAGATAACACACTGATGGTAAAAATGGACACACGGATGACACACTGGTGGTAAAAATGGATACACGGATGACACACTGGTGGTAAAAATGGACACACTGATGACATACTGATGGTAAAAATGGACACACTGATGGTGAAAATGGACACACGGATGACACACTGATGCACAACAATGATGACACCAGTACCATTTTATCACGTATGTTTTTAGACACGAACATGTGAATGAGGCCTTAAAGAGGTTGTAAGGTCTAGCATAGTGATGACCTATTAGTGGATTCAGTGGGGATCCAACATCCGGCACTCCAACCAATCAGCTGATATCTTCTCCCGCAGCAGCCACATGTTCCCTGTATACAGACTAAACACTACAGCTTCCACACTGCTGCAGTTTATCTCTTGAATGGGAGATAAAATGCAATAATCATCAGAAGGCACTAGAGAATGCAGAGAGCTGTGATGTTCTGCTCTGTACATCGCTTACAGATATCAGTTGTTTGGTGGGGAATGGCTATTGAGTGTCAATCCTCACTGATCTCATATTGATGACTTATCTTGAGATGGGTCATTAATAGGGTTGAGCGAAACGGGTCGGCCATTTTCAGAAGTCGCCGACTTTTGGCAAAGTCGGGTTTCATGAAACCCGACCCGATCCCTGTGTGGGGTCGGCCATGAGGTCGGCGATCTTCTGAATTTGGTATCGGAATTCCGATCCCGAGTTCCGATATATTTGCAATATCAGAAATCGGTATCGGAATCCATATTTAAGTGTAAAATAAAGAATTAAAATAAAAAATATTGCTATACTCACCCTCTGACGCGCCCTGGTACTAACCGGCAGCCTTCCTTCCTTAGAATCAGCGCGTAAAGGGCCTTAGATGACGTCGCGGCTTGTGATTGGTCGCGCGACCGCCCATGTGACTGCTCACTCGACCAATCACAAGCCGCGACATCACCGAAGGTCCTTCAAGCGCTGATTCTTAGGAAGGAAGGCTGCCGGAAAGAAGCAGGGCGCGTCCGAGGGTGAGTATAGCAATATTTTTTATTTTAATTCTTTATTTTACACTTAAATATGGATCCCAGGGCCTGAAGGAGAGTTTCCTCTCCTTCAGACCCTGGGAACCATTGGAAACCCAATGCACTGCATTGGGTTTCGTGTTTCGGCCGACCCCGACTTTTTTATAGGATCGGCCGATTTCACTCGACCCGACTTTTGAAAAAGTCGGGTTTCGTGAAACCCGACCCGATCCTATAAAAGTAAAAGTCGCTCAACCCTAGTCATTGATATATCAGTCACTGACAACCCTTTTAATAATGTGTCTCCATTCTGTTAGTCAAGTTAAGAAATTAATAGCAACAGCTAAAGCAGCATCCAGTGAAAGAGCTGTACTTAAGAATACCGACAGTAATTCTTTGCTTCCAGGGCTTCTGTGACTATAATTTGTGGGGGAGTTAAAAAATTGCTCTTAATTTCGGGAGCTAGATTTTAACAAAGACATGCTTACATTAACAAACAAAAGCCAGATTTCAAGACAAAGCTGCTGAATTGAAGTCAGTCTACAGTAAAATGTAATCAAATGCATTTCCTTGCTAAGCATTTATTCTGTTTTTGCTGCACCTACATTACCTTTTCTTTCCGATCCCTTGTTCATAGATCGCAGCCTTTGCCATATGTTCCTTTTTTCCTTTTAGAGCACAGTATTTTTCGACACTGTCTGACGTCTCACTGATCTTACATGAAATGGTATTTCACAAATTAACTAAAAGGCCTTCCGTGCAAAATCGCTCTTGGCTTGTAAAGTGTTCTCCAAAGATATATACACTGTAAAACTATTCAGCCGAAGACAGGAACCATCTTACTGAATGTAGGTCATGAGCAGCACTGGTTTTCTATGTAAATGCTGGAATTATTTTTCAAATCATATACTCAGTATGAAATAGTTGTGATCTGGAGAGGATCATGGTTCAAATATCTGAAGTATTCACACAGTGATGATTATCTTGCTAGTTCACTGGAATAGCAGTTAAATTACACCTCGGACTAAAAATAGGCAAATGCACCTGCAGTATTGTAGGAGCTTACCATGAATCTGTATAATTTGGACCTCTTTTGAGCAATTTCTCAGTTTCATTTATTTTTGGAAAACCTTGAATAATGCCCTGAACAATGGAAAAAAGAAAAAAAATGTCATAAATCTTCACGCAAATATGGTGTGCACCCCAATGTGCAACTTTTTTATGCTAGAAGAGTGGCTGAAGAACAATCATAAATTTCCCCCCATAGATGTTATAGGTCCCGTACTTGTCACCCTTCCAAGCATTTCAACTTTGTTTTACTCTGGGAGAATAGCAGAAGATAAGTAATACATTTCCCCCATAGATGTCATAGATGGAGTCATCTGCCTGGGATCCCTTTCATGAACCTGATCAGATTGCTGTCAGCACGAATTTCTGAAAATCAGTGTTGCTCAACATTTCTAAGCAAAATACCCTCTGCAAATCTTACATTGAAGTACCCTCATGGCTATCATAACTTATGTACTGTGTATTAAAAGCATAGAATGATCATAAATAGAGCACAGAGAGACGTGACATGCCCACTTGCCATGCATGGCAGTTTCCGTTTCTTTGTATTGCCAATGTTTGAGCAGCTAACTGTGGAAATTCTTGCTCATCTTCCTAAATTAAATACAGAAGACCATGAGTGGAATTAACAGAACTAGTGTAGCTCACCTTGCAATGCTATTTAAGTGTAGCATATCAACTTGACTGTGTTTTCAAAGTCCTGACCCCCTGTGGCCAGCCCATAGAGACAAATAATCCCATCGCAGCCATGAACAGTTGACATGGAAATGACCTTCAACTACAAACAGAAAAAAAAATTGCTTAAAAATGCCAATGAAAGGCACAAAAATCAGAACTAGTTGCTCCGTTTGTATCCAGGCTTAAGTCACAGCTTGTGATTTCTCCACTTAGTTAAACTACAGCCATAAAAGATCTTTTTTATCTATTAAACTCACATGTTAAAAGTCTGATGTGACTATCAGCCTCTTCAGCTGCTCTCTCCATGTCCACTGTCAGGTGTATAGTGCATCCACTGGTTCAGCCTTGTAAAATGTAGAAAGCGTTACCCTTTGATCCTTTACTTCTCACACATAAAACTCTTATTTTCATACCTGAAAAGAGAAAAGGTTGGCTTCTGGTTAAGGCTATACATTGCATGTTTGATGCTAATCACTGGCTTGTCACTCTCCACAAGGAAAACGTTCCTTCTTAGACGTGCTGTTAGACATCTCTATCCTAGCCAAGTGAGATCTCGTGCTTTTCACTCATGAGGAGCAAACACCCTGAAATATGTCTGCAAATGGAGTGTCTGTTTTGGAATCTTATTCTAAGTCATGTGGCAAAGGTCTTTAAAGGATCGATATGGACTCCATATAGTTCTACATACAGTATTATGGGTCCCACATAGTCCTGCATACAGTCTTATGTGCCCAACATAGTCCTCCATACAGTATTATGGGCCCAACATTGCCATTCATACACTATTATGAATATCAAGGGCCCCATATAGTCCCCCAAACATTATTATAGTTCCCATGTAGATCTCCATACAGTATTGTAGGTCCCCACTGTTCCTGTCTCTGCCGTGCATTTTCTGACCCTCTGCATTGCTCATCATCACATAGGACGCACCCTCTGCACTGAGACGTCACAGACGTCAAACACAGAGGGGGAATGATGGGAGAGGCTTCGTCAGTTGACTGCTCCCTCTCCCATCATTGTTTTCAACTGTATCGGCATCCAAGACCAGGACCTAGATGCAGTTGAAAGTACGATGCCGGTGTCAAGGCAACTCACTGGCCCCATATCAGCCACTCATTGATTCAATCTGACAGAAAAGGTACTGTAACACAAATTGCTGAAAAATGTAATGCAGGCAATGATGGAGTACAAACCCAGTAGAGGAATGTGATGCACTGGGCAATGTTCTGCTGGGAAACCTTGGTCCTGACGGTCATGGTGGTGTTACTTTTGACATATACTTCCTCACTAAACATTGTTATACACCTAGTACATCCCTCCATAGCAAGTGTATTTTTTATCAGCAGTAGCCTTTTTAACCCCTACCATTGGCAGCCAATTTTCGAATTTGAGTCATAACTTTTTATCTTTCCATTGACATAGCCATACCCCGGCTAGTTTTTTTTTTTACAAGCAATTTGTAGTTTTGAATTATGTCAAACATTTTAACATTCAGTGTACTGGTAAATGGAAAAAAAATTCCAAATGCAGTGAAATTGTGAAAAAATCTAATTCCGTCAGGGTTTTTGGTTTTTATGGTGTACATTATGTGGTAAAAACTACTCTTAATCATGATTCTCCAGGCCAGTATGTTTATGGCAATAACAAACTCATCAAGATATTTTATTTTTTTCATTTAAGTTAAGAAAAATATAATTTTGGAATATGTCACCATTTTCAGAGACCCTTAACATTTTTATTTTTTTGTTTGAGTTGTTTGGGAATTTGCAGAGATAGTAATAAACTATATTTGCTTTCTCTATGAGGGCTTCCATCTCAGACTGATGCCTCTTTGCTCCGACAGTTACATTACCTCTGTGCAGATGCTGACTTTGCAGTGACATTCTATAACATCATTGCAGAGATATATACGAAGTGGCCTGTTAATAACAATAATAATAATAATTTTATTTATATAGTGCCAACATATTCCGCAGCCTGTTGTTTTAAATCATAATTCGATCTGTAAATAGTTAAATATGTGACTTTTAGGAAAGTTGACATTTTTTCTCCATTTTATAGTTCACAGTAAATGCTACTAACTCGTTCTTATAAATATCTGCTCAGGAGATGATTTAACTGTGATTCATTTGTAGATTTCCAATTATGGTAATTAGTAACTTTTTATGCTGTCTGAAATTTTTTGGCTAAGTCATCCAGTAAAAAAAAGTGAAAGTTTGGCATCTCCACTTCTGTATAAAGGAGGCTGTAGAGTGGTCACTTTACTGCTAATTATGACTAGCTCTGTTTTTCTAGCTAGCATTAATAAATTCAGTAAGTACTAAATGATTTGGCTCGAATTGCACATGGTAACTTCTATTCAGACAATATGTTCTGTGCACCACTTTGAAATGGTCTATTAGAAACAGACTAAATGTGGGCTGTGACTTCTTCAAAGATTTTACTCTTTTCTACTTATTTTTTTCCTTCTCTCACAACCATTTTTATTAACCCATTTGTATAGTTCTTTAAGATTATGCACAATTTTGCCTCTTTTAATTTTGGTACAGTGCATCCAAAACAAAAATCCATATAAAAAATACAAAAATATGTTTACAGCTCCTAATTAGGGATATGTGTTTCCATGGTTATAGAAAACAAATAACATTTTTGTAGTGATTTGTCCACAAAGGGGTTGTCCAGGGCATATATAAAAAACTACTGTGGGATCTAATATTCAGAATCTTAGCAGTGTGTAATTTATTTATTGTTAGGGCGCAGTCAGACAGCCGTATAAATCGGACTGAGATCAGAACGCAGTGCAAGGACTGGCTGGCAGCTCTCTAGACCCGAATGTGACAGTTGCATAGAAATTCATGAAGCTGTCACGCTCAAGTCAGGAGAGCCACCGGTCAGTCCGTGCCCTGTGTTCCGATCTCGGTCTAATTTATACGGCCATCTGACTGTACCCTCAGACTGGGTTCCCACAAATGTATTTTGGTCAGATTGCTGTTCATTAAAAACAAATGGCACACAGACAATCCTCAAACCAGTGCTTTATTCAATCGGGCAGTTCAAAGGAACATTTTTTTTTCACGGACCAATATGGCCGTGAAAAAAATCACAGTATGCAGAAGTTTATTCCATTTATCATATGAGACTCATCAATCCCACCTGCATATAAAAATGGATGCAAATATCCAGCTATTTTTTTTTACATTGCATACTGTATTTAATTTAAAAAAACTGCTGCTGTATAAATACGGATTGCACACAGATTACTGACGGATGACAAATGGGCAAAAGAAAAATATCTGGATATAACTCAGACAATTTTTTATATATTTGTGTGATCCTGGCTTAAGCTAAATTACCGTAATTCAAGAAAAACAAACAATTTTTCATTTGTATTGTTATCTGAATGCCACTCATTTTTATACATTATCAATTAATGAAATTTACAAGACCAAAAATTGTTGCTTACGTTAATCATTGAATGCTATATGGATGACCTGTATGGCATTCAATTTTCTCTATGCACCTATAGACTTGAATAGACGAGTCTCATCCCAAATATGGAATTAACCAATGCGTGTTACAATTTTATTCAGATTAATTGAATAGCATTGCTTTGCATTCTGTCAGATTTTTCTATTGACAGCACTCGTCGAGTGAATATAGCCTTCGGATACTGTTCTGTTTCACAGTCCTGGTTGCCTTCACATGATCAATTACAAGTGCTTCTCACAAAATTAGTATATCATGAAAAAGTTAATTTATTTCAGTTCTTCAATACAAAAAGTGAAACTCATACAGTGGGGCAAAAAAGTATTTAGTCAGTCAGCAATAGTGCAAGTTCCACCACTTAAAAAGATGAGAGGCGTCTGTAATTTACATCATAGGTAGACCACAACTATGGGAGACAAACTGAGAAAAAAAAATCCAGAAAATCACATTGTCTGTTTTTTTAACATTTTATTTGCATATTATGGTGGAAAATAAGTATTTGGTCAGAAACAAACAATCAAGATTTCTGGCTCTCACAGACCTGTAACTTCTTCTTTAAGAGTCTCCTCTTTCCTCCACTCATTACCTGTAGTAATGGCACCAGTTTAAACTTGTTATCAGTATAAAAAGACACCTGTGCACACCCTCAAACAGTCTGACTCCAAACTCCACTATGGTGAAGACCAAAGAGCTGTCAAAGGACACCAGAAACAAAATTGTAGCCCTGCACCAGGCTGGGAAGACTGAATCTGCAATAGCCAACCAGCTTGGAGTGAAGAAATCAACAGTGGGAGCAATAATTAGAAAATGGAAGACATACAAGACCACTGATAATCTCCCTCGATCTGGGGCTCCACGCAAAATCCCACCCCGTGGGGTCAGAATGATCACAAGAACGGTGAGCAAAAATCCCAGAGCTACGCGGGGGGACCTAGTGAATGAACTGCAGAGAGCTGGGACCAATGTAACAAGGCCTACCATAAGTAACACACTACGCCACCATGGACTCAGATCCTGCAGTGCCAGACGTGTCCCACTGCTTAAGCCAGTACATGTCCGGGCCCGTCTGAAGTTTGCTAGAGTGAATTTGGATGATCCAGAGGAGTTTTGGGAGAATGTCCTATGGTCTGATGAAACCAAACTGGAACTGTTTGGTAAAAACACAACTTGTCGTGTTTGGAGGAAAAAGAATACTGAGTTGCATCCATCAAACACCATACCTACTGTAAAGCATGGTGGTGGAAACATCATGCTTTGGGGCTGTTTCTCTGCAAAGGGGCCAGGACGACTGATCCGGGTACATGAAAGAATGAATGGGGCCATGTATCGTGAGATTTTGAGTGCAAACCTCCTTCCATCAGCAAGGGCATTGAAGATGAAACGTGGCTGGGTCTTTCAACATGACAATGATCCAAAGCACACTGCCAGGGCAATGAAGGAGTGGCTTCGTAAGAAGCATTTCAAGGTCCTGGAGTGGCCTAGCCAGTCTCCAGATCTCAACCCTATAGAAAACCTTTGGAGGGAGTTGAAAGTCCGTGTTGCCAAGCGAAAAGCCAAAAACATCACTGCTCTAGAGGAGATCTGCATGGAGGAATGGGCCAACATACCAACAACAGTGTGTGGCAACCTTGTGAAGACTTACAGAAAAGGTTTGACCTCTGTCATTGCCAACAAAGGATATATTACAAAGTATTGAGATGAAATTTTGTTTCTGACCAAATACTTATTTTCCACCATAATATGCAAATAAAATGTTAAAAAAACAGACAATGTGATTTTCTGGATTTTTTTTTCTCAGTTTGTCTCCCATAGTTGAGGTCTACCTATGATGTAAATTACAGACGCCTCTCATCTTTTTAAGTGGTGGAACTTGCACTATTGCTGACTGACTAAATACTTTTTTGCCCCACTGTATATAGAGTAATTACAAACAGAGTGGTCTATTTCAAGTGTTTATTTCAGTTAATGTTGATGATTATGTCTTACAGACAATGAAAACCCAAAAGTCATTATCGCAGTAAATTAGATTAATTGACAGGGTGCATGTCCACGGTCCAGATTGTCTGGTTGGCGGAACGCACCAAATAAATATAAAGATAGTAATAAGGTGCATTCGCAGCCGGGAATCCACCGTGCAGAGATGGAACCTGCTGCTAGGTAATGGCGGCACTATATGGCGGTACTACTCCAGAATAAACACGGGTTTCATCACCCGGTATGAACTGATGCAAACTCTGTTTCTTCACAGAGCTGCAGGGAAAACAAAGGTAACACTGCGTCCACAGGGTGCAGCAGATGGATGCTAGTGGGATCCATGAAATTCACCTCCACTATGCTGGTGATTGATCTCGCTCTGACCCTCGGTGAATTTTGAGCCCACGCCTAAGGGCGCCCTGAGTCATATGTTGAGATCAAGCAAGATTTCCCACCCTACACTGACCGGTTGTAAGGACTAATAAAAGATTACTGCACAGAGTGCGTGCAGCGCCACTCTGGCGGATGCCACTAACCACCCTAACTAGGGCTAGGAAAGCGCACTAATTGGGCTCGGCGCCACACTGGCGGTCCCTGCTGGTTTGACGCAGTAAGGATCGTGCTCTTGTGTTAAGGATAGCACTGTCAGGCGCTAGGTAGCTCCATCATTCGCGAGCAGTCAACATCACTAGGAAGGGGTATGATTTAGGAGCATTTACCAGATACAGGCATACATCCACACACACGATAACAGGTTTATACTAGCGCATGGCCGTGTGGCCATGCGAACCTTTTATAGCTGTAGCTCTCCGGGACATTCCTAGTGGTCCAATTTGAGATGCCACAGGACCTGAGCATGTGACCCCCAACCTCCAATGAAAGGTTGTCCCTTGGGCATGCTCAGAAGAAGAAAAGCAGGACTTAGTCCCAGGAGCGCCTGCTCGCCCCTGATCAATGCTGGTTACAATGAAGGGAAGCAGTAACCAAACACACAGTATCTGCCTGAGCCAGGCACTGGGACCAATGTCTCTGCTGAGCAGGCTCCACTGTGGCTGGAGGAGAATGGGAGACCACAGCGGAGGTGGTTCAAGATTCCCCCTGTGCAGCGGTGGGAACTTGACACCTAACAGTCAGCGCTTTGGACAGAGCAGAAAAGCCGCTCCCCCAAAGCGCCGCCCCCTTCTGTATGTGCGGTGATTCTGGATGTGTTCATTGCACACATCCGGAATCACCGCACCCTATACATAGGACCCTGTTATTTACCTTGCAGCGACGGAGCATCACCGCAAGGTAAACAGACATGCTGCATTCTAAAAAGACGCACCTCAAGTCTGTAAATGCAGGGCTGCCGGATGCGTGTTCGCATGCATAGTGGAGACAAGATTTTATAAAATTCCCCCCACTATGCTGTAATATCTGGACGCTGCGGGTTGAACGTTGCGGTTGTATGCAGCATTCAGTCCGCAGCTAATCCAGATGTAATCCGGCCCGTGGACAAATACCCTTAGTCTGTTTCAGTAGGCTCCACAATCATGGGGAAGACTGCTGACTTGACAGATGTCCAGAAGGCAGTTATTGACACACTCCGCAAGGAGGGTAAGCCACAAAAGGTCATTGCTAAAGAAGCTGGCTGTTCAGAGTGCTGTATCCAAGCATATTAATGGAATGTTACTCCATCTGATGAAGATAGTGTGCCGCTATTGAAACATGTTGTGGAGTGTTTTAATAAAGATCTGTTTTAATTTTTAAATTTTTAATTGCCTTGTCCCATTTTGCCTCAGCGTTTCTTAAGACCATGATAACTTTTCCTCCCCATTCAAAAAATTTAGGGGGATTCACAAGGAGTGGACTGCTGCTGGAATCATTGCTTCAAGAGCCACCACACACAGACATATCCAGGACTTGGGCTACAAGTGTCGCATTCCTTTTGTCAAGCCACTCATGACCAATAGACAATGCTAGAAGCATCTTTCCTGGGACAAGGAGAAAAAGAACTGGACTGTTGCTCAGTGATCCAAGGTGTTCTTTTCAGATGAAAGTAAATTTTGCATTTTATTTGGAAAACTAGGTCCCAGATCTATAGGAAGAGTGGGGAGGCCCACAATCAAAGCTGCTTGAGGTCTAGTGTAGTGTGAAGTTTCCACAATCAGTGATGGTTTGGGGAACCATATCATCTGCTGGTGTAGGTCCACTGTGTTTTATCAAGACCAAAGTCAGTGCAGCCATTTACCAGGAAGTTTTAGAGCACTTCATGCTTCCCTCTGCTGACAAACTTTTTGGAGATGGAAATTTCATTCTCCAGCAGGACTTGGCACCTGTTCACACTGCCAAAAGTACCAATACATGGTTTAAAAACAACAGCAGCACTGTGCTTGATTAGCCAGCAAACTCACCTGACCTTAACCCCATAGTGAATCTATGGGGTAATGTCAAGACGAAGATGAGACACTGAGGTTGAAGGTTTTATTTTTTGCACGCCAATTTGATGTTTTTATAGATATCATTTTGATTGCCCGTCATTGCATTTTATTGCAAGATAGTGGCTATCAAGAAAACATAATTCTGGCATTTTGATTTTTTTCTCGTTACGCCGTTTAGCGATTGGGTTAATTTTTTATATTGATAAATCAGACGATTCTGAATGTGGCGATACCAAATATGTGTTTATTTGATTTTTTTTACTGTTTACTGATCAGATTGCCTACGTGTAGCAGAAATGCTCACTTGGAGCGCTGACCACAGGGTTGTGCTCATAGCAATACGGCAATGGCAATCATAGAGGTCTACTTCAGACCTCTGGTTGTCATGCTGACTCATCGGTGGACCCATGGTTATGTGTCGTGGTCACCGATGGGCGGGATTTCCAACACGCTTACGGTAAGAGCGAGATAAGTGCCGCTGTTAGAGATTGACAGCAGCCTATAACAGGTTAACAGCCACGGGTGGATCGCGATTTCACCAGCGGCTGTTTGAAGCACATGTCAGCTATTCAAAACAATGTCGAAAAGTGGTTAAAGTGGATTTTTGCCATATGGTGCTTTGCAGAATTGACAGTAGTAAGTTTAGACCATATTATACAAGGATTACTCAAAGAAGTAAGATATAAACATACAACTTTTTTCCCACTGGATGATTTGCAAAACCTTATCAGAAAAAAATGCCAAAAGAACTCCTCAGCAGGGGGCAGCCATCATTCTATCCTCAAATTTTGGATTACAAGAGTAGGAAGACCTGCAAGGTCTCAGACTTTAAAGTTGGACTTCAGAAAAGGCAGATTTTAATGAACTCATAAAGAGGGTAGGAAAGGTCCAATGGCTGGATGTTCTAAAGGACAGAAGTGTTCAAGAAGGATTGGAGATTTTGCTAAATGAACTTCTCACTGGACAATCAGTAACAATCCCAAAAAGAAGAAAGAATTGGAAGCATTTAAAGAGACCAGGATGGATGAACATACAGCTTAATCACTTGATAACAAGGAAAAAACATATTAAATGGAAAGAGGAGGCAAATCTAAAGAAAATATATGGGATTTAACTAATTTAAATGAATTTAAACCTCATGGTCCAGATTAATTACATCTTATGGTACTGAAAGAGTTAGCAGAGTTAGCAGAGGAAAATGGCTGAACCACTAGCCAGAATATTTTGAAAATTCCTGGATAACAGGAGAAGTCCCAGAAGACTGGAGAAGGGAAAATGTTGTCCCTATCTTCAAAAAAGGAAAGGTAATGGAGCCTGGAAATTATGGGTCAGTGAGCCTTACTTCTATACCAGGAAAGATATTTTAACAAATTATTAAACAGCATGTATGCAAGTACTTGGATAAGAATACAGTAATTAACCAGAGCCAGCATGGGTTTGTAGCAAACAAGTCATGCAAGACAAATCTAATTTCCTGCTATAATGGAATCACTGACTGGGTGGATCAGGACAGCAGATATAGTATATCTCGACTTCAGCAAAGCATATCGTTATTGAAAAAATGACAAGCGTGACATTGACAAGGATAGGGTTAGATGGATTCAAAACTGGCTCAAAGAGTGATAATAAATGGTTGCACATCCAATTGGAAGAGTGTTTCAAGTGGGGTACCACAATGCTCTGTTGTGGCCCCAATATCATTCAACATTTTTATAAATGACCTAAATAAGGGAGCCAAAGGTGAGATAATCAAATTTGCAGACGAAGCAGAGATAGGAGGAATAGCTAACAGTAGAGGAAACAGAGAAAGGATTCAGAAGGATCAAGAGAAGCTTGAACAATGGGAAGTGACTAATAGAATTATATTTAACAGGGAGAAATGCAAGATTCTACATCTGGGCAAGAAAAACAAAAATTACATCTATAGACAGGGAGGAATAAAACTAAGCAACAGCACGTGTGGAAAAAAACTTTGGTATACGAATAGATAACAAACTGCACGAGTTAACAGTGCGATGCATCATCAAAAAAGGCAAACACAGTTCTGGGATGTATTAAGATAAGCATAACTCGTGGAGTCTAGATCATGTGAAGCAATTATCTCTCTCTACTCCTCTTTGGTCAGACCTCATCTGGAATACTGTATTCAGTTCTGGGCACCACATTGTAAAAAAAGATATATAAAAACTGGAGCAAGTTCAGAGAAGAGCTACCAGGATAGTGAGCGTTCTGCAAACTATGACCTACAAATAACAGTTAAAGGATCTGGAAATGTTTAGCTTGCAAAAAAAGAAGACTAAGAGGAGACTTAAAAGCTGTCTACAAATATCTGAAGGGCTGTAACAGTGTAGCGGGATCATCCTTATTCTCATTTGAACATGGAAATGCTAGAAGCAATGGGATTAAACTGAAAGGGAGAAGATACAGATTACATATTTAAAAAAGTGTTTTGGCAGTGAGGATAATCAATGAGTGGAACAGGCTGCCACGAGTGGTAGTGAGTTCTCCTTCAATGGAAGTCTTCAAATAAAGGCTGGACAGACATCTGTCTTGGATGGTTTAGTGAATCCTACATTGAGCAGAGGATTGGACCAGATGAGGTCCCTTCCAAGTCTACCATTCTATGATCCTGTATTCTTCATTCCACCTGAATTATCACAGCTGCATTCTCCATTCTAGCATGATTTTATTAATATACCTTGCTTTCGGCTTTGACATTGACTGACTATTGCAATACAACACTGGGAGAAGTTTGACAGACGTTGCTTTCCTGCACATCCTAACTTCTTGCTGCACAGAAGGAATGATAGTCATAGTAATGTAGATGTACTACACCGATCTGTCAGTCACACATTACAGCTATGTTTAATATCTCCTCTCTGGCATTTTAGAAATTCAATTTTCATTTAGTGGCAATACAAATATCCTTCGAGATGTATTCTGTGTCCACTGTCCCGATATCTTTAGAGCGTTCTTGTGTAGGAGTATTTTTGAGAGTATTTTTTTTAATGCTTATGCAGTAGTAACAACGGTTGTCATGCTGTCATCTTTGTTGCTATGGAATTTTTTTTTTTATGCGTGCTCCTGTAGAACATGATCTGCCAGCTTAACTCTCACATATATTTGATGAAGATGTTTATTTTGAGACTGACATCATTAGAAAGGCAGGCGTGGCCACGTCTCGCAGCCCCAGGTGAGATGGCAGAGCAGATAGCAGCTCACCTGGACTGAATTTACCTAGGAAAGGTAAGGAAATCCACCTTCGCTTCAACTAAAGTGCATTGTGTGTCAGGAATGAATGGCGAGTACGTATATTTTTAGCTTCATGTGCCTATGGATGGATGAGAACAGACATTTAGTACATTATAAACACCTGCTATTTATTACAATTTTTTAAGGGAACATGGCAATTCATGGGGGAGCTAGAAAGGCAAATGACCTAATCATGCTGTATTGTATGTTGTGATCAAGATTGCGTGAATCAAATGCTGCAAAATGTATAGCAATCTGTAGGCGTACTTCTGTGTAGGAATTGAGAATGTCATTTGTCTTAGAGGACAAACAGATGACCCTTTTTTGACCATTGTAAATATTCTTAATATGGTAAGTTTATAGGTAAAGAATATAACAAATTCTACTAAACATGTTTACATTTGAAATATATTTAATATATATGCTATATAAAAAGTTAAGTAACTTATCTTGGTACTGGTCCTTAGTTACAGCCTGAAGCTCATGTTTTTACGTGTCCAGCAATACTGAAGTTCATGTATATAATGTATGGAGAGTGCTGCTGCATAGTGTTTGTATAAGGACCTTTGTAATGCAGCCATGGTTTATTTTCACCTGTATGTTCATTTATTACTTTAGGTAGTACTGGCCAATTCCTATATTTTCTGCCTACTCCAGAGTTGAGATTCTGAGTTTAATAAGCCTCTTGTATTCACATAACAGCAATATATTGCCCTTTTTGCTAACCATTTTATAGCTTTTTTTTTTCTTGCAACACAATAAATTGACTTTTCTGAGACACTGTTTAGGTACATGAGGTAGTAGAGGTAATGTTCTGGTTTAGAAAAATCTATGGTTAAATTCACACAATAAGGGATTTGTTAAACAAATTTCTGTAACAAGTTTGCAAGTTATCACCAATTCATGTGCTAGGAGAAGTGATATTAACTCGATGACCATAGGACTTCCACTAATCCCAAGCACAAGGGTCTGAAGTGCTTGGTCTGAGTAGAGCCGAGGTCCAGCATGCAGCATGTGCACCCCCTCTAGATTCACAGTCTGCGTGACTGCTACTGATGGCTGAGTGGTGTACTATGAAATCTCCTTCAGTCCCATAGACAACGAACCCGGGCATCTACTATGTCTTCCGACAGATGGTATTGGGGCAAAAAAAAGATCAGGCATTTTGAATTTCAATGCCAGATGCTTTTACTTTTAGGGGAGGTAAATAGCCACTGAAGGAGTCTGTCTCTGCTTACCCCTGTCTTCCTAATCAGAAGACATGCATGCTCGGCCAACCCAAGGGTGCATGTGTATGGAGGGTCAGAAGATATAGAACTGGCTATCAAATGAACATTGGGATGACAATTGTTTGATGTGTGTATCCAACTAAACAGCTAGTGTAGCAAGGAGAAATGTACTCAAATTAGCATAAGCTCAACAAACTGCCCGATTAAGATCCATGTAGGCTCAAAGCATATAAGCTGGAACACTGAGCTGCATTTTACTTTAATGCTCAATGAACTAAATTATTGTATGCAGTGTTAGAAAATCTACCTTTTTACTGTAATTGTGACTACAGCAGTAAACTCATACACATAGCCTTATCATATCTAGTGTTTAAAGAGCCAAGATAAGGCTGGCGTAGACCCTACTGTGTCTATATATACCTCAAATTATATATAGAGGCAAACAGAGGTTCTACCCTCTCAGATTTTTGTTCTCAAGTCCTCAGACAGTTCTCTTCACCTCTTTCTGTTCTCCATGCTTAGTGTGGCACAGACAGACACACAAGGCAAAGATTGAGTCAACTTCTCCCCATTTTTTCTGATTTCAGGTGTGATTTTCATATTGCCCACACCTGTCACTTGCCACAGGTGCATTTGAATGAGCGTCACATGCTTGAAACAAAATTGTTTACCCACAATTTTGGAGAGGTGCCAACAATTTTGTCTGGTCCATTGTTGGGGGTTGTGTGTGAAAAGATGTCCAATTTGCCTTTTTTTCTGGTTTTTTTTTTATGTTCCAGTACTCACAGAGGAAATAAACATGTGTGTCGCAAAACATGTGTAGTTGCAATAATTTTCTGGGAGAAATACTTCATTTTCTGGAACAATTTCAAGGGTACCAACACTTTCAGTCATGACTGTATATGTAGTTTCTAGGGCTGCACACTAGGCCTCTGTGTAGCGCAGTGTGGAACACTAGAAAAGTAAGCACACATACCCTGTGACGCCTGCTTGCTGCTGTGTTTCTGTGTCCCGTATAGTTATTCTTATATCGGACAGTTGGGCTAGGGTCGTCTATTCACAGGAATGTAAACTAGCCACTTATATAACTGCCCAGAGGAACTTCTCTATATTCCTTACCATCTATAATTTTTTAATAATTATTTTCACAGCCTAAAAGCAGAAGGATTATTCTCATAATTGCTTCAATGAAAGGATGAAATACTATTTCAACAATATCTGCCTGGAAAAGCGCTTTGAAAATGCTATTAACTATGTAGACATGCTTTGCAATGTCAAAATGGCTTGTTGTGCATATGTTTTAATTTTGTTTAACCGCTTCAGGCTTCGAAAGCTGTGAAGTGGCTAAAAGAAGTGACTTGACCAAAGTGTCTCAAATTAAACCCACCTGTGAAAATGAAAAAGATGTAATAAAAGATGCTTAAGAACAAAAGATGCTAGTGTGTTCTGAAGCGTCTTTCTCTGGCACATCTTAGCAGGTATATCGGCATCTAAAGACTTTGTGTGCCAAAACCTTGGATGTGCTATATCTTGTGTTCAAGTACTCCCTGTAGTGAACAACATCCATTATATATTGAGGAAAATGTCTAATTTAGATCAATTAAATAGTGATCTGTTAGCAAAAGAAAACATCATTTTCCGATCATAAGTGCAACCGTGAATAGAGAAAATGAAAAAAAAGATGAAAAAAATGAAGCACCGCTAGTAGTTACGATAGAATTAGCAGAACAAGCAGAAAGTAAAGTGTTGCACAAGCACCTAATGCTGCTGAGGTCTGTTTTTCAGATATTATACAAGGTAAAGGGAATCTGTCAGTAGGATCAACCCTTCTAAGCCACCTATACGGGCATGAACCTCATGGGAAACTGAATAAAATGATGTTAAGACTGGTGGAACGCACCGAGTAAATGATAAGGTGCGTTTGCATTCCGGGGTCCACCGTGCGGGAGAACCCGCTGCTGGCAAATGGCGGCACTATATGGCGGTGGAAACAAACTCTGCTACGTCACAGAACCATAGAACCGCACCAATAGCACAAGCAAGAGGTCACAGAACCCAGTTCCAAGACACGGGATTGGGTTCGTCTAGACCACTTGTGCTCGACACCACAACTGGGTGTCAGAACAAACTAAAGAAGTTTGAAGCACAAGAGTGCGAGCGCCACTAACCACCCAGGCTTGGGTTGGAAAGCGCTTTGTAATGCACGGCGCCGCACTGGCGGTCACAGCAATGGACGCTGTACGTATGTTTTTTTGCTGAGACGCTGTAGCTTATGCTAGTTGCTGATAGCTCAGCCGGGCGCTAGATAGCATACATCCGCCTTTCACGAACAATCATACACAAGGAAGGGGATGTTTAAAGAACGACTCGCACTCATCAACACACATACGTTTTCAAATGTACACTAGCACATGGCTGTGCGGTCATGCGAACCTTTTATAGCTGCAGCATGTACAGGACCTTCCCAGAAGGACCAATGGGAGGCTGCTACAGAAGTTGAGCACCTTCAGGACCTTTCTGGAGGACCAATGGGATCTGCTGCAGTATCTGAGCATGTGACCCTCGATCTCCAACGAGAGATCTTGCCCTGGGCATGCTCAGAAAGGGAAAAGCAGGACTTAGTCCCAAAAGCGTCTGCTCGCCGCTGCCCAGCACTGGCTTTAATGGCAGAAGCTGGAAAAGCAGCAGTAACCCTTTGCACAGAGTGAGACTGAGCAAGACGCTGGGACCGATGTCTCCGCTGAGCAGGTTCCACTGCGGCAGAAGAAGAATGGGGGACCACAGTGGAGATGGCCCGAGATTCCCGCTGTGCAGAGGCGGGAACTCGACCTCTAACAAATGATACCTTGATATCTGTGATCTGATGTTTTATTCCAGAGAAATCTTTTCTTAAAGTAAAGGAGCTCTTAAGATCTGGGGACCAGTGATAGATCTCTCTGAAAATCTGCCTCTAGAGTTATTTTGTCCAGGAGATCAGCCCCAAAACCTTTTTAGAAACAATCTGTCATAATTATTTTTGCCTCCTTGCAGATGACATTTGATATGTTATCCAAGTTTTATTGTATATGTGTGGATAGCCCTAGATTTTCAATGACTATGTTAGCCAAACTTCCCTTGTCCATAGCAACTTTTCACAGCCCAGTTATCATTTTTCAAGAGCAGAATATGAAACAAAATCTATGATTAGCAGCAATAATAAATTCACAATTTTTGTTTTAGACAGTATGCAAAAATTTTCCTCAGTATTGTTAACTAAAGCCAAAATAAAATTGCCCTTTGGGATTAAGTACATCTTTATTGCAAACTCAATCTAGCTTATTCCTAATTTCTCTTACATTCAGGATTTTATGTTTCCAACCTGAAGGTACAATGTCAACTTTTTAAGAGATTACAGATAGGGATGAGCAGTGCAGCAAAAGTTTGAGTTCAGGTTCCCGAGCTCTTTAGTCCATAGTCCGGTTTGGGTACCAGAACTGTACCCGAACTTGAACCAGAACCTGAACCCCATTCAAAACAATGGGGACACGAACTTTGGAGCAGGAAACTTCCCATAGAGCTATGCCTTAGTGGAGGAATGAATGTGTCGCATGGATTTATGTCTTTTTACGTCAACTAAGGAACTTGCCCCTCAGACTATGAGGGGTCATCACAACAGAACCAGACCCCAATCAGAGGACAATAAAACATTCCTTATCTAAGAACTGGTCCAATATTTATGGACATAACTGTTTATCACTCATGGTAATTCTTCTTCATGTCACCTGTCTTATCCATTTTTTTTTGTCTGTGCTATGTTGTGCATAAATATGTGATTCTTCAGAATTTCTTTTAGTCTTTGCCTGATGAAGAGACCTGAGTAGTCTCGAAAGCTTGCAATTTGTTACCATCTTTTCAGTTAGCCATTAAAAGGTATTAACCACTGAGGACTCTCAATTCTAAATATTTTTCATGGAACTATGAACATGCAGCGCCCCAGAGATCTGGTCGTTGCAGTATGACACTCTGCCACTAAGGGGAGTGATGGTACGTCTGACATGGTACATCTGGCACTGAAGGAATTCTACTGAACAGGTATCACCAGCACACATTACACTTCACACTCTGGCCACTAGGGGGAGCAAAAGGCTTTATTTATTGGGCCCCTCCTCACACTGGTAAAACTAGGAGTTGGATAGAAAGTTAGTCAGAAGCTGACTGGGTTGGATTCAGGCAACATCCTGTGGCAGGGGGTGTTGCAGGGAGAAGACACAGGGGGGTCCCTGTCTGGCGTGGGAACCTGGCATGCACCTAGAGACCAGAATAGAACGTTACGGAACCGCGCCTGCACACCCCATAGCGGTATCCTAGGAAAGAGACATGAAGCAAAGGATATTGTGAGACAGTGAGAAATGAGATCAAGCACAAAGGAGAGCCAGTAGGAGTCGTGCCGTGAGACCGAGGCAACATTCTACTGAGGCGCGTAGCCGGTGGCCGGAACACCGAGAGAGTAACTGACTCTGCGCCTTACTTCAAACTCCGCAGGACAGTTAATTATAGGTTGGTTGTCTCACCTAAACACCTACAAAGACATAGGGGGCAACAGTGGGAGAGGTGCGTCTCTAGCCCCTATCTGACCTCGGACGGGATAGTACGTCCGAGGTCAGATCCCCTGCTTTGATGCAGGGCTCCGCGGTGAGCCCGCATCAAAGCCGGGATATGTCAGCTGTTTTGAACAGCTGACATGTGCCCGTAATAGGCGCGGGCAGAATCGCGATCTGCCCGCACCTATTAACTAGTTAAATGCCACTGTCAATCGCAGACAGCGGCATTTAACTTCCGCTTCCGGCCGGGCGGCCGGAAATGACGTCATCGCCGACCCCTGTCACATGATCGGGGGTCAGCGATGCGTCAGGATGGTGACCATAAAGGTCCTAGAGACCTCTATGGTTACTGATGACCGGTGGCTGTGAGCGCCACCCTGTGGTCGGCGCTCACAGCACACCTCCATTTCTGCTACATAGCAGCGATCAGCAGATCGCTGCTATGTAGCAGAGCCGATCGCATTGTGCCTGCTTCTAGCCTCCCACGAAGGCTATTGAAGCATGGCAAAAGTTAAAAAAAAAAGTTTAAAAAAATGTGAAAAAAATAAAAAAATATAAAAGTTTAAATCACCCCCTTTTCGCCCCAATCAAATTAAATCAATAAAAAAAAATCAAATCTACACATATTTGGTATCGCCGCGCTCAGAATCGCCCGATCTATCAATTAAAAAAAAGCATTAACCTGATCGCTAAACGGCGTAGCGAGAAAAAAATTTGAAACGGCAGAATTACGTTTTTTAGGTCGCCGCAACATTGCATTAAAATGCAATAACGGTCGATCAAAAGAACGTATCTGCACCAAAATGCTATCATTAAAAACGCCAGCTCGGCACGCAAAAAATAAGCCCTAAACCGACCCCAGATCACGAAAAATGGAGACGCTACGAGTATCGGAATATGGCGCAATTTTTTTTTTTTTTTTAGCAAAGTTTGGAATTTTTTTTCACCACTTAGATAAAAAATAACCTAGTCATGTTAGGTGTCTATGAACTCGTAATGACCTGGAGAATCATAATGGCAGGTTAGTTTTAGCATTTAGTGAACCTAGCAAAAAAGCCAAGCAAAAAAGTAGTGTGGGATTGCACTTTTTTTGCAATTTCACCACACTTGGAATTTTTTTCCCATTTTCTAGTACACGACATGCTAAAGCCAATGATGTCGTTCAAAAGTACAACTCGTCCCGCAAAAAATAAGCCCTCACATGGCCAAATTGACGGAAAAATAAAAAAGTTATTTCTCTGGGAAGGAGGGGAGTGAAAAACGAACACGGAAAAACGAAAAATCCCAAGGTCATGAAGGGGTTAAGGTCCCGGAAGACCTCCAGGCCTTCCCGTCATACCGGTGCGTCCTAGCCATAACATACCTGGGGGACGTTGAACTAGAAACATCTGGAACATATTAGAAAGAACGAACGAACGAGAACAGAAGTTGTGAGGACTATT